>NW_024037047.1:10000-57817 GCF_015706575.1 Patiria miniata
CCCCCCCCCCCCCCCCCCCCCCCCCCCCCCCCCCCCCCCCCCCCCCCCCCCCCCCCCCCCCCCCCCCCCCCCCCCCCCCCCCCCCCCCCCCCCCCCCCCCCCCCCCCCCCCCCCCCCCCCCCCCCCCCCCCCCCCCCCCCCCCCCCCCCCCCCCCCCCCCCCCCCCCCCCCCCCCCCCCCCCCCCCCCCCCCCCCCCCCCCCCCCCCCCCCCCCCCCCCCCCCCCCCCCCCCCCCCCCCCCCCCCCCCCCCCCCCCCCCCCCCCCCCCCCCCCCCCCCCCCCCCCCCCCCCCCCCCCCCCCCCCCCCCCCCCCCCCCCCCCCCCCCCCCCCCCCCCCCCCCCCCCCCCCCCCCCCCCCCCCCCCACCCCCCCCCCCCCCCCCCCCCCCCCCCCCCCCCCCCCCCCCCCCCCCCCCCCCCCCCCCCCCCCCCCCCCCCCCCCCCCCCCCCCCCCCCCCCCACCCCCCCCCCCCCCCCCCCCCCCCCCCCCCCACCCCCCCCCCCCCCCCCCCCCCCCCCCCCCCCCCCCCCCCCCCCCCCCCCCCCCCCCCCCCCCCCCCCCCCCCCCCCCCCCCCCCCCCCCCCCCCCCCCCCCCCCCCCCCCCCCCCCCCCCCCCCCCCCCCCCCCCCCCCCCCCCCCCCCCCCCCCCCCCCCCCCCCCCCACCCCCCCCCCCCCCCCCCCCCCCCCCCCCCCCCCCCCCCCCCCCCCCCCCCCCCCCCCCCCCCCCCCCCCCCCCCCCCCCCCCCCCCCCCCCCCCCCCCCCCCCCCCCCCCCCCCCCCCCCCCCCCCCCCCCCCCCCCCCCCCCCCCCCCCCCCCCCCCCCCCCCCCCCCCCCCCCCCCCCCCCCCCCCCCCCCCCCCCCCCCCCACCCCCCCCCCCCCCCCCCCCCCCCCCCCCCCCCCCCCCCCCCCCCCCCCCCCCCCCCCCCCCCCCCCCCCCCCCCCCCCCCCCCCCCCCCCCCCCCCCCCCCCCCCCCCCCCCCCCCCCCCCCCCCCCCCCCCCCCCCCCCCCCCCCCCACCCCCCCCCCCCCCCCCCCCCCCCCCCCCCCCCCCCCCCCCCCCCCCCCCCCCCCCCCCCCCCCCCCCCCCCCCCCCCCCCCCCCCCCCCCCCCCCCCCCCCCCCCCCCCCCCCCCCCCCCCCCCCCCCCCCCCCCCCCCCCCCCCCCCCCCCCCCCCCCCCCCCCCCCCCCCCCCCCCCCCCCCCCCCCCCCCCCCCCCCCCCCCCCCCCCCCCCCCCCCCCCCCCCCCCCCCCCCCCCCCCCCCCCCCCCCCCCCCCCCCCCACCCCCCCCCCCCCCCCCCCCCCCCCCCCCCCCCCCCCCCCCCCCCCCCCCCCCCCCCCCCCCCCCCCCCCCCCCCCCCCCCCCCCCCCCCCCCCCCCCCCCCCCCCCCCCCCCCCCCCCCCCCCCCCCCCCCCCCCCCCCCCCCCCCCCCCCCCCCCCCCCCCCCCCCCCCCCCCCCCCCCCCCCCCCCCCCCCCCCCCCCCCCCCCCCCCCCCCCCCCCCCCCCCCCCCCCCCCCCCCCCCCCCCCCCCCCCCCCCCCCCCCCCCCCACCCCCCCCCCCCCCCCCCCCCCCCCCCCCCCCCCCCCCCCCCCCCCCCCCCCCCCCCCCCCCCCCCCCCCCCCCCCCCCCCCCCCCCCCCCCCCCCACCCCCCCCCCCCCCCCCCCCCCCCCCCCCCCCCCCCCCCCCCCCCCCCCCCCCCCCCCCCCCCCCCCCCCCCCCC
The DNA here is from genome assembly GCF_015706575.1 of Patiria miniata. Lineage (NCBI taxonomy): Eukaryota > Metazoa > Echinodermata > Asteroidea > Valvatida > Asterinidae > Patiria > Patiria miniata. The sequence goes on from NW_024037047.1 coordinate 11,726, forward strand.
CCCCCCCCCCCCCCCCCCCCCCCCCCCCCCCCCCACCCCCCCCCCCCCCCCCCCCCCCCCCCCCCCCCCCCCCCCCCCCCCCCCCCCCCCCCCCCCCCCCCCCCCCCCCCCCCCCCCCCCCCCCCCCCCCCCCCCCCCCCCCCCCCCCCCCCCCCCCCCCCCCCCCCCCCCCCCCCCCCCCCCCCACCCCCCCCCCCCCCCCCCCCCCCCCCCCCCCCCCCCCCCCCCCCCCCCCCCCCCCCCCCCCCCCCCCCCCCCCCCCCCCCCCCCCCCCCCCCCCCCCCCCCCCCCCCCCCCCCCCCCCCCCCCCCCCCCCCCCCCCCCCCACCCCCCCCCCCCCCCCCCCCCCCCCCCCCCCCCCCCCCCCCCCCCCCCCCCCCCCCCCCCCCCCCCCCCCCCCCCCCCCCCCCCCCCCCCCCCCCCACCCCCCCCCCCCCCCCCCCCCCCCCCCCCCCCCCCCCCCCCCCCCCCCCCCCCCCCCCCCCCCCCCCCCCCCCCCCCCCCCCCCCCCCCCCCCCCCCCCCCCCCCCCCCCCCCCCCCCCCCCCCCCCCCCCCCCCCCCCCCCCCCCCCCCCCCCCCCCCCCCCCCCCCCCCCCCCCCCCCCCCCCCCCCCCCCCCCCCCCCCCCCCCCCCCCCCCCCCCCCCCCCCCCCCCCCCCCCCCCCCCCCCCACCCCCCCCCCCCCCCCCCCCCCCCCCCCCCCCCCCCCCCCCCCCCCCCCCCCCCCCCCCCCCCCCCCCCCCCCCCCCCCCCCCCCCCCCCCCCCCCCCCCCCCCCCCCCCCCCCCCCCCCCCCCCCCCCCCCCCCCCCCCCCCCCCCCCCCCCCCCCCCCCCCCCCCCCCCCCCCCCCCCCCCCCCCCCCCCCCCCCCCCCCCCCCCCCCCCCCCCCCCCCCCCCACCCCCCCCCCCCCCCCCCCCCCCCCCCCCCCCCCCCCCCCCCCCCCCCCCCCCCCCCCCCCCCCCCCCCCCCCCCCCCCCCCCCCCCCCCCCCCCCCCCCCCCCCCCCCCCCCCCCCCCCCCCCCCCCCCCCCCCCCCCCCCCCCCCCCCCCCCCCCCCCCCCCCCCCCCCCCCCCCCCCCCCCCCCCCCCCCCCCCCCCCCCCCCCCCCCCCCCCCCCCCCCCCCCCCCCCCCCCCCCCCCCCCCCCCCCCCCCCCCCCCCCCCCCCCCCCCCCCCCCCCCCCCCCCCCCCCCCCCCCCCCCCCCCCCCCCCCCCCCCCCCCCCCCCCCCCCCCCCCCCCCCCCCCCCCCCCCCCCCCCCCCCCCCCCCCCCCCCCCACCCCCCCCCCCCCCCCCCCCCCCCCCCCCCCCCCCCCCCCCCCCCCCCCCCCCCCCCCCCCCCCCCCCCCCCCCCCCCCCCCCCCCCCCCCCCCCCCCCCCCCCCCCCCCCCCCCCCCCCCCCCCCCCCCCCCCCCCCCCCCCCCCCCCCCCCCCCCCCCCCCCCCCCCCCCCCCCCCCCCCCCCCCCCCCCCCCCCCCCCCCCCCCCCCCCCCCCCCCCCCCCCCCCCCCCCCCCCCCCCCCCCCCCCCCCCCCCCCCCCCCCCCCCCCCCCCCCCCCCCCCCCCCCCCCCCCCCCCCCCCCCCCCCCCCCCCCCCCCCCCCCCCCCCCCCCCCCCCCCCCCCCCCCCCCCCCCCCCCCCCCCCCCCCCCCCCCCCCCCCCCCCCCCCCCACCCCCCCCCCCCCCCCCCCCCCCCCCCCCCCCCCCCCCCCCCCCCCCCCCCCCCCCCCCCCCCCCCCCCCCCCCCCCCCCCCCCCCCCCCCCCCCCCCCCCCCCCCCCCCCCCCCCCCCCCCCCCCCCCCCCCCCCCCCCCCCCCCCCCCCCCCCCCCCCCCCCCCCCCACCCCCCCCCCCCCCCCCCCCCCCCCCCCCCCCCCCCCCCCCCCCCCCCCCCCCCCCCCCCCCCCCCCCCCCCCCCCCCCCCCCCCCCCCCCCCCCCCCCCCCCCCCCCCCCCCCCCCCCCCCCCCCCCCCCCCCCCCCCCCCCCCCCCCCCCCCCCCCCCCCCCCCCCCCCCCCCCCCCCCCCCCCCCCCCCCCCCCCCCCCCCCCCCCCCCCCCCCCCCCCCCCCCCCCCCCCCCCCCCCCCCCCCCCCCCCCCCCCCCCCCCCCCCCCCCCCCCCCCCCCCCCCCCCCCCCCCCCCCCCCCCCCCCCCCCCCCCCCCCCCCCCCCCCCCCACCCCCCCCCCCCCCCCCCCCCCCCCCCCCCCCCCCCCCCCCCCCCCCCCCCCCCCCCCCCCCCCCCCCCCCCCCCCCCCCCCCCCCCCCCCCCCCCCCCCCCCCCCCCCCCCCCCCCCCCCCCCCCCCCCCCCCCCCCCCCCCCCCCCCCCCCCCCCCCCCCCCCCCCCCCCCCCCCCCCCCCCCCCCCCCCCCCCCCCCCCCCCCCCCCCCCCCCCCCCCCCCCCCCCCCCCCCCCCCCCCCCCCCCCCCCCCCCCCCCCCCCCCCCCCCCCCCCCCCCCCCCCCCCCCCCCCCCCCCCCCCCCCCCCCCCCCCCCCCCCCCCCCCCCCCCCCCCCCCCCCCCCCCCCCCCCCCCCCCCCCCCCCCCCCCCCCCCCCCCCCCCCCCCCCCCCCCCCCCCCCCCCCCCCCCCCCCCCCCCCCCCCCCCCCCCCCCCCCCCCCCCCCCCCCCCCCCCCCCCCCCCCCCCCCCCCCCCCCCCACCCCCCCCCCCCCCCCCCCCCCCCCCCCCCCCCCCCCCCCCCCCCCCCCCCCCCCCCCCCCCCCCCCCCCCCCCCCCCCCCCCCCCCCCCCCCCCCCCCCCCCCCCCCCCCCCCCCCCCCCCCCCCCCCCCCCCCCCCCCCCCCCCCCCCCCCCCCCCCCCCCCCCCCCCCCCCCCCCCCCCCCCCCCCCCCCCCCCCCCCCCCCCCCCCCCCCCCCCCCCCCCCCCCCCCCCCCCCCCCCCCCCCCCCCCCCCCCCCCCCCCCCCCCCCCCCCCCCCCCCCCCCCCCCCCCCCCCCCCCCCCCCCCCCCCCCCCCCCCCCCCCCCCCCCCCCCCCCCCCCCCCCCCCCCCCCCCCCCCCCCCCCCCCCCCCCCCCCCCCCCCCCCCCCCCCCCCCCCCCCCCCCCCCCCCCCCCCCCCCCCCCCCCCCCCCCCCCCCCCCCCCCCCCCCCCCCCCCCCCCCCCCCCCCCCCCCCCCCCCCCCCCCCCCCCCCCCCCCCCCCCCCCCCCCCCCCCCCCCCCCCCCCCCCCCCCCCCCCCCCCCCCCCCCCCCCCCCCCACCCCCCCCCCCCCCCCCCCCCCCCCCCCCCCCCCCCCCCCCCCCCCCCCCCCCCCCCCCCCCCCCCCCCCCCCCCCCCCCCCCCCCCCCCCCCCCCCCCCCCCCCCCCCCCCCCCCCCCCCCCCCCCCCCCCCCCCCCCCCCCCCCCCCCCCCCCCCCCCCCCCCCCCCCCCCCCCCCCCCCCCCCCCCCCCCCCCCCCCCCCCCCCCCCCCCCCCCCCCCCCCCCCCCCCCCCCCCCCCCCCCCCCCCCCCCCCCCCCCCCCCCCCCCCCCCCCCCCCCCCCCCCCCCCCCCCCCCCCCCCCCCCCCCCCCCCCCCCCCCCCCCCCCCCCCCCCCCCCCCCCCCCCCCCCCCCCCACCCCCCCCCCCCCCCCCCCCCCCCCCCCCCCCCCCCCCCCCCCCCCCCCCCCCCCCCCCCCCCCCCCCCCCCCCCCCCCCCCCCCCCCCCCCCCCCCCCCCCCCCCCCCCCCCCCCCCCCCCCCCCCCCCCCCCCCCCCCCCCCCCCCCCCCCCCCCCCCCCCCCCCCCCCCCCCCCCCCCCCCCCCCCCCCCCCCCCCCCCCCCCCCCCCCCCCCCCCCCCCCCCCCCCCCCCCCCCCCCCCCCCCCCCCCCCCCCCCCCCCCCCCCCCCCCCCCCCCCCCCCCCCCCCCCCCCCCCCCCCCCCCCCCCCCCCCCCCCCCCCCCCCCCCCCCCCCCCCCCCCCCCCCCCCCCCCCCCCCCCCCCCCCCCCCCCCCCCCCCCCCCCCCCCCCCCCCCCCCCCCCCCCCCCCCCCCCCCCCCCCCCCCCCCCCCCCCCCCCCCCCCCCCCCCCCCCCCCCCCCCCCCCCCCCCCCCCCCCCCCCCCCCCCCCCCCCCCCCCCCCCCCCCCCCCCCCCCCCCCCCCCCCCCCCCCCCCCCCCCCCCCCCCCCCCCCCCCCCCCCCCCCCCCCCCCCCCCCCCCCCCCCCCCCCCCCCCCCCCCCCCCCCCCCCCCCCCCCCCCCCCCCCCCCCCCCCCCCCCCCCCCCCCCCCCCCCCCCCCCCCCACCCCCCCCCCCCCCCCCCCCCCCCCCCCCCCCCCCCCCCCCCCCCCCCCCCCCCCCCCCCCCCCCCCCCCCCCCCCCCCCCCCCCCCCCCCCCACCCCCCCCCCCCCCCCCCCCCCCCCCCCCCCCCCCCCCCCCCCCCCCCCCCCCCCCCCCCCCCCCCCCCCCCCCCCCCCCCCCCCCCCCCCCCCCCCACCCCCCCCCCCCCCCCCCCCCCCCCCCCCCCCCCCCCCCCCCCCCCCCCCCCCCCCCCCCCCCCCCCCCCCCCCCCCCCCCCCCCCCCCCCCCCCCCCCCCCCCCCCCCCCCCCCCCCCCCCCCCCCCCCCCCCCCCCCCCCCCCCCCCCCCCCCCCCCCCCCCCCCCCCCCCCCCCCCCCCCCCCCCCCCCCCCCCCCCCCCCCCCCCCCCCCCCCCCCCCCCCCCCCCCCCCCCCCCCCCCCCCCCCCCCCCCCCCCCCCCCCCCCCCCCCCCCCCCCCCCCCCCCCCCCCCCCCCCCCCCCCCCCCCCCCCCCCCCCCCCCCCCCCCCCCCCCCCCCCCCCCCCCCCCCCCCCCCCCCCCCCCCCCCCCCCCCCCCCCCCCCCCCCCCCCCCCCCCCCCCCCCCCCCCCCCCCCCCCCCCCCCCCCCCCCCCCCCCCCCCCCCCCCCCCCCCCCCCCCCCCCCCCCCCCCCCCCCCCCCCCCCCCCCCCCCCCCCCCCCCCCCCCCCCCCCCCCCCCCCCCCCCCCCCCCCCCCCCCCCCCCCCCCCCCCCCCCCCCCCCCCCCCCCCCCCCCCCCCCCCCCCCCCCCCCCCCCCCCCCCCCCCCCCCCCCCCCCCCCCCCCCCCCCCCCCCCCCCCCCCCCCCCCCCCCCCCCCCCCCCCCCCCCCCCCCCCCCCCCCCCCCCCCCCCCCCCCCCCCCCCCCCCCCCACCCCCCCCCCCCCCCCCCCCCCCCCCCCCCCCCCCCCCCCCCCCCCCCCCCCCCCCCCCCCCCCCCCCCCCCCCCCCCCCCCCCCCCCCCCCCCCCCCCCCCCCCCCCCCCCCCCCCCCCCCCCCCCCCCCCCCCCCCCCCCCCCCCCCCCCCCCCCCCCCCCCCCCCCCCCCCCCCCCCCCCCCCCCCCCCCCCCCCCCCCCCCCCCCCCCCCCCCCCCCCCCCCCCCCCCCCCCCCCCCCCCCCCCCCCCCCCCCCCCCCCCCCCCCCCCCCCCCCCCCCCCCCCCCCCCCCCCCCCCCCCCCCCCCCCCCCCCCCCCCCCCCCCCCCCCCCCCCCCCCCCCCCCCCCCCCCCCCCCCCCCCCCCCCCCCCCCCCCCCCCCCCCCCCCCCCCCCCCCCCCCCCCCCCCCCCCCCCCCCCCCCCCCCCCCCCCCCCCCCCCCCCCCCCCCCCCCCCCCCCCCCCCCCCCCCCCCCCCCCCCCCCCCCCCCCCCCCCCCCCCCCCCCCCCCCCCCCCCCCCCCCCCCCCCCCCCCCCCCCCCCCCCCCCCCCCCCCCCCCCCCCCACCCCCCCCCCCCCCCCCCCCCCCCCCCCCCCCCCCCCCCCCCCCCCCCCCCCCCCCCCCCCCCCCCCCCCCCCCCCCCCCCCCCCCCCCCCCCCCCCCCCCCCCCCCCCCCCCCCCCCCCCCCCCCCCCCCCCCCCCCCCCCCCCCCCCCCCCCCCCCCCCCCCACCCCCCCCCCCCCCCCCCCCCCCCCCCCCCCCCCCCCCCCCCCCCCCCCCCCCCCCCCCCCCCCCCCCCCCCCCCCCCCCCCCCCCCCCCCCCCCCCCCCCCCCCCCCCCCCCCCCCCCCCCCCCCCCCCCCCCCCCCCCCCCCCCCCCCCCCCCCCCCCCCCCCCCCCCCCCCCCCCCCCCCCCCCCCCCCCCCCCCCCCCCCCCCCCCCCCCCCCCCCCCCCCCCCCCCCCCCCCCCCCCCCCCCCCCCCCCCCCCCCCCCCCCCCCCCCCCCCCCCCCCCCCCCCCCCCCCCCCCCCCCCCCCCCCCCCCCCCCCCCCCCCCCCCCCCCCCCCCCCCCCCCCCCCCCCCCCCCCCCCCCCCCCCCCCCCCCCCCCCCCCCCCCCCCCCCCCCCCCCCCCCCCCCCCCCCCCCCCCCCCCCCCCCCCCCCCCCCCCCCCCCCCCCCCCCCCCCCCCCCCCCCCCCCCCCCCCCCCCCCCCCCCCCCCCCCCCCCCCCCCCCCCCCCCCCCCCCCCCCCCCCCCCCCCCCCCCCCCCCCCCCCCCCCCCCCCCCCCCCCCCCCCCCCCCCCCCCCCCCCCCCCCCCCCCCCCCCCCCCCACCCCCCCCCCCCCCCCCCCCCCCCCCCCCCCCCCCCCCCCCCCCCCCCCCCCCCCCCCCCCCCCCCCCCCCCCCCCCCCCCCCCCCCCCCCCCCCCCCCCCCCCCCCCCCCCCCCCCCCCCCCCCCCCCCCCCCCCCCCCCCCCCCCCCCCCCCCCCCCCCCCCCCCCCCCCCCCCCCCCCCCCCCCCCCCCCCCCCCCCCCCCCCCCCCCCCCCCCCCCCCCCCCCCCCCCCCCCCCCCCCCCCCCCCCCCCCCCCCCCCCCCCCCCCCCCCCCCCCCCCCCCCCCCCCCCCCCCCCCCCCCCCCCCCCCCCCCCCCCCCCCCCCCCCCCCCCCCCCCCCCCCCCCCCCCCCCCCCCCCCCCCCCCCCCCCCCCCCCCCCCCCCCCCCCCCCCCCCCCCCCCCCCCCCCCCCCCCCCCCCCCCCCCCCCCCCCCCCCCCCCCCCCCCCCCCCCCCCCCCCCCCCCCCCCCCCCCCCCCCCCCCCCCCCCCCCCCCCCCCCCCCCCCCCCCCCCCCCCCCCCCCCCCCCCCCCCCCCCCCCCCCCCCCCCCCCCCCCCCCCCCCCCCCCCCCCCCCCCCCCCCCCCCCCCCCCCCCCCCCCCCCCCCCCCCCCCCCCCCCCCCCCCCCCCCCCCCCCCCCCCCCCCCCCCCCCCCCCCCCCCCCCCCCCCCCCCCCCCCCCCCCCCCCCCCCCCCCCCCCCCCCCCCCCACCCCCCCCCCCCCCCCCCCCCCCCCCCCCCCCCCCCCCCCCCCCCCCCCCCCCCCCCCCCCCCCCCCCCCCCCCCCCCCCCCCCCCCCCCCCCCCCCCCCCCCCCCCCCCCCCCCCCCCCCCCCCCCCCCCCCCCCCCCCCCCCCCCCCCCCCCCCCCCCCCCCCCCCCCCCCCCCCCCCCCCCCCCCCCCCCCCCCCCCCCCCCCCCCCCCCCCCCCCCCCCCCCCCCCCCCCCCCCCCCCCCCCCCCCCCCCCCCCCCCCCCCCCCCCCCCCCCCCCCCCCCCCCCCCCCCCCCCCCCCCCCCCCCCCCCCCCCCCCCCCCCCCCCCCCCCCCCCCCCCCCCCCCCCCCCCCCCCCCCCCCCCCCCCCCCCCCCCCCCCCCCCCCCCCCCCCCCCCCCCCCCCCCCCCCCCCCCCCCCCCCCCCCCCCCCCCCCCCCCCCCCCCCCCCCCCCCCCCCCCCCCCCCCCCCCCCCCCCCCCCCCCCCCCCCCCCCCCCCCCCCCCCCCCCCCCCCCCCCCCCCCCCCCCCCCCCCCCCCCCCCCCCCACCCCCCCCCCCCCCCCCCCCCCCCCCCCCCCCCCCCCCCCCCCCCCCCCCCCCCCCCCCCCCCCCCCCCCCCCCCCCCCCCCCCCCCCCCCCCCCCCCCCCCCCCCCCCCCCCCCCCCCCCCCCCCCCCCCCCCCCCCCCCCCCCCCCCCCCCCCCCCCCCCCCCCCCCCCCCCCCCCCCCCCCCCCCCCCCCCCCCCCCCCCCCCCCCCCCCCCCCCCCCCCCCCCCCCCCCCCCCCCCCCCCCCCCCCCCCCCCCCCCCCCCCCCCCCCCCCCCCCCCCCCCCCCCCCCCCCCCCCCCCCCCCCCCCCCCCCCCCCCCCCCCCCCCCCCCCCCCCCCCCCCCCCCCCCCCCCCCCCCCCCCCCCCCCCCCCCCCCCCCCCCCCCCCCCCCCCCCCCCCCCCCCCCCCCCCCCCCCCCCCCCCCCCCCCCCCCCCCCCCCCCCCCCCCCCCCCCCCCCCCCCCCCCCCCCCCCCCCCCCCCCCCCCCCCCCCCCCCCCCCCCCCCCCCCCCCCCCCCCCCCCCCCCCCCCCCCCCCCCCCCCCCCCCCCCCCCCCCCCCCCCCCCCCCCCCCCCCCCCCCCCCCCCCCCCCCCCCCCCCCCCCCCCCCCCCCCCCCCCCCCCCCCCCCCCCCCCCCCCCCCCCCCCCCCCCCCCCCCCCCCCCCCCCCCCCCCCCCCCCCCCCCCCCCCCCCCCCCCCCCCCCCCCCCCCCCCCCCCCCCCCCCCCCCCCCCCCCCCCCCCCCCCCCCCCCCCCCCCCCCCCCCCCCCCCCCCCCCCCCCCCCCCCCCCCCCCCCCCCCCCCCCCCCCCCCCCCCCCCCCCCCCCCCCCCCCCCCCCCCCCCCCCCCCCCCCCCCCCCCCCCCCCCCCCCCCCCCCCCCCCCCCCCCCCCCCCCCCCCCCCCCCCCCCCCCCCCCCCCCCCCCCCCCCCCCCCCCCCCCCCCCCCCCCCCCCCCCCCCCCCCCCCCCCCCCCCCCCCCCCCCCCCCCCCCCCCCCCCCCCCCCCCCCCCCCCCCCACCCCCCCCCCCCCCCCCCCCCCCCCCCCCCCCCCCCCCCCCCCCCCCCCCCCCCCCCCCCCCCCCCCCCCCCCCCCCCCCCCCCCCCCCCCCCCCCCCCCCCCCCCCCCCCCCCCCCCCCCCCCCCCCCCCCCCCCCCCCCCCCCCCCCCCCCCCCCCCCCCCCCCCCCCCCCCCCCCCCCCCCCCCCCCCCCCCCCCCCCCCCCCCCCCCCCCCCCCCCCCCCCCCCCCCCCCCCCCCCCCCCCCCCCCCCCCCCCCCCCCCCCCCCCCCCCCCCCCCCCCCCCCCCCCCCCCCCCCCCCCCCCCCCCCCCCCCCCCCCCCCCCCCCCCCCCCCCCCCCCCCCCCCCCCCCCCCCCCCCCCCCCCCCCCCCCCCCCCCCCCCCCCCCCCCCCCCCCCCCCCCCCCCCCCCCCCCCCCCCCCCCCCCCCCCCCCCCCCCCCCCCCCCCCCCCCCCCCCCCCCCCCCCCCCCCCCCCCCCCCCCCCCCCCCCCCCCCCCCCCCCCCCCCCCCCCCCCCCCCCCCCCCCCCCCCCCCCCCCCCCCCCCCCCCCCCCCCCCCCCCCCCCCCCCCCCCCCCCCCCCCCCCCCCCCCCCCCCCCCCCCCCCCCCCCCCCCCCCCCCCCCCCCCCCCCCCCCCCCCCCCCCCCCCCCCCCCCCCCCCCCCCCCCCCCCCCCCCCCCCCCCCCCCCCCCCCCCCCCCCCCCCCCCCCCCCCCCCCCCCCCCCCCCCCCCCCCCCCCCCCCCCCCCCCCCCCCCCCCCCCCCCCCCCCCCCCCCCCCCCCCCCCCCCCCCCCCCCCCCCCCCCCCCCCCCCCCCCCCCCCCCCCCCCCCCCCCCCCCCCCCCCCCCCCCCCCCCCCCCCCCCCCCCCCCCCCCCCCCCCCCCCCCCCCCCCCCCCCCCCCCCCCCCCCCCCCCCCCCCCCCCCCCCCCCCCCCCCCCCCCCCCCCCCCCCCCCCCCCCCCCCCCCCCCCCCCCCCCCCCCCCCCCCCCCCCCCCCCCCCCCCCCCCCCCCCCCCCCCCCCCCCCCCCCCCCCCCCCCCCCCCCCCCCCCCCCCCCCCCCCCCCCCCCCCCCCCCCCCCCCCCCCCCCCCCCCCCCCCCCCCCCCCCCCCCCCCCCCCCCCCCCCCCCCCCCCCCCCCCCCCCCCCCCCCCCCCCCCCCCCCCCCCCCCCCCCCCCCCCCCCCCCCCCCCCCCCCCCCCCCCCCCCCCCCCCCCCCCCCCCCCCCCCCCCCCCCCCCCCCCCCCCCCCCCCCCCCCCCCCCCCCCCCCCCCCCCCCCCCCCCCCCCCCCCCCCCCCCCCCCCCCCCCCCCCCCCCCCCCCCCCCCCCCCCCCCCCCCCCCCCCCCCCCCCCCCCCCCCCCCCCCCCCCCCCCCCCCCCCCCCCCCCCCCCCCCCCCCCCCCCCCCCCCCCCCCCCCCCCCCCCCCCCCCCCCCCCCCCCCCCCCCCCCCCCCCCCCCCCCCCCCCCCCCCCCCCCCCCCCCCCCCCCCCCCCCCCCCCCCCCCCCCCCCCCCCCCCCCCCCCCCCCCCCCCCCCCCCCCCCCCCCCCCCCCCCCCCCCCCCCCCCCCCCCCCCCCCCCCCCCCCCCCCCCCCCCCCCCCCCCCCCCCCCCCCCCCCCCCCCCCCCCCCCCCCCCCCCCCCCCCCCCCCCCCCCCCCCCCCCCCCCCCCCCCCCCCCCCCCCCCCCCCCCCCCCCCCCCCCCCCCCCCCCCCCCCCCCCCCCCCCCCCCCCCCCCCCCCCCCCCCCCCCCCCCCCCCCCCCCCCCCCCCCCCCCCCCCCCCCCCCCCCCCCCCCCCCCCCCCCCCCCCCCCCCCCCCCCCCCCCCCCCCCCCCCCCCCCCCCCCCCCCCCCCCCCCCCCCCCCCCCCCCCCCCCCCCCCCCCCCCCCCCCCCCCCCCCCCCCCCCCCCCCCCCCCCCCCCCCCCCCCCCCCCCCCCCCCCCCCCCCCCCCCCCCCCCCCCCCCCCCCCCCCCCCCCCCCCCCCCCCCCCCCCCCCCCCCCCCCCCCCCCCCCCCCCCCCCCCCCCCCCCCCCCCCCCCCCCCCCCCCCCCCCCCCCCCCCCCCCCCCCCCCCCCCCCCCCCCCCCCCCCCCCCCCCCCCCCCCCCCCCCCCCCCCCCCCCCCCCCCCCCCCCCCCCCCCCCCCCCCCCCCCCCCCCCCCCCCCCCCCCCCCCCCCCCCCCCCCCCCCCCCCCCCCCCCCCCCCCCCCCCCCCCCCCCCCCCCCCCCCCCCCCCCCCCCCCCCCCCCCCCCCCCCCCCCCCCCCCCCCCCCCCCCCCCCCCCCCCCCCCCCCCCCCCCCCCCCCCCCCCCCCCCCCCCCCCCCCCCCCCCCCCCCCCCCCCCCCCCCCCCCCCCCCCCCCCCCCCCCCCCCCCCCCCCCCCCCCCCCCCCCCCCCCCCCCCCCCCCCCCCCCCCCCCCCCCCCCCCCCCCCCCCCCCCCCCCCCCCCCCCCCCCCCCCCCCCCCCCCCCCCCCCCCCCCCCCCCCCCCCCCCCCCCCCCCCCCCCCCCCCCCCCCCCCCCCCCCCCCCCCCCCCCCCCCCCCCCCCCCCCCCCCCCCCCCCCCCCCCCCCCCCCCCCCCCCCCCCCCCCCCCCCCCCCCCCCCCCCCCCCCCCCCCCCCCCCCCCCCCCCCCCCCCCCCCCCCCCCCCCCCCCCCCCCCCCCCCCCCCCCCCCCCCCCCCCCCCCCCCCCCCCCCCCCCCCCCCCCCCCCCCCCCCCCCCCCCCCCCCCCCCCCCCCCCCCCCCCCCCCCCCCCCCCCCCCCCCCCCCCCCCCCCCCCCCCCCCCCCCCCCCCCCCCCCCCCCCCCCCCCCCCCCCCCCCCCCCCCCCCCCCCCCCCCCCCCCCCCCCCCCCCCCCCCCCCCCCCCCCCCCCCCCCCCCCCCCCCCCCCCCCCCCCCCCCCCCCCCCCCCCCCCCCCCCCCCCCCCCCCCCCCCCCCCCCCCCCCCCCCCCCCCCCCCCCCCCCCCCCCCCCCCCCCCCCCCCCCCCCCCCCCCCCCCCCCCCCCCCCCCCCCCCCCCCCCCCCCCCCCCCCCCCCCCCCCCCCCCCCCCCCCCCCCCCCCCCCCCCCCCCCCCCCCCCCCCCCCCCCCCCCCCCCCCCCCCCCCCCCCCCCCCCCCCCCCCCCCCCCCCCCCCCCCCCCCCCCCCCCCCCCCCCCCCCCCCCCCCCCCCCCCCCCCCCCCCCCCCCCCCCCCCCCCCCCCCCCCCCCCCCCCCCCCCCCCCCCCCCCCCCCCCCCCCCCCCCCCCCCCCCCCCCCCCCCCCCCCCCCCCCCCCCCCCCCCCCCCCCCCCCCCCCCCCCCCCCCCCCCCCCCCCCCCCCCCCCCCCCCCCCCCCCCCCCCCCCCCCCCCCCCCCCCCCCCCCCCCCCCCCCCCCCCCCCCCCCCCCCCCCCCCCCCCCCCCCCCCCCCCCCCCCCCCCCCCCCCCCCCCCCCCCCCCCCCCCCCCCCCCCCCCCCCCCCCCCCCCCCCCCCCCCCCCCCCCCCCCCCCCCCCCCCCCCCCCCCCCCCCCCCCCCCCCCCCCCCCCCCCCCCCCCCCCCCCCCCCCCCCCCCCCCCCCCCCCCCCCCCCCCCCCCCCCCCCCCCCCCCCCCCCCCCCCCCCCCCCCCCCCCCCCCCCCCCCCCCCCCCCCCCCCCCCCCCCCCCCCCCCCCCCCCCCCCCCCCCCCCCCCCCCCCCCCCCCCCCCCCCCCCCCCCCCCCCCCCCCCCCCCCCCCCCCCCCCCCCCCCCCCCCCCCCCCCCCCCCCCCCCCCCCCCCCCCCCCCCCCCCCCCCCCCCCCCCCCCCCCCCCCCCCCCCCCCCCCCCCCCCCCCCCCCCCCCCCCCCCCCCCCCCCCCCCCCCCCCCCCCCCCCCCCCCCCCCCCCCCCCCCCCCCCCCCCCCCCCCCCCCCCCCCCCCCCCCCCCCCCCCCCCCCCCCCCCCCCCCCCCCCCCCCCCCCCCCCCCCCCCCCCCCCCCCCCCCCCCCCCCCCCCCCCCCCCCCCCCCCCCCCCCCCCCCCCCCCCCCCCCCCCCCCCCCCCCCCCCCCCCCCCCCCCCCCCCCCCCCCCCCCCCCCCCCCCCCCCCCCCCCCCCCCCCCCCCCCCCCCCCCCCCCCCCCCCCCCCCCCCCCCCCCCCCCCCCCCCCCCCCCCCCCCCCCCCCCCCCCCCCCCCCCCCCCCCCCCCCCCCCCCCCCCCCCCCCCCCCCCCCCCCCCCCCCCCCCCCCCCCCCCCCCCCCCCCCCCCCCCCCCCCCCCCCCCCCCCCCCCCCCCCCCCCCCCCCCCCCCCCCCCCCCCCCCCCCCCCCCCCCCCCCCCCCCCCCCCCCCCCCCCCCCCCCCCCCCCCCCCCCCCCCCCCCCCCCCCCCCCCCCCCCCCCCCCCCCCCCCCCCCCCCCCCCCCCCCCCCCCCCCCCCCCCCCCCCCCCCCCCCCCCCCCCCCCCCCCCCCCCCCCCCCCCCCCCCCCCCCCCCCCCCCCCCCCCCCCCCCCCCCCCCCCCCCCCCCCCCCCCCCCCCCCCCCCCCCCCCCCCCCCCCCCCCCCCCCCCCCCCCCCCCCCCCCCCCCCCCCCCCCCCCCCCCCCCCCCCCCCCCCCCCCCCCCCCCCCCCCCCCCCCCCCCCCCCCCCCCCCCCCCCCCCCCCCCCCCCCCCCCCCCCCCCCCCCCCCCCCCCCCCCCCCCCCCCCCCCCCCCCCCCCCCCCCCCCCCCCCCCCCCCCCCCCCCCCCCCCCCCCCCCCCCCCCCCCCCCCCCCCCCCCCCCCCCCCCCCCCCCCCCCCCCCCCCCCCCCCCCCCCCCCCCCCCCCCCCCCCCCCCCCCCCCCCCCCCCCCCCCCCCCCCCCCCCCCCCCCCCCCCCCCCCCCCCCCCCCCCCCCCCCCCCCCCCCCCCCCCCCCCCCCCCCCCCCCCCCCCCCCCCCCCCCCCCCCCCCCCCCCCCCCCCCCCCCCCCCCCCCCCCCCCCCCCCCCCCCCCCCCCCCCCCCCCCCCCCCCCCCCCCCCCCCCCCCCCCCCCCCCCCCCCCCCCCCCCCCCCCCCCCCCCCCCCCCCCCCCCCCCCCCCCCCCCCCCCCCCCCCCCCCCCCCCCCCCCCCCCCCCCCCCCCCCCCCCCCCCCCCCCCCCCCCCCCCCCCCCCCCCCCCCCCCCCCCCCCCCCCCCCCCCCCCCCCCCCCCCCCCCCCCCCCCCCCCCCCCCCCCCCCCCCCCCCCCCCCCCCCCCCCCCCCCCCCCCCCCCCCCCCCCCCCCCCCCCCCCCCCCCCCCCCCCCCCCCCCCCCCCCCCCCCCCCCCCCCCCCCCCCCCCCCCCCCCCCCCCCCCCCCCCCCCCCCCCCCCCCCCCCCCCCCCCCCCCCCCCCCCCCCCCCCCCCCCCCCCCCCCCCCCCCCCCCCCCCCCCCCCCCCCCCCCCCCCCCCCCCCCCCCCCCCCCCCCCCCCCCCCCCCCCCCCCCCCCCCCCCCCCCCCCCCCCCCCCCCCCCCCCCCCCCCCCCCCCCCCCCCCCCCCCCCCCCCCCCCCCCCCCCCCCCCCCCCCCCCCCCCCCCCCCCCCCCCCCCCCCCCCCCCCCCCCCCCCCCCCCCCCCCCCCCCCCCCCCCCCCCCCCCCCCCCCCCCCCCCCCCCCCCCCCCCCCCCCCCCCCCCCCCCCCCCCCCCCCCCCCCCCCCCCCCCCCCCCCCCCCCCCCCCCCCCCCCCCCCCCCCCCCCCCCCCCCCCCCCCCCCCCCCCCCCCCCCCCCCCCCCCCCCCCCCCCCCCCCCCCCCCCCCCCCCCCCCCCCCCCCCCCCCCCCCCCCCCCCCCCCCCCCCCCCCCCCCCCCCCCCCCCCCCCCCCCCCCCCCCCCCCCCCCCCCCCCCCCCCCCCCCCCCCCCCCCCCCCCCCCCCCCCCCCCCCCCCCCCCCCCCCCCCCCCCCCCCCCCCCCCCCCCCCCCCCCCCCCCCCCCCCCCCCCCCCCCCCCCCCCCCCCCCCCCCCCCCCCCCCCCCCCCCCCCCCCCCCCCCCCCCCCCCCCCCCCCCCCCCCCCCCCCCCCCCCCCCCCCCCCCCCCCCCCCCCCCCCCCCCCCCCCCCCCCCCCCCCCCCCCCCCCCCCCCCCCCCCCCCCCCCCCCCCCCCCCCCCCCCCCCCCCCCCCCCCCCCCCCCCCCCCCCCCCCCCCCCCCCCCCCCCCCCCCCCCCCCCCCCCCCCCCCCCCCCCCCCCCCCCCCCCCCCCCCCCCCCCCCCCCCCCCCCCCCCCCCCCCCCCCCCCCCCCCCCCCCCCCCCCCCCCCCCCCCCCCCCCCCCCCCCCCCCCCCCCCCCCCCCCCCCCCCCCCCCCCCCCCCCCCCCCCCCCCCCCCCCCCCCCCCCCCCCCCCCCCCCCCCCCCCCCCCCCCCCCCCCCCCCCCCCCCCCCCCCCCCCCCCCCCCCCCCCCCCCCCCCCCCCCCCCCCCCCCCCCCCCCCCCCCCCCCCCCCCCCCCCCCCCCCCCCCCCCCCCCCCCCCCCCCCCCCCCCCCCCCCCCCCCCCCCCCCCCCCCCCCCCCCCCCCCCCCCCCCCCCCCCCCCCCCCCCCCCCCCCCCCCCCCCCCCCCCCCCCCCCCCCCCCCCCCCCCCCCCCCCCCCCCCCCCCCCCCCCCCCCCCCCCCCCCCCCCCCCCCCCCCCCCCCCCCCCCCCCCCCCCCCCCCCCCCCCCCCCCCCCCCCCCCCCCCCCCCCCCCCCCCCCCCCCCCCCCCCCCCCCCCCCCCCCCCCCCCCCCCCCCCCCCCCCCCCCCCCCCCCCCCCCCCCCCCCCCCCCCCCCCCCCCCCCCCCCCCCCCCCCCCCCCCCCCCCCCCCCCCCCCCCCCCCCCCCCCCCCCCCCCCCCCCCCCCCCCCCCCCCCCCCCCCCCCCCCCCCCCCCCCCCCCCCCCCCCCCCCCCCCCCCCCCCCCCCCCCCCCCCCCCCCCCCCCCCCCCCCCCCCCCCCCCCCCCCCCCCCCCCCCCCCCCCCCCCCCCCCCCCCCCCCCCCCCCCCCCCCCCCCCCCCCCCCCCCCCCCCCCCCCCCCCCCCCCCCCCCCCCCCCCCCCCCCCCCCCCCCCCCCCCCCCCCCCCCCCCCCCCCCCCCCCCCCCCCCCCCCCCCCCCCCCCCCCCCCCCCCCCCCCCCCCCCCCCCCCCCCCCCCCCCCCCCCCCCCCCCCCCCCCCCCCCCCCCCCCCCCCCCCCCCCCCCCCCCCCCCCCCCCCCCCCCCCCCCCCCCCCCCCCCCCCCCCCCCCCCCCCCCCCCCCCCCCCCCCCCCCCCCCCCCCCCCCCCCCCCCCCCCCCCCCCCCCCCCCCCCCCCCCCCCCCCCCCCCCCCCCCCCCCCCCCCCCCCCCCCCCCCCCCCCCCCCCCCCCCCCCCCCCCCCCCCCCCCCCCCCCCCCCCCCCCCCCCCCCCCCCCCCCCCCCCCCCCCCCCCCCCCCCCCCCCCCCCCCCCCCCCCCCCCCCCCCCCCCCCCCCCCCCCCCCCCCCCCCCCCCCCCCCCCCCCCCCCCCCCCCCCCCCCCCCCCCCCCCCCCCCCCCCCCCCCCCCCCCCCCCCCCCCCCCCCCCCCCCCCCCCCCCCCCCCCCCCCCCCCCCCCCCCCCCCCCCCCCCCCCCCCCCCCCCCCCCCCCCCCCCCCCCCCCCCCCCCCCCCCCCCCCCCCCCCCCCCCCCCCCCCCCCCCCCCCCCCCCCCCCCCCCCCCCCCCCCCCCCCCCCCCCCCCCCCCCCCCCCCCCCCCCCCCCCCCCCCCCCCCCCCCCCCCCCCCCCCCCCCCCCCCCCCCCCCCCCCCCCCCCCCCCCCCCCCCCCCCCCCCCCCCCCCCCCCCCCCCCCCCCCCCCCCCCCCCCCCCCCCCCCCCCCCCCCCCCCCCCCCCCCCCCCCCCCCCCCCCCCCCCCCCCCCCCCCCCCCCCCCCCCCCCCCCCCCCCCCCCCCCCCCCCCCCCCCCCCCCCCCCCCCCCCCCCCCCCCCCCCCCCCCCCCCCCCCCCCCCCCCCCCCCCCCCCCCCCCCCCCCCCCCCCCCCCCCCCCCCCCCCCCCCCCCCCCCCCCCCCCCCCCCCCCCCCCCCCCCCCCCCCCCCCCCCCCCCCCCCCCCCCCCCCCCCCCCCCCCCCCCCCCCCCCCCCCCCCCCCCCCCCCCCCCCCCCCCCCCCCCCCCCCCCCCCCCCCCCCCCCCCCCCCCCCCCCCCCCCCCCCCCCCCCCCCCCCCCCCCCCCCCCCCCCCCCCCCCCCCCCCCCCCCCCCCCCCCCCCCCCCCCCCCCCCCCCCCCCCCCCCCCCCCCCCCCCCCCCCCCCCCCCCCCCCCCCCCCCCCCCCCCCCCCCCCCCCCCCCCCCCCCCCCCCCCCCCCCCCCCCCCCCCCCCCCCCCCCCCCCCCCCCCCCCCCCCCCCCCCCCCCCCCCCCCCCCCCCCCCCCCCCCCCCCCCCCCCCCCCCCCCCCCCCCCCCCCCCCCCCCCCCCCCCCCCCCCCCCCCCCCCCCCCCCCCCCCCCCCCCCCCCCCCCCCCCCCCCCCCCCCCCCCCCCCCCCCCCCCCCCCCCCCCCCCCCCCCCCCCCCCCCCCCCCCCCCCCCCCCCCCCCCCCCCCCCCCCCCCCCCCCCCCCCCCCCCCCCCCCCCCCCCCCCCCCCCCCCCCCCCCCCCCCCCCCCCCCCCCCCCCCCCCCCCCCCCCCCCCCCCCCCCCCCCCCCCCCCCCCCCCCCCCCCCCCCCCCCCCCCCCCCCCCCCCCCCCCCCCCCCCCCCCCCCCCCCCCCCCCCCCCCCCCCCCCCCCCCCCCCCCCCCCCCCCCCCCCCCCCCCCCCCCCCCCCCCCCCCCCCCCCCCCCCCCCCCCCCCCCCCCCCCCCCCCCCCCCCCCCCCCCCCCCCCCCCCCCCCCCCCCCCCCCCCCCCCCCCCCCCCCCCCCCCCCCCCCCCCCCCCCCCCCCCCCCCCCCCCCCCCCCCCCCCCCCCCCCCCCCCCCCCCCCCCCCCCCCCCCCCCCCCCCCCCCCCCCCCCCCCCCCCCCCCCCCCCCCCCCCCCCCCCCCCCCCCCCCCCCCCCCCCCCCCCCCCCCCCCCCCCCCCCCCCCCCCCCCCCCCCCCCCCCCCCCCCCCCCCCCCCCCCCCCCCCCCCCCCCCCCCCCCCCCCCCCCCCCCCCCCCCCCCCCCCCCCCCCCCCCCCCCCCCCCCCCCCCCCCCCCCCCCCCCCCCCCCCCCCCCCCCCCCCCCCCCCCCCCCCCCCCCCCCCCCCCCCCCCCCCCCCCCCCCCCCCCCCCCCCCCCCCCCCCCCCCCCCCCCCCCCCCCCCCCCCCCCCCCCCCCCCCCCCCCCCCCCCCCCCCCCCCCCCCCCCCCCCCCCCCCCCCCCCCCCCCCCCCCCCCCCCCCCCCCCCCCCCCCCCCCCCCCCCCCCCCCCCCCCCCCCCCCCCCCCCCCCCCCCCCCCCCCCCCCCCCCCCCCCCCCCCCCCCCCCCCCCCCCCCCCCCCCCCCCCCCCCCCCCCCCCCCCCCCCCCCCCCCCCCCCCCCCCCCCCCCCCCCCCCCCCCCCCCCCCCCCCCCCCCCCCCCCCCCCCCCCCCCCCCCCCCCCCCCCCCCCCCCCCCCCCCCCCCCCCCCCCCCCCCCCCCCCCCCCCCCCCCCCCCCCCCCCCCCCCCCCCCCCCCCCCCCCCCCCCCCCCCCCCCCCCCCCCCCCCCCCCCCCCCCCCCCCCCCCCCCCCCCCCCCCCCCCCCCCCCCCCCCCCCCCCCCCCCCCCCCCCCCCCCCCCCCCCCCCCCCCCCCCCCCCCCCCCCCCCCCCCCCCCCCCCCCCCCCCCCCCCCCCCCCCCCCCCCCCCCCCCCCCCCCCCCCCCCCCCCCCCCCCCCCCCCCCCCCCCCCCCCCCCCCCCCCCCCCCCCCCCCCCCCCCCCCCCCCCCCCCCCCCCCCCCCCCCCCCCCCCCCCCCCCCCCCCCCCCCCCCCCCCCCCCCCCCCCCCCCCCCCCCCCCCCCCCCCCCCCCCCCCCCCCCCCCCCCCCCCCCCCCCCCCCCCCCCCCCCCCCCCCCCCCCCCCCCCCCCCCCCCCCCCCCCCCCCCCCCCCCCCCCCCCCCCCCCCCCCCCCCCCCCCCCCCCCCCCCCCCCCCCCCCCCCCCCCCCCCCCCCCCCCCCCCCCCCCCCCCCCCCCCCCCCCCCCCCCCCCCCCCCCCCCCCCCCCCCCCCCCCCCCCCCCCCCCCCCCCCCCCCCCCCCCCCCCCCCCCCCCCCCCCCCCCCCCCCCCCCCCCCCCCCCCCCCCCCCCCCCCCCCCCCCCCCCCCCCCCCCCCCCCCCCCCCCCCCCCCCCCCCCCCCCCCCCCCCCCCCCCCCCCCCCCCCCCCCCCCCCCCCCCCCCCCCCCCCCCCCCCCCCCCCCCCCCCCCCCCCCCCCCCCCCCCCCCCCCCCCCCCCCCCCCCCCCCCCCCCCCCCCCCCCCCCCCCCCCCCCCCCCCCCCCCCCCCCCCCCCCCCCCCCCCCCCCCCCCCCCCCCCCCCCCCCCCCCCCCCCCCCCCCCCCCCCCCCCCCCCCCCCCCCCCCCCCCCCCCCCCCCCCCCCCCCCCCCCCCCCCCCCCCCCCCCCCCCCCCCCCCCCCCCCCCCCCCCCCCCCCCCCCCCCCCCCCCCCCCCCCCCCCCCCCCCCCCCCCCCCCCCCCCCCCCCCCCCCCCCCCCCCCCCCCCCCCCCCCCCCCCCCCCCCCCCCCCCCCCCCCCCCCCCCCCCCCCCCCCCCCCCCCCCCCCCCCCCCCCCCCCCCCCCCCCCCCCCCCCCCCCCCCCCCCCCCCCCCCCCCCCCCCCCCCCCCCCCCCCCCCCCCCCCCCCCCCCCCCCCCCCCCCCCCCCCCCCCCCCCCCCCCCCCCCCCCCCCCCCCCCCCCCCCCCCCCCCCCCCCCCCCCCCCCCCCCCCCCCCCCCCCCCCCCCCCCCCCCCCCCCCCCCCCCCCCCCCCCCCCCCCCCCCCCCCCCCCCCCCCCCCCCCCCCCCCCCCCCCCCCCCCCCCCCCCCCCCCCCCCCCCCCCCCCCCCCCCCCCCCCCCCCCCCCCCCCCCCCCCCCCCCCCCCCCCCCCCCCCCCCCCCCCCCCCCCCCCCCCCCCCCCCCCCCCCCCCCCCCCCCCCCCCCCCCCCCCCCCCCCCCCCCCCCCCCCCCCCCCCCCCCCCCCCCCCCCCCCCCCCCCCCCCCCCCCCCCCCCCCCCCCCCCCCCCCCCCCCCCCCCCCCCCCCCCCCCCCCCCCCCCCCCCCCCCCCCCCCCCCCCCCCCCCCCCCCCCCCCCCCCCCCCCCCCCCCCCCCCCCCCCCCCCCCCCCCCCCCCCCCCCCCCCCCCCCCCCCCCCCCCCCCCCCCCCCCCCCCCCCCCCCCCCCCCCCCCCCCCCCCCCCCCCCCCCCCCCCCCCCCCCCCCCCCCCCCCCCCCCCCCCCCCCCCCCCCCCCCCCCCCCCCCCCCCCCCCCCCCCCCCCCCCCCCCCCCCCCCCCCCCCCCCCCCCCCCCCCCCCCCCCCCCCCCCCCCCCCCCCCCCCCCCCCCCCCCCCCCCCCCCCCCCCCCCCCCCCCCCCCCCCCCCCCCCCCCCCCCCCCCCCCCCCCCCCCCCCCCCCCCCCCCCCCCCCCCCCCCCCCCCCCCCCCCCCCCCCCCCCCCCCCCCCCCCCCCCCCCCCCCCCCCCCCCCCCCCCCCCCCCCCCCCCCCCCCCCCCCCCCCCCCCCCCCCCCCCCCCCCCCCCCCCCCCCCCCCCCCCCCCCCCCCCCCCCCCCCCCCCCCCCCCCCCCCCCCCCCCCCCCCCCCCCCCCCCCCCCCCCCCCCCCCCCCCCCCCCCCCCCCCCCCCCCCCCCCCCCCCCCCCCCCCCCCCCCCCCCCCCCCCCCCCCCCCCCCCCCCCCCCCCCCCCCCCCCCCCCCCCCCCCCCCCCCCCCCCCCCCCCCCCCCCCCCCCCCCCCCCCCCCCCCCCCCCCCCCCCCCCCCCCCCCCCCCCCCCCCCCCCCCCCCCCCCCCCCCCCCCCCCCCCCCCCCCCCCCCCCCCCCCCCCCCCCCCCCCCCCCCCCCCCCCCCCCCCCCCCCCCCCCCCCCCCCCCCCCCCCCCCCCCCCCCCCCCCCCCCCCCCCCCCCCCCCCCCCCCCCCCCCCCCCCCCCCCCCCCCCCCCCCCCCCCCCCCCCCCCCCCCCCCCCCCCCCCCCCCCCCCCCCCCCCCCCCCCCCCCCCCCCCCCCCCCCCCCCCCCCCCCCCCCCCCCCCCCCCCCCCCCCCCCCCCCCCCCCCCCCCCCCCCCCCCCCCCCCCCCCCCCCCCCCCCCCCCCCCCCCCCCCCCCCCCCCCCCCCCCCCCCCCCCCCCCCCCCCCCCCCCCCCCCCCCCCCCCCCCCCCCCCCCCCCCCCCCCCCCCCCCCCCCCCCCCCCCCCCCCCCCCCCCCCCCCCCCCCCCCCCCCCCCCCCCCCCCCCCCCCCCCCCCCCCCCCCCCCCCCCCCCCCCCCCCCCCCCCCCCCCCCCCCCCCCCCCCCCCCCCCCCCCCCCCCCCCCCCCCCCCCCCCCCCCCCCCCCCCCCCCCCCCCCCCCCCCCCCCCCCCCCCCCCCCCCCCCCCCCCCCCCCCCCCCCCCCCCCCCCCCCCCCCCCCCCCCCCCCCCCCCCCCCCCCCCCCCCCCCCCCCCCCCCCCCCCCCCCCCCCCCCCCCCCCCCCCCCCCCCCCCCCCCCCCCCCCCCCCCCCCCCCCCCCCCCCCCCCCCCCCCCCCCCCCCCCCCCCCCCCCCCCCCCCCCCCCCCCCCCCCCCCCCCCCCCCCCCCCCCCCCCCCCCCCCCCCCCCCCCCCCCCCCCCCCCCCCCCCCCCCCCCCCCCCCCCCCCCCCCCCCCCCCCCCCCCCCCCCCCCCCCCCCCCCCCCCCCCCCCCCCCCCCCCCCCCCCCCCCCCCCCCCCCCCCCCCCCCCCCCCCCCCCCCCCCCCCCCCCCCCCCCCCCCCCCCCCCCCCCCCCCCCCCCCCCCCCCCCCCCCCCCCCCC
This sequence comes from Patiria miniata, assembly GCF_015706575.1. NCBI lineage: Eukaryota > Metazoa > Echinodermata > Asteroidea > Valvatida > Asterinidae > Patiria > Patiria miniata. The sequence goes on from NW_024037047.1 coordinate 33,345, forward strand.
CCCCCCCCCCCCCCCCCCCCCCCCCCCCCCCCCCCCCCCCCCCCCCCCCCCCCCCCCCCCCCCCCCCCCCCCCCCCCCCCCCCCCCCCCCCCCCCCCCCCCCCCCCCCCCCCCCCCCCCCCCCCCCCCCCCCCCCCCCCCCCCCCCCCCCCCCCCCCCCCCCCCCCCCCCCCCCCCCCCCCCCCCCCCCCCCCCCCCCCCCCCCCCCCCCCCCCCCCCCCCCCCCCCCCCCCCCCCCCCCCCCCCCCCCCCCCCCCCCCCCCCCCCCCCCCCCCCCCCCCCCCCCCCCCCCCCCCCCCCCCCCCCCCCCCCCCCCCCCCCCCCCCCCCCCCCCCCCCCCCCCCCCCCCCCCCCCCCCCCCCCCCCCCCCCCCCCCCCCCCCCCCCCCCCCCCCCCCCCCCCCCCCCCCCCCCCCCCCCCCCCCCCCCCCCCCCCCCCCCCCCCCCCCCCCCCCCCCCCCCCCCCCCCCCCCCCCCCCCCCCCCCCCCCCCCCCCCCCCCCCCCCCCCCCCCCCCCCCCCCCCCCCCCCCCCCCCCCCCCCCCCCCCCCCCCCCCCCCCCCCCCCCCCCCCCCCCCCCCCCCCCCCCCCCCCCCCCCCCCCCCCCCCCCCCCCCCCCCCCCCCCCCCCCCCCCCCCCCCCCCCCCCCCCCCCCCCCCCCCCCCCCCCCCCCCCCCCCCCCCCCCCCCCCCCCCCCCCCCCCCCCCCCCCCCCCCCCCCCCCCCCCCCCCCCCCCCCCCCCCCCCCCCCCCCCCCCCCCCCCCCCCCCCCCCCCCCCCCCCCCCCCCCCCCCCCCCCCCCCCCCCCCCCCCCCCCCCCCCCCCCCCCCCCCCCCCCCCCCCCCCCCCCCCCCCCCCCCCCCCCCCCCCCCCCCCCCCCCCCCCCCCCCCCCCCCCCCCCCCCCCCCCCCCCCCCCCCCCCCCCCCCCCCCCCCCCCCCCCCCCCCCCCCCCCCCCCCCCCCCCCCCCCCCCCCCCCCCCCCCCCCCCCCCCCCCCCCCCCCCCCCCCCCCCCCCCCCCCCCCCCCCCCCCCCCCCCCCCCCCCCCCCCCCCCCCCCCCCCCCCCCCCCCCCCCCCCCCCCCCCCCCCCCCCCCCCCCCCCCCCCCCCCCCCCCCCCCCCCCCCCCCCCCCCCCCCCCCCCCCCCCCCCCCCCCCCCCCCCCCCCCCCCCCCCCCCCCCCCCCCCCCCCCCCCCCCCCCCCCCCCCCCCCCCCCCCCCCCCCCCCCCCCCCCCCCCCCCCCCCCCCCCCCCCCCCCCCCCCCCCCCCCCCCCCCCCCCCCCCCCCCCCCCCCCCCCCCCCCCCCCCCCCCCCCCCCCCCCCCCCCCCCCCCCCCCCCCCCCCCCCCCCCCCCCCCCCCCCCCCCCCCCCCCCCCCCCCCCCCCCCCCCCCCCCCCCCCCCCCCCCCCCCCCCCCCCCCCCCCCCCCCCCCCCCCCCCCCCCCCCCCCCCCCCCCCCCCCCCCCCCCCCCCCCCCCCCCCCCCCCCCCCCCCCCCCCCCCCCCCCCCCCCCCCCCCCCCCCCCCCCCCCCCCCCCCCCCCCCCCCCCCCCCCCCCCCCCCCCCCCCCCCCCCCCCCCCCCCCCCCCCCCCCCCCCCCCCCCCCCCCCCCCCCCCCCCCCCCCCCCCCCCCCCCCCCCCCCCCCCCCCCCCCCCCCCCCCCCCCCCCCCCCCCCCCCCCCCCCCCCCCCCCCCCCCCCCCCCCCCCCCCCCCCCCCCCCCCCCCCCCCCCCCCCCCCCCCCCCCCCCCCCCCCCCCCCCCCCCCCCCCCCCCCCCCCCCCCCCCCCCCCCCCCCCCCCCCCCCCCCCCCCCCCCCCCCCCCCCCCCCCCCCCCCCCCCCCCCCCCCCCCCCCCCCCCCCCCCCCCCCCCCCCCCCCCCCCCCCCCCCCCCCCCCCCCCCCCCCCCCCCCCCCCCCCCCCCCCCCCCCCCCCCCCCCCCCCCCCCCCCCCCCCCCCCCCCCCCCCCCCCCCCCCCCCCCCCCCCCCCCCCCCCCCCCCCCCCCCCCCCCCCCCCCCCCCCCCCCCCCCCCCCCCCCCCCCCCCCCCCCCCCCCCCCCCCCCCCCCCCCCCCCCCCCCCCCCCCCCCCCCCCCCCCCCCCCCCCCCCCCCCCCCCCCCCCCCCCCCCCCCCCCCCCCCCCCCCCCCCCCCCCCCCCCCCCCCCCCCCCCCCCCCCCCCCCCCCCCCCCCCCCCCCCCCCCCCCCCCCCCCCCCCCCCCCCCCCCCCCCCCCCCCCCCCCCCCCCCCCCCCCCCCCCCCCCCCCCCCCCCCCCCCCCCCCCCCCCCCCCCCCCCCCCCCCCCCCCCCCCCCCCCCCCCCCCCCCCCCCCCCCCCCCCCCCCCCCCCCCCCCCCCCCCCCCCCCCCCCCCCCCCCCCCCCCCCCCCCCCCCCCCCCCCCCCCCCCCCCCCCCCCCCCCCCCCCCCCCCCCCCCCCCCCCCCCCCCCCCCCCCCCCCCCCCCCCCCCCCCCCCCCCCCCCCCCCCCCCCCCCCCCCCCCCCCCCCCCCCCCCCCCCCCCCCCCCCCCCCCCCCCCCCCCCCCCCCCCCCCCCCCCCCCCCCCCCCCCCCCCCCCCCCCCCCCCCCCCCCCCCCCCCCCCCCCCCCCCCCCCCCCCCCCCCCCCCCCCCCCCCCCCCCCCCCCCCCCCCCCCCCCCCCCCCCCCCCCCCCCCCCCCCCCCCCCCCCCCCCCCCCCCCCCCCCCCCCCCCCCCCCCCCCCCCCCCCCCCCCCCCCCCCCCCCCCCCCCCCCCCCCCCCCCCCCCCCCCCCCCCCCCCCCCCCCCCCCCCCCCCCCCCCCCCCCCCCCCCCCCCCCCCCCCCCCCCCCCCCCCCCCCCCCCCCCCCCCCCCCCCCCCCCCCCCCCCCCCCCCCCCCCCCCCCCCCCCCCCCCCCCCCCCCCCCCCCCCCCCCCCCCCCCCCCCCCCCCCCCCCCCCCCCCCCCCCCCCCCCCCCCCCCCCCCCCCCCCCCCCCCCCCCCCCCCCCCCCCCCCCCCCCCCCCCCCCCCCCCCCCCCCCCCCCCCCCCCCCCCCCCCCCCCCCCCCCCCCCCCCCCCCCCCCCCCCCCCCCCCCCCCCCCCCCCCCCCCCCCCCCCCCCCCCCCCCCCCCCCCCCCCCCCCCCCCCCCCCCCCCCCCCCCCCCCCCCCCCCCCCCCCCCCCCCCCCCCCCCCCCCCCCCCCCCCCCCCCCCCCCCCCCCCCCCCCCCCCCCCCCCCCCCCCCCCCCCCCCCCCCCCCCCCCCCCCCCCCCCCCCCCCCCCCCCCCCCCCCCCCCCCCCCCCCCCCCCCCCCCCCCCCCCCCCCCCCCCCCCCCCCCCCCCCCCCCCCCCCCCCCCCCCCCCCCCCCCCCCCCCCCCCCCCCCCCCCCCCCCCCCCCCCCCCCCCCCCCCCCCCCCCCCCCCCCCCCCCCCCCCCCCCCCCCCCCCCCCCCCCCCCCCCCCCCCCCCCCCCCCCCCCCCCCCCCCCCCCCCCCCCCCCCCCCCCCCCCCCCCCCCCCCCCCCCCCCCCCCCCCCCCCCCCCCCCCCCCCCCCCCCCCCCCCCCCCCCCCCCCCCCCCCCCCCCCCCCCCCCCCCCCCCCCCCCCCCCCCCCCCCCCCCCCCCCCCCCCCCCCCCCCCCCCCCCCCCCCCCCCCCCCCCCCCCCCCCCCCCCCCCCCCCCCCCCCCCCCCCCCCCCCCCCCCCCCCCCCCCCCCCCCCCCCCCCCCCCCCCCCCCCCCCCCCCCCCCCCCCCCCCCCCCCCCCCCCCCCCCCCCCCCCCCCCCCCCCCCCCCCCCCCCCCCCCCCCCCCCCCCCCCCCCCCCCCCCCCCCCCCCCCCCCCCCCCCCCCCCCCCCCCCCCCCCCCCCCCCCCCCCCCCCCCCCCCCCCCCCCCCCCCCCCCCCCCCCCCCCCCCCCCCCCCCCCCCCCCCCCCCCCCCCCCCCCCCCCCCCCCCCCCCCCCCCCCCCCCCCCCCCCCCCCCCCCCCCCCCCCCCCCCCCCCCCCCCCCCCCCCCCCCCCCCCCCCCCCCCCCCCCCCCCCCCCCCCCCCCCCCCCCCCCCCCCCCCCCCCCCCCCCCCCCCCCCCCCCCCCCCCCCCCCCCCCCCCCCCCCCCCCCCCCCCCCCCCCCCCCCCCCCCCCCCCCCCCCCCCCCCCCCCCCCCCCCCCCCCCCCCCCCCCCCCCCCCCCCCCCCCCCCCCCCCCCCCCCCCCCCCCCCCCCCCCCCCCCCCCCCCCCCCCCCCCCCCCCCCCCCCCCCCCCCCCCCCCCCCCCCCCCCCCCCCCCCCCCCCCCCCCCCCCCCCCCCCCCCCCCCCCCCCCCCCCCCCCCCCCCCCCCCCCCCCCCCCCCCCCCCCCCCCCCCCCCCCCCCCCCCCCCCCCCCCCCCCCCCCCCCCCCCCCCCCCCCCCCCCCCCCCCCCCCCCCCCCCCCCCCCCCCCCCCCCCCCCCCCCCCCCCCCCCCCCCCCCCCCCCCCCCCCCCCCCCCCCCCCCCCCCCCCCCCCCCCCCCCCCCCCCCCCCCCCCCCCCCCCCCCCCCCCCCCCCCCCCCCCCCCCCCCCCCCCCCCCCCCCCCCCCCCCCCCCCCCCCCCCCCCCCCCCCCCCCCCCCCCCCCCCCCCCCCCCCCCCCCCCCCCCCCCCCCCCCCCCCCCCCCCCCCCCCCCCCCCCCCCCCCCCCCCCCCCCCCCCCCCCCCCCCCCCCCCCCCCCCCCCCCCCCCCCCCCCCCCCCCCCCCCCCCCCCCCCCCCCCCCCCCCCCCCCCCCCCCCCCCCCCCCCCCCCCCCCCCCCCCCCCCCCCCCCCCCCCCCCCCCCCCCCCCCCCCCCCCCCCCCCCCCCCCCCCCCCCCCCCCCCCCCCCCCCCCCCCCCCCCCCCCCCCCCCCCCCCCCCCCCCCCCCCCCCCCCCCCCCCCCCCCCCCCCCCCCCCCCCCCCCCCCCCCCCCCCCCCCCCCCCCCCCCCCCCCCCCCCCCCCCCCCCCCCCCCCCCCCCCCCCCCCCCCCCCCCCCCCCCCCCCCCCCCCCCCCCCCCCCCCCCCCCCCCCCCCCCCCCCCCCCCCCCCCCCCCCCCCCCCCCCCCCCCCCCCCCCCCCCCCCCCCCCCCCCCCCCCCCCCCCCCCCCCCCCCCCCCCCCCCCCCCCCCCCCCCCCCCCCCCCCCCCCCCCCCCCCCCCCCCCCCCCCCCCCCCCCCCCCCCCCCCCCCCCCCCCCCCCCCCCCCCCCCCCCCCCCCCCCCCCCCCCCCCCCCCCCCCCCCCCCCCCCCCCCCCCCCCCCCCCCCCCCCCCCCCCCCCCCCCCCCCCCCCCCCCCCCCCCCCCCCCCCCCCCCCCCCCCCCCCCCCCCCCCCCCCCCCCCCCCCCCCCCCCCCCCCCCCCCCCCCCCCCCCCCCCCCCCCCCCCCCCCCCCCCCCCCCCCCCCCCCCCCCCCCCCCCCCCCCCCCCCCCCCCCCCCCCCCCCCCCCCCCCCCCCCCCCCCCCCCCCCCCCCCCCCCCCCCCCCCCCCCCCCCCCCCCCCCCCCCCCCCCCCCCCCCCCCCCCCCCCCCCCCCCCCCCCCCCCCCCCCCCCCCCCCCCCCCCCCCCCCCCCCCCCCCCCCCCCCCCCCCCCCCCCCCCCCCCCCCCCCCCCCCCCCCCCCCCCCCCCCCCCCCCCCCCCCCCCCCCCCCCCCCCCCCCCCCCCCCCCCCCCCCCCCCCCCCCCCCCCCCCCCCCCCCCCCCCCCCCCCCCCCCCCCCCCCCCCCCCCCCCCCCCCCCCCCCCCCCCCCCCCCCCCCCCCCCCCCCCCCCCCCCCCCCCCCCCCCCCCCCCCCCCCCCCCCCCCCCCCCCCCCCCCCCCCCCCCCCCCCCCCCCCCCCCCCCCCCCCCCCCCCCCCCCCCCCCCCCCCCCCCCCCCCCCCCCCCCCCCCCCCCCCCCCCCCCCCCCCCCCCCCCCCCCCCCCCCCCCCCCCCCCCCCCCCCCCCCCCCCCCCCCCCCCCCCCCCCCCCCCCCCCCCCCCCCCCCCCCCCCCCCCCCCCCCCCCCCCCCCCCCCCCCCCCCCCCCCCCCCCCCCCCCCCCCCCCCCCCCCCCCCCCCCCCCCCCCCCCCCCCCCCCCCCCCCCCCCCCCCCCCCCCCCCCCCCCCCCCCCCCCCCCCCCCCCCCCCCCCCCCCCCCCCCCCCCCCCCCCCCCCCCCCCCCCCCCCCCCCCCCCCCCCCCCCCCCCCCCCCCCCCCCCCCCCCCCCCCCCCCCCCCCCCCCCCCCCCCCCCCCCCCCCCCCCCCCCCCCCCCCCCCCCCCCCCCCCCCCCCCCCCCCCCCCCCCCCCCCCCCCCCCCCCCCCCCCCCCCCCCCCCCCCCCCCCCCCCCCCCCCCCCCCCCCCCCCCCCCCCCCCCCCCCCCCCCCCCCCCCCCCCCCCCCCCCCCCCCCCCCCCCCCCCCCCCCCCCCCCCCCCCCCCCCCCCCCCCCCCCCCCCCCCCCCCCCCCCCCCCCCCCCCCCCCCCCCCCCCCCCCCCCCCCCCCCCCCCCCCCCCCCCCCCCCCCCCCCCCCCCCCCCCCCCCCCCCCCCCCCCCCCCCCCCCCCCCCCCCCCCCCCCCCCCCCCCCCCCCCCCCCCCCCCCCCCCCCCCCCCCCCCCCCCCCCCCCCCCCCCCCCCCCCCCCCCCCCCCCCCCCCCCCCCCCCCCCCCCCCCCCCCCCCCCCCCCCCCCCCCCCCCCCCCCCCCCCCCCCCCCCCCCCCCCCCCCCCCCCCCCCCCCCCCCCCCCCCCCCCCCCCCCCCCCCCCCCCCCCCCCCCCCCCCCCCCCCCCCCCCCCCCCCCCCCCCCCCCCCCCCCCCCCCCCCCCCCCCCCCCCCCCCCCCCCCCCCCCCCCCCCCCCCCCCCCCCCCCCCCCCCCCCCCCCCCCCCCCCCCCCCCCCCCCCCCCCCCCCCCCCCCCCCCCCCCCCCCCCCCCCCCCCCCCCCCCCCCCCCCCCCCCCCCCCCCCCCCCCCCCCCCCCCCCCCCCCCCCCCCCCCCCCCCCCCCCCCCCCCCCCCCCCCCCCCCCCCCCCCCCCCCCCCCCCCCCCCCCCCCCCCCCCCCCCCCCCCCCCCCCCCCCCCCCCCCCCCCCCCCCCCCCCCCCCCCCCCCCCCCCCCCCCCCCCCCCCCCCCCCCCCCCCCCCCCCCCCCCCCCCCCCCCCCCCCCCCCCCCCCCCCCCCCCCCCCCCCCCCCCCCCCCCCCCCCCCCCCCCCCCCCCCCCCCCCCCCCCCCCCCCCCCCCCCCCCCCCCCCCCCCCCCCCCCCCCCCCCCCCCCCCCCCCCCCCCCCCCCCCCCCCCCCCCCCCCCCCCCCCCCCCCCCCCCCCCCCCCCCCCCCCCCCCCCCCCCCCCCCCCCCCCCCCCCCCCCCCCCCCCCCCCCCCCCCCCCCCCCCCCCCCCCCCCCCCCCCCCCCCCCCCCCCCCCCCCCCCCCCCCCCCCCCCCCCCCCCCCCCCCCCCCCCCCCCCCCCCCCCCCCCCCCCCCCCCCCCCCCCCCCCCCCCCCCCCCCCCCCCCCCCCCCCCCCCCCCCCCCCCCCCCCCCCCCCCCCCCCCCCCCCCCCCCCCCCCCCCCCCCCCCCCCCCCCCCCCCCCCCCCCCCCCCCCCCCCCCCCCCCCCCCCCCCCCCCCCCCCCCCCCCCCCCCCCCCCCCCCCCCCCCCCCCCCCCCCCCCCCCCCCCCCCCCCCCCCCCCCCCCCCCCCCCCCCCCCCCCCCCCCCCCCCCCCCCCCCCCCCCCCCCCCCCCCCCCCCCCCCCCCCCCCCCCCCCCCCCCCCCCCCCCCCCCCCCCCCCCCCCCCCCCCCCCCCCCCCCCCCCCCCCCCCCCCCCCCCCCCCCCCCCCCCCCCCCCCCCCCCCCCCCCCCCCCCCCCCCCCCCCCCCCCCCCCCCCCCCCCCCCCCCCCCCCCCCCCCCCCCCCCCCCCCCCCCCCCCCCCCCCCCCCCCCCCCCCCCCCCCCCCCCCCCCCCCCCCCCCCCCCCCCCCCCCCCCCCCCCCCCCCCCCCCCCCCCCCCCCCCCCCCCCCCCCCCCCCCCCCCCCCCCCCCCCCCCCCCCCCCCCCCCCCCCCCCCCCCCCCCCCCCCCCCCCCCCCCCCCCCCCCCCCCCCCCCCCCCCCCCCCCCCCCCCCCCCCCCCCCCCCCCCCCCCCCCCCCCCCCCCCCCCCCCCCCCCCCCCCCCCCCCCCCCCCCCCCCCCCCCCCCCCCCCCCCCCCCCCCCCCCCCCCCCCCCCCCCCCCCCCCCCCCCCCCCCCCCCCCCCCCCCCCCCCCCCCCCCCCCCCCCCCCCCCCCCCCCCCCCCCCCCCCCCCCCCCCCCCCCCCCCCCCCCCCCCCCCCCCCCCCCCCCCCCCCCCCCCCCCCCCCCCCCCCCCCCCCCCCCCCCCCCCCCCCCCCCCCCCCCCCCCCCCCCCCCCCCCCCCCCCCCCCCCCCCCCCCCCCCCCCCCCCCCCCCCCCCCCCCCCCCCCCCCCCCCCCCCCCCCCCCCCCCCCCCCCCCCCCCCCCCCCCCCCCCCCCCCCCCCCCCCCCCCCCCCCCCCCCCCCCCCCCCCCCCCCCCCCCCCCCCCCCCCCCCCCCCCCCCCCCCCCCCCCCCCCCCCCCCCCCCCCCCCCCCCCCCCCCCCCCCCCCCCCCCCCCCCCCCCCCCCCCCCCCCCCCCCCCCCCCCCCCCCCCCCCCCCCCCCCCCCCCCCCCCCCCCCCCCCCCCCCCCCCCCCCCCCCCCCCCCCCCCCCCCCCCCCCCCCCCCCCCCCCCCCCCCCCCCCCCCCCCCCCCCCCCCCCCCCCCCCCCCCCCCCCCCCCCCCCCCCCCCCCCCCCCCCCCCCCCCCCCCCCCCCCCCCCCCCCCCCCCCCCCCCCCCCCCCCCCCCCCCCCCCCCCCCCCCCCCCCCCCCCCCCCCCCCCCCCCCCCCCCCCCCCCCCCCCCCCCCCCCCCCCCCCCCCCCCCCCCCCCCCCCCCCCCCCCCCCCCCCCCCCCCCCCCCCCCCCCCCCCCCCCCCCCCCCCCCCCCCCCCCCCCCCCCCCCCCCCCCCCCCCCCCCCCCCCCCCCCCCCCCCCCCCCCCCCCCCCCCCCCCCCCCCCCCCCCCCCCCCCCCCCCCCCCCCCCCCCCCCCCCCCCCCCCCCCCCCCCCCCCCCCCCCCCCCCCCCCCCCCCCCCCCCCCCCCCCCCCCCCCCCCCCCCCCCCCCCCCCCCCCCCCCCCCCCCCCCCCCCCCCCCCCCCCCCCCCCCCCCCCCCCCCCCCCCCCCCCCCCCCCCCCCCCCCCCCCCCCCCCCCCCCCCCCCCCCCCCCCCCCCCCCCCCCCCCCCCCCCCCCCCCCCCCCCCCCCCCCCCCCCCCCCCCCCCCCCCCCCCCCCCCCCCCCCCCCCCCCCCCCCCCCCCCCCCCCCCCCCCCCCCCCCCCCCCCCCCCCCCCCCCCCCCCCCCCCCCCCCCCCCCCCCCCCCCCCCCCCCCCCCCCCCCCCCCCCCCCCCCCCCCCCCCCCCCCCCCCCCCCCCCCCCCCCCCCCCCCCCCCCCCCCCCCCCCCCCCCCCCCCCCCCCCCCCCCCCCCCCCCCCCCCCCCCCCCCCCCCCCCCCCCCCCCCCCCCCCCCCCCCCCCCCCCCCCCCCCCCCCCCCCCCCCCCCCCCCCCCCCCCCCCCCCCCCCCCCCCCCCCCCCCCCCCCCCCCCCCCCCCCCCCCCCCCCCCCCCCCCCCCCCCCCCCCCCCCCCCCCCCCCCCCCCCCCCCCCCCCCCCCCCCCCCCCCCCCCCCCCCCCCCCCCCCCCCCCCCCCCCCCCCCCCCCCCCCCCCCCCCCCCCCCCCCCCCCCCCCCCCCCCCCCCCCCCCCCCCCCCCCCCCCCCCCCCCCCCCCCCCCCCCCCCCCCCCCCCCCCCCCCCCCCCCCCCCCCCCCCCCCCCCCCCCCCCCCCCCCCCCCCCCCCCCCCCCCCCCCCCCCCCCCCCCCCCCCCCCCCCCCCCCCCCCCCCCCCCCCCCCCCCCCCCCCCCCCCCCCCCCCCCCCCCCCCCCCCCCCCCCCCCCCCCCCCCCCCCCCCCCCCCCCCCCCCCCCCCCCCCCCCCCCCCCCCCCCCCCCCCCCCCCCCCCCCCCCCCCCCCCCCCCCCCCCCCCCCCCCCCCCCCCCCCCCCCCCCCCCCCCCCCCCCCCCCCCCCCCCCCCCCCCCCCCCCCCCCCCCCCCCCCCCCCCCCCCCCCCCCCCCCCCCCCCCCCCCCCCCCCCCCCCCCCCCCCCCCCCCCCCCCCCCCCCCCCCCCCCCCCCCCCCCCCCCCCCCCCCCCCCCCCCCCCCCCCCCCCCCCCCCCCCCCCCCCCCCCCCCCCCCCCCCCCCCCCCCCCCCCCCCCCCCCCCCCCCCCCCCCCCCCCCCCCCCCCCCCCCCCCCCCCCCCCCCCCCCCCCCCCCCCCCCCCCCCCCCCCCCCCCCCCCCCCCCCCCCCCCCCCCCCCCCCCCCCCCCCCCCCCCCCCCCCCCCCCCCCCCCCCCCCCCCCCCCCCCCCCCCCCCCCCCCCCCCCCCCCCCCCCCCCCCCCCCCCCCCCCCCCCCCCCCCCCCCCCCCCCCCCCCCCCCCCCCCCCCCCCCCCCCCCCCCCCCCCCCCCCCCCCCCCCCCCCCCCCCCCCCCCCCCCCCCCCCCCCCCCCCCCCCCCCCCCCCCCCCCCCCCCCCCCCCCCCCCCCCCCCCCCCCCCCCCCCCCCCCCCCCCCCCCCCCCCCCCCCCCCCCCCCCCCCCCCCCCCCCCCCCCCCCCCCCCCCCCCCCCCCCCCCCCCCCCCCCCCCCCCCCCCCCCCCCCCCCCCCCCCCCCCCCCCCCCCCCCCCCCCCCCCCCCCCCCCCCCCCCCCCCCCCCCCCCCCCCCCCCCCCCCCCCCCCCCCCCCCCCCCCCCCCCCCCCCCCCCCCCCCCCCCCCCCCCCCCCCCCCCCCCCCCCCCCCCCCCCCCCCCCCCCCCCCCCCCCCCCCCCCCCCCCCCCCCCCCCCCCCCCCCCCCCCCCCCCCCCCCCCCCCCCCCCCCCCCCCCCCCCCCCCCCCCCCCCCCCCCCCCCCCCCCCCCCCCCCCCCCCCCCCCCCCCCCCCCCCCCCCCCCCCCCCCCCCCCCCCCCCCCCCCCCCCCCCCCCCCCCCCCCCCCCCCCCCCCCCCCCCCCCCCCCCCCCCCCCCCCCCCCCCCCCCCCCCCCCCCCCCCCCCCCCCCCCCCCCCCCCCCCCCCCCCCCCCCCCCCCCCCCCCCCCCCCCCCCCCCCCCCCCCCCCCCCCCCCCCCCCCCCCCCCCCCCCCCCCCCCCCCCCCCCCCCCCCCCCCCCCCCCCCCCCCCCCCCCCCCCCCCCCCCCCCCCCCCCCCCCCCCCCCCCCCCCCCCCCCCCCCCCCCCCCCCCCCCCCCCCCCCCCCCCCCCCCCCCCCCCCCCCCCCCCCCCCCCCCCCCCCCCCCCCCCCCCCCCCCCCCCCCCCCCCCCCCCCCCCCCCCCCCCCCCCCCCCCCCCCCCCCCCCCCCCCCCCCCCCCCCCCCCCCCCCCCCCCCCCCCCCCCCCCCCCCCCCCCCCCCCCCCCCCCCCCCCCCCCCCCCCCCCCCCCCCCCCCCCCCCCCCCCCCCCCCCCCCCCCCCCCCCCCCCCCCCCCCCCCCCCCCCCCCCCCCCCCCCCCCCCCCCCCCCCCCCCCCCCCCCCCCCCCCCCCCCCCCCCCCCCCCCCCCCCCCCCCCCCCCCCCCCCCCCCCCCCCCCCCCCCCCCCCCCCCCCCCCCCCCCCCCCCCCCCCCCCCCCCCCCCCCCCCCCCCCCCCCCCCCCCCCCCCCCCCCCCCCCCCCCCCCCCCCCCCCCCCCCCCCCCCCCCCCCCCCCCCCCCCCCCCCCCCCCCCCCCCCCCCCCCCCCCCCCCCCCCCCCCCCCCCCCCCCCCCCCCCCCCCCCCCCCCCCCCCCCCCCCCCCCCCCCCCCCCCCCCCCCCCCCCCCCCCCCCCCCCCCCCCCCCCCCCCCCCCCCCCCCCCCCCCCCCCCCCCCCCCCCCCCCCCCCCCCCCCCCCCCCCCCCCCCCCCCCCCCCCCCCCCCCCCCCCCCCCCCCCCCCCCCCCCCCCCCCCCCCCCCCCCCCCCCCCCCCCCCCCCCCCCCCCCCCCCCCCCCCCCCCCCCCCCCCCCCCCCCCCCCCCCCCCCCCCCCCCCCCCCCCCCCCCCCCCCCCCCCCCCCCCCCCCCCCCCCCCCCCCCCCCCCCCCCCCCCCCCCCCCCCCCCCCCCCCCCCCCCCCCCCCCCCCCCCCCCCCCCCCCCCCCCCCCCCCCCCCCCCCCCCCCCCCCCCCCCCCCCCCCCCCCCCCCCCCCCCCCCCCCCCCCCCCCCCCCCCCCCCCCCCCCCCCCCCCCCCCCCCCCCCCCCCCCCCCCCCCCCCCCCCCCCCCCCCCCCCCCCCCCCCCCCCCCCCCCCCCCCCCCCCCCCCCCCCCCCCCCCCCCCCCCCCCCCCCCCCCCCCCCCCCCCCCCCCCCCCCCCCCCCCCCCCCCCCCCCCCCCCCCCCCCCCCCCCCCCCCCCCCCCCCCCCCCCCCCCCCCCCCCCCCCCCCCCCCCCCCCCCCCCCCCCCCCCCCCCCCCCCCCCCCCCCCCCCCCCCCCCCCCCCCCCCCCCCCCCCCCCCCCCCCCCCCCCCCCCCCCCCCCCCCCCCCCCCCCCCCCCCCCCCCCCCCCCCCCCCCCCCCCCCCCCCCCCCCCCCCCCCCCCCCCCCCCCCCCCCCCCCCCCCCCCCCCCCCCCCCCCCCCCCCCCCCCCCCCCCCCCCCCCCCCCCCCCCCCCCCCCCCCCCCCCCCCCCCCCCCCCCCCCCCCCCCCCCCCCCCCCCCCCCCCCCCCCCCCCCCCCCCCCCCCCCCCCCCCCCCCCCCCCCCCCCCCCCCCCCCCCCCCCCCCCCCCCCCCCCCCCCCCCCCCCCCCCCCCCCCCCCCCCCCCCCCCCCCCCCCCCCCCCCCCCCCCCCCCCCCCCCCCCCCCCCCCCCCCCCCCCCCCCCCCCCCCCCCCCCCCCCCCCCCCCCCCCCCCCCCCCCCCCCCCCCCCCCCCCCCCCCCCCCCCCCCCCCCCCCCCCCCCCCCCCCCCCCCCCCCCCCCCCCCCCCCCCCCCCCCCCCCCCCCCCCCCCCCCCCCCCCCCCCCCCCCCCCCCCCCCCCCCCCCCCCCCCCCCCCCCCCCCCCCCCCCCCCCCCCCCCCCCCCCCCCCCCCCCCCCCCCCCCCCCCCCCCCCCCCCCCCCCCCCCCCCCCCCCCCCCCCCCCCCCCCCCCCCCCCCCCCCCCCCCCCCCCCCCCCCCCCCCCCCCCCCCCCCCCCCCCCCCCCCCCCCCCCCCCCCCCCCCCCCCCCCCCCCCCCCCCCCCCCCCCCCCCCCCCCCCCCCCCCCCCCCCCCCCCCCCCCCCCCCCCCCCCCCCCCCCCCCCCCCCCCCCCCCCCCCCCCCCCCCCCCCCCCCCCCCCCCCCCCCCCCCCCCCCCCCCCCCCCCCCCCCCCCCCCCCCCCCCCCCCCCCCCCCCCCCCCCCCCCCCCCCCCCCCCCCCCCCCCCCCCCCCCCCCCCCCCCCCCCCCCCCCCCCCCCCCCCCCCCCCCCCCCCCCCCCCCCCCCCCCCCCCCCCCCCCCCCCCCCCCCCCCCCCCCCCCCCCCCCCCCCCCCCCCCCCCCCCCCCCCCCCCCCCCCCCCCCCCCCCCCCCCCCCCCCCCCCCCCCCCCCCCCCCCCCCCCCCCCCCCCCCCCCCCCCCCCCCCCCCCCCCCCCCCCCCCCCCCCCCCCCCCCCCCCCCCCCCCCCCCCCCCCCCCCCCCCCCCCCCCCCCCCCCCCCCCCCCCCCCCCCCCCCCCCCCCCCCCCCCCCCCCCCCCCCCCCCCCCCCCCCCCCCCCCCCCCCCCCCCCCCCCCCCCCCCCCCCCCCCCCCCCCCCCCCCCCCCCCCCCCCCCCCCCCCCCCCCCCCCCCCCCCCCCCCCCCCCCCCCCCCCCCCCCCCCCCCCCCCCCCCCCCCCCCCCCCCCCCCCCCCCCCCCCCCCCCCCCCCCCCCCCCCCCCCCCCCCCCCCCCCCCCCCCCCCCCCCCCCCCCCCCCCCCCCCCCCCCCCCCCCCCCCCCCCCCCCCCCCCCCCCCCCCCCCCCCCCCCCCCCCCCCCCCCCCCCCCCCCCCCCCCCCCCCCCCCCCCCCCCCCCCCCCCCCCCCCCCCCCCCCCCCCCCCCCCCCCCCCCCCCCCCCCCCCCCCCCCCCCCCCCCCCCCCCCCCCCCCCCCCCCCCCCCCCCCCCCCCCCCCCCCCCCCCCCCCCCCCCCCCCCCCCCCCCCCCCCCCCCCCCCCCCCCCCCCCCCCCCCCCCCCCCCCCCCCCCCCCCCCCCCCCCCCCCCCCCCCCCCCCCCCCCCCCCCCCCCCCCCCCCCCCCCCCCCCCCCCCCCCCCCCCCCCCCCCCCCCCCCCCCCCCCCCCCCCCCCCCCCCCCCCCCCCCCCCCCCCCCCCCCCCCCCCCCCCCCCCCCCCCCCCCCCCCCCCCCCCCCCCCCCCCCCCCCCCCCCCCCCCCCCCCCCCCCCCCCCCCCCCCCCCCCCCCCCCCCCCCCCCCCCCCCCCCCCCCCCCCCCCCCCCCCCCCCCCCCCCCCCCCCCCCCCCCCCCCCCCCCCCCCCCCCCCCCCCCCCCCCCCCCCCCCCCCCCCCCCCCCCCCCCCCCCCCCCCCCCCCCCCCCCCCCCCCCCCCCCCCCCCCCCCCCCCCCCCCCCCCCCCCCCCCCCCCCCCCCCCCCCCCCCCCCCCCCCCCCCCCCCCCCCCCCCCCCCCCCCCCCCCCCCCCCCCCCCCCCCCCCCCCCCCCCCCCCCCCCCCCCCCCCCCCCCCCCCCCCCCCCCCCCCCCCCCCCCCCCCCCCCCCCCCCCCCCCCCCCCCCCCCCCCCCCCCCCCCCCCCCCCCCCCCCCCCCCCCCCCCCCCCCCCCCCCCCCCCCCCCCCCCCCCCCCCCCCCCCCCCCCCCCCCCCCCCCCCCCCCCCCCCCCCCCCCCCCCCCCCCCCCCCCCCCCCCCCCCCCCCCCCCCCCCCCCCCCCCCCCCCCCCCCCCCCCCCCCCCCCCCCCCCCCCCCCCCCCCCCCCCCCCCCCCCCCCCCCCCCCCCCCCCCCCCCCCCCCCCCCCCCCCCCCCCCCCCCCCCCCCCCCCCCCCCCCCCCCCCCCCCCCCCCCCCCCCCCCCCCCCCCCCCCCCCCCCCCCCCCCCCCCCCCCCCCCCCCCCCCCCCCCCCCCCCCCCCCCCCCCCCCCCCCCCCCCCCCCCCCCCCCCCCCCCCCCCCCCCCCCCCCCCCCCCCCCCCCCCCCCCCCCCCCCCCCCCCCCCCCCCCCCCCCCCCCCCCCCCCCCCCCCCCCCCCCCCCCCCCCCCCCCCCCCCCCCCCCCCCCCCCCCCCCCCCCCCCCCCCCCCCCCCCCCCCCCCCCCCCCCCCCCCCCCCCCCCCCCCCCCCCCCCCCCCCCCCCCCCCCCCCCCCCCCCCCCCCCCCCCCCCCCCCCCCCCCCCCCCCCCCCCCCCCCCCCCCCCCCCCCCCCCCCCCCCCCCCCCCCCCCCCCCCCCCCCCCCCCCCCCCCCCCCCCCCCCCCCCCCCCCCCCCCCCCCCCCCCCCCCCCCCCCCCCCCCCCCCCCCCCCCCCCCCCCCCCCCCCCCCCCCCCCCCCCCCCCCCCCCCCCCCCCCCCCCCCCCCCCCCCCCCCCCCCCCCCCCCCCCCCCCCCCCCCCCCCCCCCCCCCCCCCCCCCCCCCCCCCCCCCCCCCCCCCCCCCCCCCCCCCCCCCCCCCCCCCCCCCCCCCCCCCCCCCCCCCCCCCCCCCCCCCCCCCCCCCCCCCCCCCCCCCCCCCCCCCCCCCCCCCCCCCCCCCCCCCCCCCCCCCCCCCCCCCCCCCCCCCCCCCCCCCCCCCCCCCCCCCCCCCCCCCCCCCCCCCCCCCCCCCCCCCCCCCCCCCCCCCCCCCCCCCCCCCCCCCCCCCCCCCCCCCCCCCCCCCCCCCCCCCCCCCCCCCCCCCCCCCCCCCCCCCCCCCCCCCCCCCCCCCCCCCCCCCCCCCCCCCCCCCCCCCCCCCCCCCCCCCCCCCCCCCCCCCCCCCCCCCCCCCCCCCCCCCCCCCCCCCCCCCCCCCCCCCCCCCCCCCCCCCCCCCCCCCCCCCCCCCCCCCCCCCCCCCCCCCCCCCCCCCCCCCCCCCCCCCCCCCCCCCCCCCCCCCCCCCCCCCCCCCCCCCCCCCCCCCCCCCCCCCCCCCCCCCCCCCCCCCCCCCCCCCCCCCCCCCCCCCCCCCCCCCCCCCCCCCCCCCCCCCCCCCCCCCCCCCCCCCCCCCCCCCCCCCCCCCCCCCCCCCCCCCCCCCCCCCCCCCCCCCCCCCCCCCCCCCCCCCCCCCCCCCCCCCCCCCCCCCCCCCCCCCCCCCCCCCCCCCCCCCCCCCCCCCCCCCCCCCCCCCCCCCCCCCCCCCCCCCCCCCCCCCCCCCCCCCCCCCCCCCCCCCCCCCCCCCCCCCCCCCCCCCCCCCCCCCCCCCCCCCCCCCCCCCCCCCCCCCCCCCCCCCCCCCCCCCCCCCCCCCCCCCCCCCCCCCCCCCCCCCCCCCCCCCCCCCCCCCCCCCCCCCCCCCCCCCCCCCCCCCCCCCCCCCCCCCCCCCCCCCCCCCCCCCCCCCCCCCCCCCCCCCCCCCCCCCCCCCCCCCCCCCCCCCCCCCCCCCCCCCCCCCCCCCCCCCCCCCCCCCCCCCCCCCCCCCCCCCCCCCCCCCCCCCCCCCCCCCCCCCCCCCCCCCCCCCCCCCCCCCCCCCCCCCCCCCCCCCCCCCCCCCCCCCCCCCCCCCCCCCCCCCCCCCCCCCCCCCCCCCCCCCCCCCCCCCCCCCCCCCCCCCCCCCCCCCCCCCCCCCCCCCCCCCCCCCCCCCCCCCCCCCCCCCCCCCCCCCCCCCCCCCCCCCCCCCCCCCCCCCCCCCCCCCCCCCCCCCCCCCCCCCCCCCCCCCCCCCCCCCCCCCCCCCCCCCCCCCCCCCCCCCCCCCCCCCCCCCCCCCCCCCCCCCCCCCCCCCCCCCCCCCCCCCCCCCCCCCCCCCCCCCCCCCCCCCCCCCCCCCCCCCCCCCCCCCCCCCCCCCCCCCCCCCCCCCCCCCCCCCCCCCCCCCCCCCCCCCCCCCCCCCCCCCCCCCCCCCCCCCCCCCCCCCCCCCCCCCCCCCCCCCCCCCCCCCCCCCCCCCCCCCCCCCCCCCCCCCCCCCCCCCCCCCCCCCCCCCCCCCCCCCCCCCCCCCCCCCCCCCCCCCCCCCCCCCCCCCCCCCCCCCCCCCCCCCCCCCCCCCCCCCCCCCCCCCCCCCCCCCCCCCCCCCCCCCCCCCCCCCCCCCCCCCCCCCCCCCCCCCCCCCCCCCCCCCCCCCCCCCCCCCCCCCCCCCCCCCCCCCCCCCCCCCCCCCCCCCCCCCCCCCCCCCCCCCCCCCCCCCCCCCCCCCCCCCCCCCCCCCCCCCCCCCCCCCCCCCCCCCCCCCCCCCCCCCCCCCCCCCCCCCCCCCCCCCCCCCCCCCCCCCCCCCCCCCCCCCCCCCCCCCCCCCCCCCCCCCCCCCCCCCCCCCCCCCCCCCCCCCCCCCCCCCCCCCCCCCCCCCCCCCCCCCCCCCCCCCCCCCCCCCCCCCCCCCCCCCCCCCCCCCCCCCCCCCCCCCCCCCCCCCCCCCCCCCCCCCCCCCCCCCCCCCCCCCCCCCCCCCCCCCCCCCCCCCCCCCCCCCCCCCCCCCCCCCCCCCCCCCCCCCCCCCCCCCCCCCCCCCCCCCCCCCCCCCCCCCCCCCCCCCCCCCCCCCCCCCCCCCCCCCCCCCCCCCCCCCCCCCCCCCCCCCCCCCCCCCCCCCCCCCCCCCCCCCCCCCCCCCCCCCCCCCCCCCCCCCCCCCCCCCCCCCCCCCCCCCCCCCCCCCCCCCCCCCCCCCCCCCCCCCCCCCCCCCCCCCCCCCCCCCCCCCCCCCCCCCCCCCCCCCCCCCCCCCCCCCCCCCCCCCCCCCCCCCCCCCCCCCCCCCCCCCCCCCCCCCCCCCCCCCCCCCCCCCCCCCCCCCCCCCCCCCCCCCCCCCCCCCCCCCCCCCCCCCCCCCCCCCCCCCCCCCCCCCCCCCCCCCCCCCCCCCCCCCCCCCCCCCCCCCCCCCCCCCCCCCCCCCCCCCCCCCCCCCCCCCCCCCCCCCCCCCCCCCCCCCCCCCCCCCCCCCCCCCCCCCCCCCCCCCCCCCCCCCCCCCCCCCCCCCCCCCCCCCCCCCCCCCCCCCCCCCCCCCCCCCCCCCCCCCCCCCCCCCCCCCCCCCCCCCCCCCCCCCCCCCCCCCCCCCCCCCCCCCCCCCCCCCCCCCCCCCCCCCCCCCCCCCCCCCCCCCCCCCCCCCCCCCCCCCCCCCCCCCCCCCCCCCCCCCCCCCCCCCCCCCCCCCCCCCCCCCCCCCCCCCCCC
This sequence comes from Patiria miniata, assembly GCF_015706575.1. Lineage (NCBI taxonomy): Eukaryota > Metazoa > Echinodermata > Asteroidea > Valvatida > Asterinidae > Patiria > Patiria miniata. Next base: position 51,623 of record NW_024037047.1, read on the forward strand.
CCCCCCCCCCCCCCCCCCCCCCCCCCCCCCCCCCCCCCCCCCCCCCCCCCCCCCCCCCCCCCCCCCCCCCCCCCCCCCCCCCCCCCCCCCCCCCCCCCCCCCCCCCCCCCCCCCCCCCCCCCCCCCCCCCCCCCCCCCCCCCCCCCCCCCCCCCCCCCCCCCCCCCCCCCCCCCCCCCCCCCCCCCCCCCCCCCCCCCCCCCCCCCCCCCCCCCCCCCCCCCCCCCCCCCCCCCCCCCCCCCCCCCCCCCCCCCCCCCCCCCCCCCCCCCCCCCCCCCCCCCCCCCCCCCCCCCCCCCCCCCCCCCCCCCCCCCCCCCCCCCCCCCCCCCCCCCCCCCCCCCCCCCCCCCCCCCCCCCCCCCCCCCCCCCCCCCCCCCCCCCCCCCCCCCCCCCCCCCCCCCCCCCCCCCCCCCCCCCCCCCCCCCCCCCCCCCCCCCCCCCCCCCCCCCCCCCCCCCCCCCCCCCCCCCCCCCCCCCCCCCCCCCCCCCCCCCCCCCCCCCCCCCCCCCCCCCCCCCCCCCCCCCCCCCCCCCCCCCCCCCCCCCCCCCCCCCCCCCCCCCCCCCCCCCCCCCCCCCCCCCCCCCCCCCCCCCCCCCCCCCCCCCCCCCCCCCCCCCCCCCCCCCCCCCCCCCCCCCCCCCCCCCCCCCCCCCCCCCCCCCCCCCCCCCCCCCCCCCCCCCCCCCCCCCCCCCCCCCCCCCCCCCCCCCCCCCCCCCCCCCCCCCCCCCCCCCCCCCCCCCCCCCCCCCCCCCCCCCCCCCCCCCCCCCCCCCCCCCCCCCCCCCCCCCCCCCCCCCCCCCCCCCCCCCCCCCCCCCCCCCCCCCCCCCCCCCCCCCCCCCCCCCCCCCCCCCCCCCCCCCCCCCCCCCCCCCCCCCCCCCCCCCCCCCCCCCCCCCCCCCCCCCCCCCCCCCCCCCCCCCCCCCCCCCCCCCCCCCCCCCCCCCCCCCCCCCCCCCCCCCCCCCCCCCCCCCCCCCCCCCCCCCCCCCCCCCCCCCCCCCCCCCCCCCCCCCCCCCCCCCCCCCCCCCCCCCCCCCCCCCCCCCCCCCCCCCCCCCCCCCCCCCCCCCCCCCCCCCCCCCCCCCCCCCCCCCCCCCCCCCCCCCCCCCCCCCCCCCCCCCCCCCCCCCCCCCCCCCCCCCCCCCCCCCCCCCCCCCCCCCCCCCCCCCCCCCCCCCCCCCCCCCCCCCCCCCCCCCCCCCCCCCCCCCCCCCCCCCCCCCCCCCCCCCCCCCCCCCCCCCCCCCCCCCCCCCCCCCCCCCCCCCCCCCCCCCCCCCCCCCCCCCCCCCCCCCCCCCCCCCCCCCCCCCCCCCCCCCCCCCCCCCCCCCCCCCCCCCCCCCCCCCCCCCCCCCCCCCCCCCCCCCCCCCCCCCCCCCCCCCCCCCCCCCCCCCCCCCCCCCCCCCCCCCCCCCCCCCCCCCCCCCCCCCCCCCCCCCCCCCCCCCCCCCCCCCCCCCCCCCCCCCCCCCCCCCCCCCCCCCCCCCCCCCCCCCCCCCCCCCCCCCCCCCCCCCCCCCCCCCCCCCCCCCCCCCCCCCCCCCCCCCCCCCCCCCCCCCCCCCCCCCCCCCCCCCCCCCCCCCCCCCCCCCCCCCCCCCCCCCCCCCCCCCCCCCCCCCCCCCCCCCCCCCCCCCCCCCCCCCCCCCCCCCCCCCCCCCCCCCCCCCCCCCCCCCCCCCCCCCCCCCCCCCCCCCCCCCCCCCCCCCCCCCCCCCCCCCCCCCCCCCCCCCCCCCCCCCCCCCCCCCCCCCCCCCCCCCCCCCCCCCCCCCCCCCCCCCCCCCCCCCCCCCCCCCCCCCCCCCCCCCCCCCCCCCCCCCCCCCCCCCCCCCCCCCCCCCCCCCCCCCCCCCCCCCCCCCCCCCCCCCCCCCCCCCCCCCCCCCCCCCCCCCCCCCCCCCCCCCCCCCCCCCCCCCCCCCCCCCCCCCCCCCCCCCCCCCCCCCCCCCCCCCCCCCCCCCCCCCCCCCCCCCCCCCCCCCCCCCCCCCCCCCCCCCCCCCCCCCCCCCCCCCCCCCCCCCCCCCCCCCCCCCCCCCCCCCCCCCCCCCCCCCCCCCCCCCCCCCCCCCCCCCCCCCCCCCCCCCCCCCCCCCCCCCCCCCCCCCCCCCCCCCCCCCCCCCCCCCCCCCCCCCCCCCCCCCCCCCCCCCCCCCCCCCCCCCCCCCCCCCCCCCCCCCCCCCCCCCCCCCCCCCCCCCCCCCCCCCCCCCCCCCCCCCCCCCCCCCCCCCCCCCCCCCCCCCCCCCCCCCCCCCCCCCCCCCCCCCCCCCCCCCCCCCCCCCCCCCCCCCCCCCCCCCCCCCCCCCCCCCCCCCCCCCCCCCCCCCCCCCCCCCCCCCCCCCCCCCCCCCCCCCCCCCCCCCCCCCCCCCCCCCCCCCCCCCCCCCCCCCCCCCCCCCCCCCCCCCCCCCCCCCCCCCCCCCCCCCCCCCCCCCCCCCCCCCCCCCCCCCCCCCCCCCCCCCCCCCCCCCCCCCCCCCCCCCCCCCCCCCCCCCCCCCCCCCCCCCCCCCCCCCCCCCCCCCCCCCCCCCCCCCCCCCCCCCCCCCCCCCCCCCCCCCCCCCCCCCCCCCCCCCCCCCCCCCCCCCCCCCCCCCCCCCCCCCCCCCCCCCCCCCCCCCCCCCCCCCCCCCCCCCCCCCCCCCCCCCCCCCCCCCCCCCCCCCCCCCCCCCCCCCCCCCCCCCCCCCCCCCCCCCCCCCCCCCCCCCCCCCCCCCCCCCCCCCCCCCCCCCCCCCCCCCCCCCCCCCCCCCCCCCCCCCCCCCCCCCCCCCCCCCCCCCCCCCCCCCCCCCCCCCCCCCCCCCCCCCCCCCCCCCCCCCCCCCCCCCCCCCCCCCCCCCCCCCCCCCCCCCCCCCCCCCCCCCCCCCCCCCCCCCCCCCCCCCCCCCCCCCCCCCCCCCCCCCCCCCCCCCCCCCCCCCCCCCCCCCCCCCCCCCCCCCCCCCCCCCCCCCCCCCCCCCCCCCCCCCCCCCCCCCCCCCCCCCCCCCCCCCCCCCCCCCCCCCCCCCCCCCCCCCCCCCCCCCCCCTCCCCCCCCCCCCCCCCCCCCCCCCCCCCCCCCCCCCCCCCCCCCCCCCCCCCCCCCCCCCCCCCCCCCCCCCCCCCCCCCCCCCCCCCCCCCCCCCCCCCCCCCCCCCCCCCCCCCCCCCCCCCCCCCCCCCCCCCCCCCCCCCCCCCCCCCCCCCCCCCCCCCCCCCCCCCCCCCCCCCCCCCCCCCCCCCCCCCCCCCCCCCCCCCCCCCCCCCCCCCCCCCCCCCCCCCCCCCCCCCCCCCCCCCCCCCCCCCCCCCCCCCCCCCCCCCCCCCCCCCCCCCCCCCCCCCCCCCCCCCCCCCCCCCCCCCCCCCCCCCCCCCCCCCCCCCCCCCCCCCCCCCCCCCCCCCCCCCCCCCCCCCCCCCCCCCCCCCCCCCCCCCCCCCCCCCCCCCCCCCCCCCCCCCCCCCCCCCCCCCCCCCCCCCCCCCCCCCCCCCCCCCCCCCCCCCCCCCCCCCCCCCCCCCCCCCCCCCCCCCCCCCCCCCCCCCCCCCCCCCCCCCCCCCCCCCCCCCCCCCCCCCCCCCCCCCCCCCCCCCCCCCCCCCCCCCCCCCCCCCCCCCCCCCCCCCCCCCCCCCCCCCCCCCCCCCCCCCCCCCCCCCCCCCCCCCCCCCCCCCCCCCCCCCCCCCCCCCCCCCCCCCCCCCCCCCCCCCCCCCCCCCCCCCCCCCCCCCCCCCCCCCCCCCCCCCCCCCCCCCCCCCCCCCCCCCCCCCCCCCCCCCCCCCCCCCCCCCCCCCCCCCCCCCCCCCCCCCCCCCCCCCCCCCCCCCCCCCCCCCCCCCCCCCCCCCCCCCCCCCCCCCCCCCCCCCCCCCCCCCCCCCCCCCCCCCCCCCCCCCCCCCCCCCCCCCCCCCCCCCCCCCCCCCCCCCCCCCCCCCCCCCCCCCCCCCCCCCCCCCCCCCCCCCCCCCCCCCCCCCCCCCCCCCCCCCCCCCCCCCCCCCCCCCCCCCCCCCCCCCCCCCCCCCCCCCCCCCCCCCCCCCCCCCCCCCCCCCCCCCCCCCCCCCCCCCCCCCCCCCCCCCCCCCCCCCCCCCCCCCCCCCCCCCCCCCCCCCCCCCCCCCCCCCCCCCCCCCCCCCCCCCCCCCCCCCCCCCCCCCCCCCCCCCCCCCCCCCCCCCCCCCCCCCCCCCCCCCCCCCCCCCCCCCCCCCCCCCCCCCCCCCCCCCCCCCCCCCCCCCCCCCCCCCCCCCCCCCCCCCCCCCCCACCCCCCCCCCCCCCCCCCCCCCCCCCCCCCCCCCCCCCCCCCCCCCCCCCCCCCCCCCCCCCCCCCCCCCCCCCCCCCCCCCCCCCCCCCCCCCCCCCCCCCCCCCCCCCCCCCCCCCCCCCCCCCCCCCCCCCCCCCCCCCCCCCCCCCCCCCCCCCCCCCCCCCCCCCCCCCCCCCCCCCCCCCCCCCCCCCCCCCCCCCCCCCCCCCCCCCCCCCCCCCCCCCCCCCCCCCCCCCCCCCCCCCCCCCCCCCCCCCCCCCCCCCCCCCCCCCCCCCCCCCCCCCCCCCCCCCCCCCCCCCCCCCCCCCCCCCCCCCCCCCCCCCCCCCCCCCCCCCCCCCCCCCCCCCCCCCCCCCCCCCCCCCCCCCCCCCCCCCCCCCCCCCCCCCCCCCCCCCCCCCCCCCCCCCCCCCCCCCCCCCCCCCCCCCCCCCCCCCCCCCCCCCCCCCCCCCCCCCCCCCCCCCCCCCCCCCCCCCCCCCCCCCCCCCCCCCCCCCCCCCCCCCCCCCCCCCCCCCCCCCCCCCCCCCCCCCCCCCCCCCCCCCCCCCCCCCCCCCCCCCCCCCCCCCCCCCCCCCCCCCCCCCCCCCCCCCCCCCCCCCCCCCCCCCCCCCCCCCCCCCCCCCCCCCCCCCCCCCCCCCCCCCCCCCCCCCCCCCCCCCCCCCCCCCCCCCCCCCCCCCCCCCCCCCCCCCCCCCCCCCCCCCCCCCCCCCCCCCCCCCCCCCCCCCCCCCCCCCCCCCCCCCCCCCCCCCCCCCCCCCCCCCCCCCCCCCCCCCCCCCCCCCCCCCCCCCCCCCCCCCCCCCCCCCCCCCCCCCCCCCCCCCCCCCCCCCCCCCCCCCCCCCCCCCCCCCCCCCCCCCCCCCCCCCCCCCCCCCCCCCCCCCCCCCCCCCCCCCCCCCCCCCCCCCCCCCCCCCCCCCCCCCCCCCCCCCCCCCCCCCCCCCCCCCCCCCCCCCCCCCCCCCCCCCCCCCCCCCCCCCCCCCCCCCCCCCCCCCCCCCCCCCCCCCCCCCCCCCCCCCCCCCCCCCCCCCCCCCCCCCCCCCCCCCCCCCCCCCCCCCCCCCCCCCCCCCCCCCCCCCCCCCCCCCCCCCCCCCCCCCCCCCCCCCCCCCCCCCCCCCCCCCCCCCCCCCCCCCCCCCCCCCCCCCCCCCCCCCCCCCCCCCCCCCCCCCCCCCCCCCCCCCCCCCCCCCCCCCCCCCCCCCCCCCCCCCCCCCCCCCCCCCCCCCCCCCCCCCCCCCCCCCCCCCCCCCCCCCCCCCCCCCCCCCCCCCCCCCCCCCCCCCCCCCCCCCCCCCCCCCCCCCCCCCCCCCCCCCCCCCCCCCCCCCCCCCCCCCCCCCCCCCCCCCCCCCCCCCCCCCCCCCCCCCCCCCCCCCCCCCCCCCCCCCCCCCCCCCCCCCCCCCCCCCCCCCCCCCCCCCCCCCCCCCCCCCCCCCCCCCCCCCCCCCCCCCCCCCCCCCCCCCCCCCCCCCCCCCCCCCCCCCCCCCCCCCCCCCCCCCCCCCCCCCCCCCCCCCCCCCCCCCCCCCCCCCCCCCCCCCCCCCCCCCCCCCCCCCCCCCCCCCCCCCCCCCCCCCCCCCCCCCCCCCCCCCCCCCCCCCCCCCCCCCCCCCCCCCCCCCCCCCCCCCCCCCCCCCCCCCCCCCCCCCCCCCCCCCCCCCCCCCCCCCCCCCCCCCCCCCCCCCCCCCCCCCCCCCCCCCCCCCCCCCCCCCCCCTCCCCCCCCCCCCCCCCCCCCCCCCCCCCCCCCCCCCCCCCCCCCCCCCCCCCCCCCCCCCCCCCCCCCCCCCCCCCCCCCCCCCCCCCCCCCCCCCCCCCCCCCCCCCCCCCCCCCCCCCCCCCCCCCCCCCCCCCCCCCCCCCCCCCCCCCCCCCCCCCCCCCCCCCCCCCCCCCCCCCCCCCCCCCCCCCCCCCCCCCCCCCCCCCCCCCCCCCCCCCCCCCCCCCCCCCCCCCCCCCCCCCCCCC
>NW_024037047.1:58317-118317 GCF_015706575.1 Patiria miniata
AAAAAAAAAAAAAAAAAAAAAAAAAAAAATAAAAAAAAAAAAAAAAAAAAAAAAAAAAAAAAAAAAAAAAAAAAAAAAAAAAAAAAAAAAAAAAAAAAAAAAAAAAAAAAAAAAAAAAAAAAAAAAAAAAAAAAAAAAAAAAAAAAAAAAAAAAAAAAAAAAAAAAAAAAAAAAAAAAAAAAAAAAAAAAAAAAAAAAAAAAAAAAAAAAAAAAAAAAAAAAAAAAAAAAAAAAAAAAAAAAAAAAAAAAAAAAAAAAAAAAAAAAAAAAAAAAAAAAAAAAAAAAAAAAAAAAAAAAAAAAAAAAAAAAAAAAAAAAAAAAAAAAAAAAAAAAAAAAAAAAAAAAAAAAAAAAAAAAAAAAAAAAAAAAAAAAAAAAAAAAAAAAAAAAAAAAAAAAAAAAAAAAAAAAAAAAAAAAAAAAAAAAAAAAAAAAAAAAAAAAAAAAAAAAAAAAAAAAAAAAAAAAAAAAAAAAAAAAAAAAAAAAAAAAAAAAAAAAAAAAAAAAAAAAAAAAAAAAAAAAAAAAAAAAAAAAAAAAAAAAAAAAAAAAAAAAAAAAAAAAAAAAAAAAAAAAAAAAAAAAAAAAAAAAAAAAAAAAAAAAAAAAAAAAAAAAAAAAAAAAAAAAAAAAAAAAAAAAAAAAAAAAAAAAAAAAAAAAAAAAAAAAAAAAAAAAAAAAAAAAAAAAAAAAAAAAAAAAAAAAAAAAAAAAAAAAAAAAAAAAAAAAAAAAAAAAAAAAAAAAAAAAAAAAAAAAAAAAAAAAAAAAAAAAAAAAAAAAAAAAAAAAAAAAAAAAAAAAAAAAAAAAAAAAAAAAAAAAAAAAAAAAAAAAAAAAAAAAAAAAAAAAAAAAAAAAAAAAAAAAAAAAAAAAAAAAAAAAAAAAAAAAAAAAACAAAAAAAAAAAAAAAAAAAAAAAAAAAAAAAAAAAAAAAAAAAAAAAAAAAAAAAAAAAAAAAAAAAAAAAAAAAAAAAAAAAAAAAAAAAAAAAAAAAAAAAAAAAAAAAAAAAAAAAAAAAAAAAAAAAAAAAAAAAAAAAAAAAAAAAAAAAAAAAAAAAAAAAAAAAAAAAAAAAAAAAAAAAAAAAAAAAAAAAAAAAAAAAAAAAAAAAAAAAAAAAAAAAAAAAAAAAAAAAAAAAAAAAAAAAAAAAAAAAAAAAAAAAAAAAAAAAAAAAAAAAAAAAAAAAAAAAAAAAAAAAAAAAAAAAAAAAAAAAAAAAAAAAAAAAAAAAAAAAAAAAAAAAAAAAAAAAAAAAAAAAAAAAAAAAAAAAAAAAAAAAAAAAAAAAAAAAAAAAAAAAAAAAAAAAAAAAAAAAAAAAAAAAAAAAAAAAAAAAAAAAAAAAAAAAAAAAAAAAAAAAAAAAAAAAAAAAAAAAAAAAAAAAAAAAAAAAAAAAAAAAAAAAAAAAAAAAAAAAAAAAAAAAAAAAAAAAAAAAAAAAAAAAAAAAAAAAAAAAAAAAAAAAAAAAAAAAAAAAAAAAAAAAAAAAAAAAAAAAAAAAAAAAAAAAAAAAAAAAAAAAAAAAAAAAAAAAAAAAAAAAAAAAAAAAAAAAAAAAAAAAAAAAAAAAAAAAAAAAAAAAAAAAAAAAAAAAAAAAAAAAAAAAAAAAAAAAAAAAAAAAAAAAAAAAAAAAAAAAAAAAAAAAAAAAAAAAAAAAAAAAAAAAAAAAAAAAAAAAAAAAAAAAAAAAAAAAAAAAAAAAAAAAAAAAAAAAAAAAAAAAAAAAAAAAAAAAAAAAAAAAAAAAAAAAAAAAAAAAAAAAAAAAAAAAAAAAAAAAAAAAAAAAAAAAAAAAAAAAAAAAAAAAAAAAAAAAAAAAAAAAAAAAAAAAAAAAAAAAAAAAAAAAAAAAAAAAAAAAAAAAAAAAAAAAAAAAAAAAAAAAAAAAAAAAAAAAAAAAAAAAAAAAAAAAAAAAAAAAAAAAAAAAAAAAAAAAAAAAAAAAAAAAAAAAAAAAAAAAAAAAAAAAAAAAAAAAAAAAAAAAAAAAAAAAAAAAAAAAAAAAAAAAAAAAAAAAAAAAAAAAAAAAAAAAAAAAAAAAAAAAAAAAAAAAAAAAAAAAAAAAAAAAAAAAAAAAAAAAAAAAAAAAAAAAAAAAAAAAAAAAAAAAAAAAAAAAAAAAAAAAAAAAAAAAAAAAAAAAAAAAAAAAAAAAAAAAAAAAAAAAAAAAAAAAAAAAAAAAAAAAAAAAAAAAAAAAAAAAAAAAAAAAAAAAAAAAAAAAAAAAAAAAAAAAAAAAAAAAAAAAAAAAAAAAAAAAAAAAAAAAAAAAAAAAAAAAAAAAAAAAAAAAAAAAAAAAAAAAAAAAAAAAAAAAAAAAAAAAAAAAAAAAAAAAAAAAAAAAAAAAAAAAAAAAAAAAAAAAAAAAAAAAAAAAAAAAAAAAAAAAAAAAAAAAAAAAAAAAAAAAAAAAAAAAAAAAAAAAAAAAAAAAAAAAAAAAAAAAAAAAAAAAAAAAAAAAAAAAAAAAAAAAAAAAAAAAAAAAAAAAAAAAAAAAAAAAAAAAAAAAAAAAAAAAAAAAAAAAAAAAAAAAAAAAAAAAAAAAAAAAAAAAAAAAAAAAAAAAAAAAAAAAAAAAAAAAAAAAAAAAAAAAAAAAAAAAAAAAAAAAAAAAAAAAAAAAAAAAAAAAAAAAAAAAAAAAAAAAAAAAAAAAAAAAAAAAAAAAAAAAAAAAAAAAAAAAAAAAAAAAAAAAAAAAAAAAAAAAAAAAAAAAAAAAAAAAAAAAAAAAAAAAAAAAAAAAAAAAAAAAAAAAAAAAAAAAAAAAAAAAAAAAAAAAAAAAAAAAAAAAAAAAAAAAAAAAAAAAAAAAAAAAAAAAAAAAAAAAAAAAAAAAAAAAAAAAAAAAAAAAAAAAAAAAAAAAAAAAAAAAAAAAAAAAAAAAAAAAAAAAAAAAAAAAAAAAAAAAAAAAAAAAAAAAAAAAAAAAAAAAAAAAAAAAAAAAAAAAAAAAAAAAAAAAAAAAAAAAAAAAAAAAAAAAAAAAAAAAAAAAAAAAAAAAAAAAAAAAAAAAAAAAAAAAAAAAAAAAAAAAAAAAAAAAAAAAAAAAAAAAAAAAAAAAAAAAAAAAAAAAAAAAAAAAAAAAAAAAAAAAAAAAAAAAAAAAAAAAAAAAAAAAAAAAAAAAAAAAAAAAAAAAAAAAAAAAAAAAAAAAAAAAAAAAAAAAAAAAAAAAAAAAAAAAAAAAAAAAAAAAAAAAAAAAAAAAAAAAAAAAAAAAAAAAAAAAAAAAAAAAAAAAAAAAAAAAAAAAAAAAAAAAAAAAAAAAAAAAAAAAAAAAAAAAAAAAAAAAAAAAAAAAAAAAAAAAAAAAAAAAAAAAAAAAAAAAAAAAAAAAAAAAAAAAAAAAAAAAAAAAAAAAAAAAAAAAAAAAAAAAAAAAAAAAAAAAAAAAAAAAAAAAAAAAAAAAAAAAAAAAAAAAAAAAAAAAAAAAAAAAAAAAAAAAAAAAAAAAAAAAAAAAAAAAAAAAAAAAAAAAAAAAAAAAAAAAAAAAAAAAAAAAAAAAAAAAAAAAAAAAAAAAAAAAAAAAAAAAAAAAAAAAAAAAAAAAAAAAAAAAAAAAAAAAAAAAAAAAAAAAAAAAAAAAAAAAAAAAAAAAAAAAAAAAAAAAAAAAAAAAAAAAAAAAAAAAAAAAAAAAAAAAAAAAAAAAAAAAAAAAAAAAAAAAAAAAAAAAAAAAAAAAAAAAAAAAAAAAAAAAAAAAAAAAAAAAAAAAAAAAAAAAAAAAAAAAAAAAAAAAAAAAAAAAAAAAAAAAAAAAAAAAAAAAAAAAAAAAAAAAAAAAAAAAAAAAAAAAAAAAAAAAAAAAAAAAAAAAAAAAAAAAAAAAAAAAAAAAAAAAAAAAAAAAAAAAAAAAAAAAAAAAAAAAAAAAAAAAAAAAAAAAAAAAAAAAAAAAAAAAAAAAAAAAAAAAAAAAAAAAAAAAAAAAAAAAAAAAAAAAAAAAAAAAAAAAAAAAAAAAAAAAAAAAAAAAAAAAAAAAAAAAAAAAAAAAAAAAAAAAAAAAAAAAAAAAAAAAAAAAAAAAAAAAAAAAAAAAAAAAAAAAAAAAAAAAAAAAAAAAAAAAAAAAAAAAAAAAAAAAAAAAAAAAAAAAAAAAAAAAAAAAAAAAAAAAAAAAAAAAAAAAAAAAAAAAAAAAAAAAAAAAAAAAAAAAAAAAAAAAAAAAAAAAAAAAAAAAAAAAAAAAAAAAAAAAAAAAAAAAAAAAAAAAAAAAAAAAAAAAAAAAAAAAAAAAAAAAAAAAAAAAAAAAAAAAAAAAAAAAAAAAAAAAAAAAAAAAAAAAAAAAAAAAAAAAAAAAAAAAAAAAAAAAAAAAAAAAAAAAAAAAAAAAAAAAAAAAAAAAAAAAAAAAAAAAAAAAAAAAAAAAAAAAAAAAAAAAAAAAAAAAAAAAAAAAAAAAAAAAAAAAAAAAAAAAAAAAAAAAAAAAAAAAAAAAAAAAAAAAAAAAAAAAAAAAAAAAAAAAAAAAAAAAAAAAAAAAAAAAAAAAAAAAAAAAAAAAAAAAAAAAAAAAAAAAAAAAAAAAAAAAAAAAAAAAAAAAAAAAAAAAAAAAAAAAAAAAAAAAAAAAAAAAAAAAAAAAAAAAAAAAAAAAAAAAAAAAAAAAAAAAAAAAAAAAAAAAAAAAAAAAAAAAAAAAAAAAAAAAAAAAAAAAAAAAAAAAAAAAAAAAAAAAAAAAAAAAAAAAAAAAAAAAAAAAAAAAAAAAAAAAAAAAAAAAAAAAAAAAAAAAAAAAAAAAAAAAAAAAAAAAAAAAAAAAAAAAAAAAAAAAAAAAAAAAAAAAAAAAAAAAAAAAAAAAAAAAAAAAAAAAAAAAAAAAAAAAAAAAAAAAAAAAAAAAAAAAAAAAAAAAAAAAAAAAAAAAAAAAAAAAAAAAAAAAAAAAAAAAAAAAAAAAAAAAAAAAAAAAAAAAAAAAAAAAAAAAAAAAAAAAAAAAAAAAAAAAAAAAAAAAAAAAAAAAAAAAAAAAAAAAAAAAAAAAAAAAAAAAAAAAAAAAAAAAAAAAAAAAAAAAAAAAAAAAAAAAAAAAAAAAAAAAAAAAAAAAAAAAAAAAAAAAAAAAAAAAAAAAAAAAAAAAAAAAAAAAAAAAAAAAAAAAAAAAAAAAAAAAAAAAAAAAAAAAAAAAAAAAAAAAAAAAAAAAAAAAAAAAAAAAAAAAAAAAAAAAAAAAAAAAAAAAAAAAAAAAAAAAAAAAAAAAAAAAAAAAAAAAAAAAAAAAAAAAAAAAAAAAAAAAAAAAAAAAAAAAAAAAAAAAAAAAAAAAAAAAAAAAAAAAAAAAAAAAAAAAAAAAAAAAAAAAAAAAAAAAAAAAAAAAAAAAAAAAAAAAAAAAAAAAAAAAAAAAAAAAAAAAAAAAAAAAAAAAAAAAAAAAAAAAAAAAAAAAAAAAAAAAAAAAAAAAAAAAAAAAAAAAAAAAAAAAAAAAAAAAAAAAAAAAAAAAAAAAAAAAAAAAAAAAAAAAAAAAAAAAAAAAAAAAAAAAAAAAAAAAAAAAAAAAAAAAAAAAAAAAAAAAAAAAAAAAAAAAAAAAAAAAAAAAAAAAAAAAAAAAAAAAAAAAAAAAAAAAAAAAAAAAAAAAAAAAAAAAAAAAAAAAAAAAAAAAAAAAAAAAAAAAAAAAAAAAAAAAAAAAAAAAAAAAAAAAAAAAAAAAAAAAAAAAAAAAAAAAAAAAAAAAAAAAAAAAAAAAAAAAAAAAAAAAAAAAAAAAAAAAAAAAAAAAAAAAAAAAAAAAAAAAAAAAAAAAAAAAAAAAAAAAAAAAAAAAAAAAAAAAAAAAAAAAAAAAAAAAAAAAAAAAAAAAAAAAAAAAAAAAAAAAAAAAAAAAAAAAAAAAAAAAAAAAAAAAAAAAAAAAAAAAAAAAAAAAAAAAAAAAAAAAAAAAAAAAAAAAAAAAAAAAAAAAAAAAAAAAAAAAAAAAAAAAAAAAAAAAAAAAAAAAAAAAAAAAAAAAAAAAAAAAAAAAAAAAAAAAAAAAAAAAAAAAAAAAAAAAAAAAAAAAAAAAAAAAAAAAAAAAAAAAAAAAAAAAAAAAAAAAAAAAAAAAAAAAAAAAAAAAAAAAAAAAAAAAAAAAAAAAAAAAAAAAAAAAAAAAAAAAAAAAAAAAAAAAAAAAAAAAAAAAAAAAAAAAAAAAAAAAAAAAAAAAAAAAAAAAAAAAAAAAAAAAAAAAAAAAAAAAAAAAAAAAAAAAAAAAAAAAAAAAAAAAAAAAAAAAAAAAAAAAAAAAAAAAAAAAAAAAAAAAAAAAAAAAAAAAAAAAAAAAAAAAAAAAAAAAAAAAAAAAAAAAAAAAAAAAAAAAAAAAAAAAAAAAAAAAAAAAAAAAAAAAAAAAAAAAAAAAAAAAAAAAAAAAAAAAAAAAAAAAAAAAAAAAAAAAAAAAAAAAAAAAAAAAAAAAAAAAAAAAAAAAAAAAAAAAAAAAAAAAAAAAAAAAAAAAAAAAAAAAAAAAAAAAAAAAAAAAAAAAAAAAAAAAAAAAAAAAAAAAAAAAAAAAAAAAAAAAAAAAAAAAAAAAAAAAAAAAAAAAAAAAAAAAAAAAAAAAAAAAAAAAAAAAAAAAAAAAAAAAAAAAAAAAAAAAAAAAAAAAAAAAAAAAAAAAAAAAAAAAAAAAAAAAAAAAAAAAAAAAAAAAAAAAAAAAAAAAAAAAAAAAAAAAAAAAAAAAAAAAAAAAAAAAAAAAAAAAAAAAAAAAAAAAAAAAAAAAAAAAAAAAAAAAAAAAAAAAAAAAAAAAAAAAAAAAAAAAAAAAAAAAAAAAAAAAAAAAAAAAAAAAAAAAAAAAAAAAAAAAAAAAAAAAAAAAAAAAAAAAAAAAAAAAAAAAAAAAAAAAAAAAAAAAAAAAAAAAAAAAAAAAAAAAAAAAAAAAAAAAAAAAAAAAAAAAAAAAAAAAAAAAAAAAAAAAAAAAAAAAAAAAAAAAAAAAAAAAAAAAAAAAAAAAAAAAAAAAAAAAAAAAAAAAAAAAAAAAAAAAAAAAAAAAAAAAAAAAAAAAAAAAAAAAAAAAAAAAAAAAAAAAAAAAAAAAAAAAAAAAAAAAAAAAAAAAAAAAAAAAAAAAAAAAAAAAAAAAAAAAAAAAAAAAAAAAAAAAAAAAAAAAAAAAAAAAAAAAAAAAAAAAAAAAAAAAAAAAAAAAAAAAAAAAAAAAAAAAAAAAAAAAAAAAAAAAAAAAAAAAAAAAAAAAAAAAAAAAAAAAAAAAAAAAAAAAAAAAAAAAAAAAAAAAAAAAAAAAAAAAAAAAAAAAAAAAAAAAAAAAAAAAAAAAAAAAAAAAAAAAAAAAAAAAAAAAAAAAAAAAAAAAAAAAAAAAAAAAAAAAAAAAAAAAAAAAAAAAAAAAAAAAAAAAAAAAAAAAAAAAAAAAAAAAAAAAAAAAAAAAAAAAAAAAAAAAAAAAAAAAAAAAAAAAAAAAAAAAAAAAAAAAAAAAAAAAAAAAAAAAAAAAAAAAAAAAAAAAAAAAAAAAAAAAAAAAAAAAAAAAAAAAAAAAAAAAAAAAAAAAAAAAAAAAAAAAAAAAAAAAAAAAAAAAAAAAAAAAAAAAAAAAAAAAAAAAAAAAAAAAAAAAAAAAAAAAAAAAAAAAAAAAAAAAAAAAAAAAAAAAAAAAAAAAAAAAAAAAAAAAAAAAAAAAAAAAAAAAAAAAAAAAAAAAAAAAAAAAAAAAAAAAAAAAAAAAAAAAAAAAAAAAAAAAAAAAAAAAAAAAAAAAAAAAAAAAAAAAAAAAAAAAAAAAAAAAAAAAAAAAAAAAAAAAAAAAAAAAAAAAAAAAAAAAAAAAAAAAAAAAAAAAAAAAAAAAAAAAAAAAAAAAAAAAAAAAAAAAAAAAAAAAAAAAAAAAAAAAAAAAAAAAAAAAAAAAAAAAAAAAAAAAAAAAAAAAAAAAAAAAAAAAAAAAAAAAAAAAAAAAAAAAAAAAAAAAAAAAAAAAAAAAAAAAAAAAAAAAAAAAAAAAAAAAAAAAAAAAAAAAAAAAAAAAAAAAAAAAAAAAAAAAAAAAAAAAAAAAAAAAAAAAAAAAAAAAAAAAAAAAAAAAAAAAAAAAAAAAAAAAAAAAAAAAAAAAAAAAAAAAAAAAAAAAAAAAAAAAAAAAAAAAAAAAAAAAAAAAAAAAAAAAAAAAAAAAAAAAAAAAAAAAAAAAAAAAAAAAAAAAAAAAAAAAAAAAAAAAAAAAAAAAAAAAAAAAAAAAAAAAAAAAAAAAAAAAAAAAAAAAAAAAAAAAAAAAAAAAAAAAAAAAAAAAAAAAAAAAAAAAAAAAAAAAAAAAAAAAAAAAAAAAAAAAAAAAAAAAAAAAAAAAAAAAAAAAAAAAAAAAAAAAAAAAAAAAAAAAAAAAAAAAAAAAAAAAAAAAAAAAAAAAAAAAAAAAAAAAAAAAAAAAAAAAAAAAAAAAAAAAAAAAAAAAAAAAAAAAAAAAAAAAAAAAAAAAAAAAAAAAAAAAAAAAAAAAAAAAAAAAAAAAAAAAAAAAAAAAAAAAAAAAAAAAAAAAAAAAAAAAAAAAAAAAAAAAAAAAAAAAAAAAAAAAAAAAAAAAAAAAAAAAAAAAAAAAAAAAAAAAAAAAAAAAAAAAAAAAAAAAAAAAAAAAAAAAAAAAAAAAAAAAAAAAAAAAAAAAAAAAAAAAAAAAAAAAAAAAAAAAAAAAAAAAAAAAAAAAAAAAAAAAAAAAAAAAAAAAAAAAAAAAAAAAAAAAAAAAAAAAAAAAAAAAAAAAAAAAAAAAAAAAAAAAAAAAAAAAAAAAAAAAAAAAAAAAAAAAAAAAAAAAAAAAAAAAAAAAAAAAAAAAAAAAAAAAAAAAAAAAAAAAAAAAAAAAAAAAAAAAAAAAAAAAAAAAAAAAAAAAAAAAAAAAAAAAAAAAAAAAAAAAAAAAAAAAAAAAAAAAAAAAAAAAAAAAAAAAAAAAAAAAAAAAAAAAAAAAAAAAAAAAAAAAAAAAAAAAAAAAAAAAAAAAAAAAAAAAAAAAAAAAAAAAAAAAAAAAAAAAAAAAAAAAAAAAAAAAAAAAAAAAAAAAAAAAAAAAAAAAAAAAAAAAAAAAAAAAAAAAAAAAAAAAAAAAAAAAAAAAAAAAAAAAAAAAAAAAAAAAAAAAAAAAAAAAAAAAAAAAAAAAAAAAAAAAAAAAAAAAAAAAAAAAAAAAAAAAAAAAAAAAAAAAAAAAAAAAAAAAAAAAAAAAAAAAAAAAAAAAAAAAAAAAAAAAAAAAAAAAAAAAAAAAAAAAAAAAAAAAAAAAAAAAAAAAAAAAAAAAAAAAAAAAAAAAAAAAAAAAAAAAAAAAAAAAAAAAAAAAAAAAAAAAAAAAAAAAAAAAAAAAAAAAAAAAAAAAAAAAAAAAAAAAAAAAAAAAAAAAAAAAAAAAAAAAAAAAAAAAAAAAAAAAAAAAAAAAAAAAAAAAAAAAAAAAAAAAAAAAAAAAAAAAAAAAAAAAAAAAAAAAAAAAAAAAAAAAAAAAAAAAAAAAAAAAAAAAAAAAAAAAAAAAAAAAAAAAAAAAAAAAAAAAAAAAAAAAAAAAAAAAAAAAAAAAAAAAAAAAAAAAAAAAAAAAAAAAAAAAAAAAAAAAAAAAAAAAAAAAAAAAAAAAAAAAAAAAAAAAAAAAAAAAAAAAAAAAAAAAAAAAAAAAAAAAAAAAAAAAAAAAAAAAAAAAAAAAAAAAAAAAAAAAAAAAAAAAAAAAAAAAAAAAAAAAAAAAAAAAAAAAAAAAAAAAAAAAAAAAAAAAAAAAAAAAAAAAAAAAAAAAAAAAAAAAAAAAAAAAAAAAAAAAAAAAAAAAAAAAAAAAAAAAAAAAAAAAAAAAAAAAAAAAAAAAAAAAAAAAAAAAAAAAAAAAAAAAAAAAAAAAAAAAAAAAAAAAAAAAAAAAAAAAAAAAAAAAAAAAAAAAAAAAAAAAAAAAAAAAAAAAAAAAAAAAAAAAAAAAAAAAAAAAAAAAAAAAAAAAAAAAAAAAAAAAAAAAAAAAAAAAAAAAAAAAAAAAAAAAAAAAAAAAAAAAAAAAAAAAAAAAAAAAAAAAAAAAAAAAAAAAAAAAAAAAAAAAAAAAAAAAAAAAAAAAAAAAAAAAAAAAAAAAAAAAAAAAAAAAAAAAAAAAAAAAAAAAAAAAAAAAAAAAAAAAAAAAAAAAAAAAAAAAAAAAAAAAAAAAAAAAAAAAAAAAAAAAAAAAAAAAAAAAAAAAAAAAAAAAAAAAAAAAAAAAAAAAAAAAAAAAAAAAAAAAAAAAAAAAAAAAAAAAAAAAAAAAAAAAAAAAAAAAAAAAAAAAAAAAAAAAAAAAAAAAAAAAAAAAAAAAAAAAAAAAAAAAAAAAAAAAAAAAAAAAAAAAAAAAAAAAAAAAAAAAAAAAAAAAAAAAAAAAAAAAAAAAAAAAAAAAAAAAAAAAAAAAAAAAAAAAAAAAAAAAAAAAAAAAAAAAAAAAAAAAAAAAAAAAAAAAAAAAAAAAAAAAAAAAAAAAAAAAAAAAAAAAAAAAAAAAAAAAAAAAAAAAAAAAAAAAAAAAAAAAAAAAAAAAAAAAAAAAAAAAAAAAAAAAAAAAAAAAAAAAAAAAAAAAAAAAAAAAAAAAAAAAAAAAAAAAAAAAAAAAAAAAAAAAAAAAAAAAAAAAAAAAAAAAAAAAAAAAAAAAAAAAAAAAAAAAAAAAAAAAAAAAAAAAAAAAAAAAAAAAAAAAAAAAAAAAAAAAAAAAAAAAAAAAAAAAAAAAAAAAAAAAAAAAAAAAAAAAAAAAAAAAAAAAAAAAAAAAAAAAAAAAAAAAAAAAAAAAAAAAAAAAAAAAAAAAAAAAAAAAAAAAAAAAAAAAAAAAAAAAAAAAAAAAAAAAAAAAAAAAAAAAAAAAAAAAAAAAAAAAAAAAAAAAAAAAAAAAAAAAAAAAAAAAAAAAAAAAAAAAAAAAAAAAAAAAAAAAAAAAAAAAAAAAAAAAAAAAAAAAAAAAAAAAAAAAAAAAAAAAAAAAAAAAAAAAAAAAAAAAAAAAAAAAAAAAAAAAAAAAAAAAAAAAAAAAAAAAAAAAAAAAAAAAAAAAAAAAAAAAAAAAAAAAAAAAAAAAAAAAAAAAAAAAAAAAAAAAAAAAAAAAAAAAAAAAAAAAAAAAAAAAAAAAAAAAAAAAAAAAAAAAAAAAAAAAAAAAAAAAAAAAAAAAAAAAAAAAAAAAAAAAAAAAAAAAAAAAAAAAAAAAAAAAAAAAAAAAAAAAAAAAAAAAAAAAAAAAAAAAAAAAAAAAAAAAAAAAAAAAAAAAAAAAAAAAAAAAAAAAAAAAAAAAAAAAAAAAAAAAAAAAAAAAAAAAAAAAAAAAAAAAAAAAAAAAAAAAAAAAAAAAAAAAAAAAAAAAAAAAAAAAAAAAAAAAAAAAAAAAAAAAAAAAAAAAAAAAAAAAAAAAAAAAAAAAAAAAAAAAAAAAAAAAAAAAAAAAAAAAAAAAAAAAAAAAAAAAAAAAAAAAAAAAAAAAAAAAAAAAAAAAAAAAAAAAAAAAAAAAAAAAAAAAAAAAAAAAAAAAAAAAAAAAAAAAAAAAAAAAAAAAAAAAAAAAAAAAAAAAAAAAAAAAAAAAAAAAAAAAAAAAAAAAAAAAAAAAAAAAAAAAAAAAAAAAAAAAAAAAAAAAAAAAAAAAAAAAAAAAAAAAAAAAAAAAAAAAAAAAAAAAAAAAAAAAAAAAAAAAAAAAAAAAAAAAAAAAAAAAAAAAAAAAAAAAAAAAAAAAAAAAAAAAAAAAAAAAAAAAAAAAAAAAAAAAAAAAAAAAAAAAAAAAAAAAAAAAAAAAAAAAAAAAAAAAAAAAAAAAAAAAAAAAAAAAAAAAAAAAAAAAAAAAAAAAAAAAAAAAAAAAAAAAAAAAAAAAAAAAAAAAAAAAAAAAAAAAAAAAAAAAAAAAAAAAAAAAAAAAAAAAAAAAAAAAAAAAAAAAAAAAAAAAAAAAAAAAAAAAAAAAAAAAAAAAAAAAAAAAAAAAAAAAAAAAAAAAAAAAAAAAAAAAAAAAAAAAAAAAAAAAAAAAAAAAAAAAAAAAAAAAAAAAAAAAAAAAAAAAAAAAAAAAAAAAAAAAAAAAAAAAAAAAAAAAAAAAAAAAAAAAAAAAAAAAAAAAAAAAAAAAAAAAAAAAAAAAAAAAAAAAAAAAAAAAAAAAAAAAAAAAAAAAAAAAAAAAAAAAAAAAAAAAAAAAAAAAAAAAAAAAAAAAAAAAAAAAAAAAAAAAAAAAAAAAAAAAAAAAAAAAAAAAAAAAAAAAAAAAAAAAAAAAAAAAAAAAAAAAAAAAAAAAAAAAAAAAAAAAAAAAAAAAAAAAAAAAAAAAAAAAAAAAAAAAAAAAAAAAAAAAAAAAAAAAAAAAAAAAAAAAAAAAAAAAAAAAAAAAAAAAAAAAAAAAAAAAAAAAAAAAAAAAAAAAAAAAAAAAAAAAAAAAAAAAAAAAAAAAAAAAAAAAAAAAAAAAAAAAAAAAAAAAAAAAAAAAAAAAAAAAAAAAAAAAAAAAAAAAAAAAAAAAAAAAAAAAAAAAAAAAAAAAAAAAAAAAAAAAAAAAAAAAAAAAAAAAAAAAAAAAAAAAAAAAAAAAAAAAAAAAAAAAAAAAAAAAAAAAAAAAAAAAAAAAAAAAAAAAAAAAAAAAAAAAAAAAAAAAAAAAAAAAAAAAAAAAAAAAAAAAAAAAAAAAAAAAAAAAAAAAAAAAAAAAAAAAAAAAAAAAAAAAAAAAAAAAAAAAAAAAAAAAAAAAAAAAAAAAAAAAAAAAAAAAAAAAAAAAAAAAAAAAAAAAAAAAAAAAAAAAAAAAAAAAAAAAAAAAAAAAAAAAAAAAAAAAAAAAAAAAAAAAAAAAAAAAAAAAAAAAAAAAAAAAAAAAAAAAAAAAAAAAAAAAAAAAAAAAAAAAAAAAAAAAAAAAAAAAAAAAAAAAAAAAAAAAAAAAAAAAAAAAAAAAAAAAAAAAAAAAAAAAAAAAAAAAAAAAAAAAAAAAAAAAAAAAAAAAAAAAAAAAAAAAAAAAAAAAAAAAAAAAAAAAAAAAAAAAAAAAAAAAAAAAAAAAAAAAAAAAAAAAAAAAAAAAAAAAAAAAAAAAAAAAAAAAAAAAAAAAAAAAAAAAAAAAAAAAAAAAAAAAAAAAAAAAAAAAAAAAAAAAAAAAAAAAAAAAAAAAAAAAAAAAAAAAAAAAAAAAAAAAAAAAAAAAAAAAAAAAAAAAAAAAAAAAAAAAAAAAAAAAAAAAAAAAAAAAAAAAAAAAAAAAAAAAAAAAAAAAAAAAAAAAAAAAAAAAAAAAAAAAAAAAAAAAAAAAAAAAAAAAAAAAAAAAAAAAAAAAAAAAAAAAAAAAAAAAAAAAAAAAAAAAAAAAAAAAAAAAAAAAAAAAAAAAAAAAAAAAAAAAAAAAAAAAAAAAAAAAAAAAAAAAAAAAAAAAAAAAAAAAAAAAAAAAAAAAAAAAAAAAAAAAAAAAAAAAAAAAAAAAAAAAAAAAAAAAAAAAAAAAAAAAAAAAAAAAAAAAAAAAAAAAAAAAAAAAAAAAAAAAAAAAAAAAAAAAAAAAAAAAAAAAAAAAAAAAAAAAAAAAAAAAAAAAAAAAAAAAAAAAAAAAAAAAAAAAAAAAAAAAAAAAAAAAAAAAAAAAAAAAAAAAAAAAAAAAAAAAAAAAAAAAAAAAAAAAAAAAAAAAAAAAAAAAAAAAAAAAAAAAAAAAAAAAAAAAAAAAAAAAAAAAAAAAAAAAAAAAAAAAAAAAAAAAAAAAAAAAAAAAAAAAAAAAAAAAAAAAAAAAAAAAAAAAAAAAAAAAAAAAAAAAAAAAAAAAAAAAAAAAAAAAAAAAAAAAAAAAAAAAAAAAAAAAAAAAAAAAAAAAAAAAAAAAAAAAAAAAAAAAAAAAAAAAAAAAAAAAAAAAAAAAAAAAAAAAAAAAAAAAAAAAAAAAAAAAAAAAAAAAAAAAAAAAAAAAAAAAAAAAAAAAAAAAAAAAAAAAAAAA
The DNA here is from genome assembly GCF_015706575.1 of Patiria miniata. Lineage (NCBI taxonomy): Eukaryota > Metazoa > Echinodermata > Asteroidea > Valvatida > Asterinidae > Patiria > Patiria miniata. Next base: position 72,093 of record NW_024037047.1, read on the forward strand.
AAAAAAAAAAAAAAAAAAAAAAAAAAAAAAAAAAAAAAAAAAAAAAAAAAAAAAAAAAAAAAAAAAAAAAAAAAAAAAAAAAAAAAAAAAAAAAAAAAAAAAAAAAAAAAAAAAAAAAAAAAAAAAAAAAAAAAAAAAAAAAAAAAAAAAAAAAAAAAAAAAAAAAAAAAAAAAAAAAAAAAAAAAAAAAAAAAAAAAAAAAAAAAAAAAAAAAAAAAAAAAAAAAAAAAAAAAAAAAAAAAAAAAAAAAAAAAAAAAAAAAAAAAAAAAAAAAAAAAAAAAAAAAAAAAAAAAAAAAAAAAAAAAAAAAAAAAAAAAAAAAAAAAAAAAAAAAAAAAAAAAAAAAAAAAAAAAAAAAAAAAAAAAAAAAAAAAAAAAAAAAAAAAAAAAAAAAAAAAAAAAAAAAAAAAAAAAAAAAAAAAAAAAAAAAAAAAAAAAAAAAAAAAAAAAAAAAAAAAAAAAAAAAAAAAAAAAAAAAAAAAAAAAAAAAAAAAAAAAAAAAAAAAAAAAAAAAAAAAAAAAAAAAAAAAAAAAAAAAAAAAAAAAAAAAAAAAAAAAAAAAAAAAAAAAAAAAAAAAAAAAAAAAAAAAAAAAAAAAAAAAAAAAAAAAAAAAAAAAAAAAAAAAAAAAAAAAAAAAAAAAAAAAAAAAAAAAAAAAAAAAAAAAAAAAAAAAAAAAAAAAAAAAAAAAAAAAAAAAAAAAAAAAAAAAAAAAAAAAAAAAAAAAAAAAAAAAAAAAAAAAAAAAAAAAAAAAAAAAAAAAAAAAAAAAAAAAAAAAAAAAAAAAAAAAAAAAAAAAAAAAAAAAAAAAAAAAAAAAAAAAAAAAAAAAAAAAAAAAAAAAAAAAAAAAAAAAAAAAAAAAAAAAAAAAAAAAAAAAAAAAAAAAAAAAAAAAAAAAAAAAAAAAAAAAAAAAAAAAAAAAAAAAAAAAAAAAAAAAAAAAAAAAAAAAAAAAAAAAAAAAAAAAAAAAAAAAAAAAAAAAAAAAAAAAAAAAAAAAAAAAAAAAAAAAAAAAAAAAAAAAAAAAAAAAAAAAAAAAAAAAAAAAAAAAAAAAAAAAAAAAAAAAAAAAAAAAAAAAAAAAAAAAAAAAAAAAAAAAAAAAAAAAAAAAAAAAAAAAAAAAAAAAAAAAAAAAAAAAAAAAAAAAAAAAAAAAAAAAAAAAAAAAAAAAAAAAAAAAAAAAAAAAAAAAAAAAAAAAAAAAAAAAAAAAAAAAAAAAAAAAAAAAAAAAAAAAAAAAAAAAAAAAAAAAAAAAAAAAAAAAAAAAAAAAAAAAAAAAAAAAAAAAAAAAAAAAAAAAAAAAAAAAAAAAAAAAAAAAAAAAAAAAAAAAAAAAAAAAAAAAAAAAAAAAAAAAAAAAAAAAAAAAAAAAAAAAAAAAAAAAAAAAAAAAAAAAAAAAAAAAAAAAAAAAAAAAAAAAAAAAAAAAAAAAAAAAAAAAAAAAAAAAAAAAAAAAAAAAAAAAAAAAAAAAAAAAAAAAAAAAAAAAAAAAAAAAAAAAAAAAAAAAAAAAAAAAAAAAAAAAAAAAAAAAAAAAAAAAAAAAAAAAAAAAAAAAAAAAAAAAAAAAAAAAAAAAAAAAAAAAAAAAAAAAAAAAAAAAAAAAAAAAAAAAAAAAAAAAAAAAAAAAAAAAAAAAAAAAAAAAAAAAAAAAAAAAAAAAAAAAAAAAAAAAAAAAAAAAAAAAAAAAAAAAAAAAAAAAAAAAAAAAAAAAAAAAAAAAAAAAAAAAAAAAAAAAAAAAAAAAAAAAAAAAAAAAAAAAAAAAAAAAAAAAAAAAAAAAAAAAAAAAAAAAAAAAAAAAAAAAAAAAAAAAAAAAAAAAAAAAAAAAAAAAAAAAAAAAAAAAAAAAAAAAAAAAAAAAAAAAAAAAAAAAAAAAAAAAAAAAAAAAAAAAAAAAAAAAAAAAAAAAAAAAAAAAAAAAAAAAAAAAAAAAAAAAAAAAAAAAAAAAAAAAAAAAAAAAAAAAAAAAAAAAAAAAAAAAAAAAAAAAAAAAAAAAAAAAAAAAAAAAAAAAAAAAAAAAAAAAAAAAAAAAAAAAAAAAAAAAAAAAAAAAAAAAAAAAAAAAAAAAAAAAAAAAAAAAAAAAAAAAAAAAAAAAAAAAAAAAAAAAAAAAAAAAAAAAAAAAAAAAAAAAAAAAAAAAAAAAAAAAAAAAAAAAAAAAAAAAAAAAAAAAAAAAAAAAAAAAAAAAAAAAAAAAAAAAAAAAAAAAAAAAAAAAAAAAAAAAAAAAAAAAAAAAAAAAAAAAAAAAAAAAAAAAAAAAAAAAAAAAAAAAAAAAAAAAAAAAAAAAAAAAAAAAAAAAAAAAAAAAAAAAAAAAAAAAAAAAAAAAAAAAAAAAAAAAAAAAAAAAAAAAAAAAAAAAAAAAAAAAAAAAAAAAAAAAAAAAAAAAAAAAAAAAAAAAAAAAAAAAAAAAAAAAAAAAAAAAAAAAAAAAAAAAAAAAAAAAAAAAAAAAAAAAAAAAAAAAAAAAAAAAAAAAAAAAAAAAAAAAAAAAAAAAAAAAAAAAAAAAAAAAAAAAAAAAAAAAAAAAAAAAAAAAAAAAAAAAAAAAAAAAAAAAAAAAAAAAAAAAAAAAAAAAAAAAAAAAAAAAAAAAAAAAAAAAAAAAAAAAAAAAAAAAAAAAAAAAAAAAAAAAAAAAAAAAAAAAAAAAAAAAAAAAAAAAAAAAAAAAAAAAAAAAAAAAAAAAAAAAAAAAAAAAAAAAAAAAAAAAAAAAAAAAAAAAAAAAAAAAAAAAAAAAAAAAAAAAAAAAAAAAAAAAAAAAAAAAAAAAAAAAAAAAAAAAAAAAAAAAAAAAAAAAAAAAAAAAAAAAAAAAAAAAAAAAAAAAAAAAAAAAAAAAAAAAAAAAAAAAAAAAAAAAAAAAAAAAAAAAAAAAAAAAAAAAAAAAAAAAAAAAAAAAAAAAAAAAAAAAAAAAAAAAAAAAAAAAAAAAAAAAAAAAAAAAAAAAAAAAAAAAAAAAAAAAAAAAAAAAAAAAAAAAAAAAAAAAAAAAAAAAAAAAAAAAAAAAAAAAAAAAAAAAAAAAAAAAAAAAAAAAAAAAAAAAAAAAAAAAAAAAAAAAAAAAAAAAAAAAAAAAAAAAAAAAAAAAAAAAAAAAAAAAAAAAAAAAAAAAAAAAAAAAAAAAAAAAAAAAAAAAAAAAAAAAAAAAAAAAAAAAAAAAAAAAAAAAAAAAAAAAAAAAAAAAAAAAAAAAAAAAAAAAAAAAAAAAAAAAAAAAAAAAAAAAAAAAAAAAAAAAAAAAAAAAAAAAAAAAAAAAAAAAAAAAAAAAAAAAAAAAAAAAAAAAAAAAAAAAAAAAAAAAAAAAAAAAAAAAAAAAAAAAAAAAAAAAAAAAAAAAAAAAAAAAAAAAAAAAAAAAAAAAAAAAAAAAAAAAAAAAAAAAAAAAAAAAAAAAAAAAAAAAAAAAAAAAAAAAAAAAAAAAAAAAAAAAAAAAAAAAAAAAAAAAAAAAAAAAAAAAAAAAAAAAAAAAAAAAAAAAAAAAAAAAAAAAAAAAAAAAAAAAAAAAAAAAAAAAAAAAAAAAAAAAAAAAAAAAAAAAAAAAAAAAAAAAAAAAAAAAAAAAAAAAAAAAAAAAAAAAAAAAAAAAAAAAAAAAAAAAAAAAAAAAAAAAAAAAAAAAAAAAAAAAAAAAAAAAAAAAAAAAAAAAAAAAAAAAAAAAAAAAAAAAAAAAAAAAAAAAAAAAAAAAAAAAAAAAAAAAAAAAAAAAAAAAAAAAAAAAAAAAAAAAAAAAAAAAAAAAAAAAAAAAAAAAAAAAAAAAAAAAAAAAAAAAAAAAAAAAAAAAAAAAAAAAAAAAAAAAAAAAAAAAAAAAAAAAAAAAAAAAAAAAAAAAAAAAAAAAAAAAAAAAAAAAAAAAAAAAAAAAAAAAAAAAAAAAAAAAAAAAAAAAAAAAAAAAAAAAAAAAAAAAAAAAAAAAAAAAAAAAAAAAAAAAAAAAAAAAAAAAAAAAAAAAAAAAAAAAAAAAAAAAAAAAAAAAAAAAAAAAAAAAAAAAAAAAAAAAAAAAAAAAAAAAAAAAAAAAAAAAAAAAAAAAAAAAAAAAAAAAAAAAAAAAAAAAAAAAAAAAAAAAAAAAAAAAAAAAAAAAAAAAAAAAAAAAAAAAAAAAAAAAAAAAAAAAAAAAAAAAAAAAAAAAAAAAAAAAAAAAAAAAAAAAAAAAAAAAAAAAAAAAAAAAAAAAAAAAAAAAAAAAAAAAAAAAAAAAAAAAAAAAAAAAAAAAAAAAAAAAAAAAAAAAAAAAAAAAAAAAAAAAAAAAAAAAAAAAAAAAAAAAAAAAAAAAAAAAAAAAAAAAAAAAAAAAAAAAAAAAAAAAAAAAAAAAAAAAAAAAAAAAAAAAAAAAAAAAAAAAAAAAAAAAAAAAAAAAAAAAAAAAAAAAAAAAAAAAAAAAAAAAAAAAAAAAAAAAAAAAAAAAAAAAAAAAAAAAAAAAAAAAAAAAAAAAAAAAAAAAAAAAAAAAAAAAAAAAAAAAAAAAAAAAAAAAAAAAAAAAAAAAAAAAAAAAAAAAAAAAAAAAAAAAAAAAAAAAAAAAAAAAAAAAAAAAAAAAAAAAAAAAAAAAAAAAAAAAAAAAAAAAAAAAAAAAAAAAAAAAAAAAAAAAAAAAAAAAAAAAAAAAAAAAAAAAAAAAAAAAAAAAAAAAAAAAAAAAAAAAAAAAAAAAAAAAAAAAAAAAAAAAAAAAAAAAAAAAAAAAAAAAAAAAAAAAAAAAAAAAAAAAAAAAAAAAAAAAAAAAAAAAAAAAAAAAAAAAAAAAAAAAAAAAAAAAAAAAAAAAAAAAAAAAAAAAAAAAAAAAAAAAAAAAAAAAAAAAAAAAAAAAAAAAAAAAAAAAAAAAAAAAAAAAAAAAAAAAAAAAAAAAAAAAAAAAAAAAAAAAAAAAAAAAAAAAAAAAAAAAAAAAAAAAAAAAAAAAAAAAAAAAAAAAAAAAAAAAAAAAAAAAAAAAAAAAAAAAAAAAAAAAAAAAAAAAAAAAAAAAAAAAAAAAAAAAAAAAAAAAAAAAAAAAAAAAAAAAAAAAAAAAAAAAAAAAAAAAAAAAAAAAAAAAAAAAAAAAAAAAAAAAAAAAAAAAAAAAAAAAAAAAAAAAAAAAAAAAAAAAAAAAAAAAAAAAAAAAAAAAAAAAAAAAAAAAAAAAAAAAAAAAAAAAAAAAAAAAAAAAAAAAAAAAAAAAAAAAAAAAAAAAAAAAAAAAAAAAAAAAAAAAAAAAAAAAAAAAAAAAAAAAAAAAAAAAAAAAAAAAAAAAAAAAAAAAAAAAAAAAAAAAAAAAAAAAAAAAAAAAAAAAAAAAAAAAAAAAAAAAAAAAAAAAAAAAAAAAAAAAAAAAAAAAAAAAAAAAAAAAAAAAAAAAAAAAAAAAAAAAAAAAAAAAAAAAAAAAAAAAAAAAAAAAAAAAAAAAAAAAAAAAAAAAAAAAAAAAAAAAAAAAAAAAAAAAAAAAAAAAAAAAAAAAAAAAAAAAAAAAAAAAAAAAAAAAAAAAAAAAAAAAAAAAAAAAAAAAAAAAAAAAAAAAAAAAAAAAAAAAAAAAAAAAAAAAAAAAAAAAAAAAAAAAAAAAAAAAAAAAAAAAAAAAAAAAAAAAAAAAAAAAAAAAAAAAAAAAAAAAAAAAAAAAAAAAAAAAAAAAAAAAAAAAAAAAAAAAAAAAAAAAAAAAAAAAAAAAAAAAAAAAAAAAAAAAAAAAAAAAAAAAAAAAAAAAAAAAAAAAAAAAAAAAAAAAAAAAAAAAAAAAAAAAAAAAAAAAAAAAAAAAAAAAAAAAAAAAAAAAAAAAAAAAAAAAAAAAAAAAAAAAAAAAAAAAAAAAAAAAAAAAAAAAAAAAAAAAAAAAAAAAAAAAAAAAAAAAAAAAAAAAAAAAAAAAAAAAAAAAAAAAAAAAAAAAAAAAAAAAAAAAAAAAAAAAAAAAAAAAAAAAAAAAAAAAAAAAAAAAAAAAAAAAAAAAAAAAAAAAAAAAAAAAAAAAAAAAAAAAAAAAAAAAAAAAAAAAAAAAAAAAAAAAAAAAAAAAAAAAAAAAAAAAAAAAAAAAAAAAAAAAAAAAAAAAAAAAAAAAAAAAAAAAAAAAAAAAAAAAAAAAAAAAAAAAAAAAAAAAAAAAAAAAAAAAAAAAAAAAAAAAAAAAAAAAAAAAAAAAAAAAAAAAAAAAAAAAAAAAAAAAAAAAAAAAAAAAAAAAAAAAAAAAAAAAAAAAAAAAAAAAAAAAAAAAAAAAAAAAAAAAAAAAAAAAAAAAAAAAAAAAAAAAAAAAAAAAAAAAAAAAAAAAAAAAAAAAAAAAAAAAAAAAAAAAAAAAAAAAAAAAAAAAAAAAAAAAAAAAAAAAAAAAAAAAAAAAAAAAAAAAAAAAAAAAAAAAAAAAAAAAAAAAAAAAAAAAAAAAAAAAAAAAAAAAAAAAAAAAAAAAAAAAAAAAAAAAAAAAAAAAAAAAAAAAAAAAAAAAAAAAAAAAAAAAAAAAAAAAAAAAAAAAAAAAAAAAAAAAAAAAAAAAAAAAAAAAAAAAAAAAAAAAAAAAAAAAAAAAAAAAAAAAAAAAAAAAAAAAAAAAAAAAAAAAAAAAAAAAAAAAAAAAAAAAAAAAAAAAAAAAAAAAAAAAAAAAAAAAAAAAAAAAAAAAAAAAAAAAAAAAAAAAAAAAAAAAAAAAAAAAAAAAAAAAAAAAAAAAAAAAAAAAAAAAAAAAAAAAAAAAAAAAAAAAAAAAAAAAAAAAAAAAAAAAAAAAAAAAAAAAAAAAAAAAAAAAAAAAAAAAAAAAAAAAAAAAAAAAAAAAAAAAAAAAAAAAAAAAAAAAAAAAAAAAAAAAAAAAAAAAAAAAAAAAAAAAAAAAAAAAAAAAAAAAAAAAAAAAAAAAAAAAAAAAAAAAAAAAAAAAAAAAAAAAAAAAAAAAAAAAAAAAAAAAAAAAAAAAAAAAAAAAAAAAAAAAAAAAAAAAAAAAAAAAAAAAAAAAAAAAAAAAAAAAAAAAAAAAAAAAAAAAAAAAAAAAAAAAAAAAAAAAAAAAAAAAAAAAAAAAAAAAAAAAAAAAAAAAAAAAAAAAAAAAAAAAAAAAAAAAAAAAAAAAAAAAAAAAAAAAAAAAAAAAAAAAAAAAAAAAAAAAAAAAAAAAAAAAAAAAAAAAAAAAAAAAAAAAAAAAAAAAAAAAAAAAAAAAAAAAAAAAAAAAAAAAAAAAAAAAAAAAAAAAAAAAAAAAAAAAAAAAAAAAAAAAAAAAAAAAAAAAAAAAAAAAAAAAAAAAAAAAAAAAAAAAAAAAAAAAAAAAAAAAAAAAAAAAAAAAAAAAAAAAAAAAAAAAAAAAAAAAAAAAAAAAAAAAAAAAAAAAAAAAAAAAAAAAAAAAAAAAAAAAAAAAAAAAAAAAAAAAAAAAAAAAAAAAAAAAAAAAAAAAAAAAAAAAAAAAAAAAAAAAAAAAAAAAAAAAAAAAAAAAAAAAAAAAAAAAAAAAAAAAAAAAAAAAAAAAAAAAAAAAAAAAAAAAAAAAAAAAAAAAAAAAAAAAAAAAAAAAAAAAAAAAAAAAAAAAAAAAAAAAAAAAAAAAAAAAAAAAAAAAAAAAAAAAAAAAAAAAAAAAAAAAAAAAAAAAAAAAAAAAAAAAAAAAAAAAAAAAAAAAAAAAAAAAAAAAAAAAAAAAAAAAAAAAAAAAAAAAAAAAAAAAAAAAAAAAAAAAAAAAAAAAAAAAAAAAAAAAAAAAAAAAAAAAAAAAAAAAAAAAAAAAAAAAAAAAAAAAAAAAAAAAAAAAAAAAAAAAAAAAAAAAAAAAAAAAAAAAAAAAAAAAAAAAAAAAAAAAAAAAAAAAAAAAAAAAAAAAAAAAAAAAAAAAAAAAAAAAAAAAAAAAAAAAAAAAAAAAAAAAAAAAAAAAAAAAAAAAAAAAAAAAAAAAAAAAAAAAAAAAAAAAAAAAAAAAAAAAAAAAAAAAAAAAAAAAAAAAAAAAAAAAAAAAAAAAAAAAAAAAAAAAAAAAAAAAAAAAAAAAAAAAAAAAAAAAAAAAAAAAAAAAAAAAAAAAAAAAAAAAAAAAAAAAAAAAAAAAAAAAAAAAAAAAAAAAAAAAAAAAAAAAAAAAAAAAAAAAAAAAAAAAAAAAAAAAAAAAAAAAAAAAAAAAAAAAAAAAAAAAAAAAAAAAAAAAAAAAAAAAAAAAAAAAAAAAAAAAAAAAAAAAAAAAAAAAAAAAAAAAAAAAAAAAAAAAAAAAAAAAAAAAAAAAAAAAAAAAAAAAAAAAAAAAAAAAAAAAAAAAAAAAAAAAAAAAAAAAAAAAAAAAAAAAAAAAAAAAAAAAAAAAAAAAAAAAAAAAAAAAAAAAAAAAAAAAAAAAAAAAAAAAAAAAAAAAAAAAAAAAAAAAAAAAAAAAAAAAAAAAAAAAAAAAAAAAAAAAAAAAAAAAAAAAAAAAAAAAAAAAAAAAAAAAAAAAAAAAAAAAAAAAAAAAAAAAAAAAAAAAAAAAAAAAAAAAAAAAAAAAAAAAAAAAAAAAAAAAAAAAAAAAAAAAAAAAAAAAAAAAAAAAAAAAAAAAAAAAAAAAAAAAAAAAAAAAAAAAAAAAAAAAAAAAAAAAAAAAAAAAAAAAAAAAAAAAAAAAAAAAAAAAAAAAAAAAAAAAAAAAAAAAAAAAAAAAAAAAAAAAAAAAAAAAAAAAAAAAAAAAAAAAAAAAAAAAAAAAAAAAAAAAAAAAAAAAAAAAAAAAAAAAAAAAAAAAAAAAAAAAAAAAAAAAAAAAAAAAAAAAAAAAAAAAAAAAAAAAAAAAAAAAAAAAAAAAAAAAAAAAAAAAAAAAAAAAAAAAAAAAAAAAAAAAAAAAAAAAAAAAAAAAAAAAAAAAAAAAAAAAAAAAAAAAAAAAAAAAAAAAAAAAAAAAAAAAAAAAAAAAAAAAAAAAAAAAAAAAAAAAAAAAAAAAAAAAAAAAAAAAAAAAAAAAAAAAAAAAAAAAAAAAAAAAAAAAAAAAAAAAAAAAAAAAAAAAAAAAAAAAAAAAAAAAAAAAAAAAAAAAAAAAAAAAAAAAAAAAAAAAAAAAAAAAAAAAAAAAAAAAAAAAAAAAAAAAAAAAAAAAAAAAAAAAAAAAAAAAAAAAAAAAAAAAAAAAAAAAAAAAAAAAAAAAAAAAAAAAAAAAAAAAAAAAAAAAAAAAAAAAAAAAAAAAAAAAAAAAAAAAAAAAAAAAAAAAAAAAAAAAAAAAAAAAAAAAAAAAAAAAAAAAAAAAAAAAAAAAAAAAAAAAAAAAAAAAAAAAAAAAAAAAAAAAAAAAAAAAAAAAAAAAAAAAAAAAAAAAAAAAAAAAAAAAAAAAAAAAAAAAAAAAAAAAAAAAAAAAAAAAAAAAAAAAAAAAAAAAAAAAAAAAAAAAAAAAAAAAAAAAAAAAAAAAAAAAAAAAAAAAAAAAAAAAAAAAAAAAAAAAAAAAAAAAAAAAAAAAAAAAAAAAAAAAAAAAAAAAAAAAAAAAAAAAAAAAAAAAAAAAAAAAAAAAAAAAAAAAAAAAAAAAAAAAAAAAAAAAAAAAAAAAAAAAAAAAAAAAAAAAAAAAAAAAAAAAAAAAAAAAAAAAAAAAAAAAAAAAAAAAAAAAAAAAAAAAAAAAAAAAAAAAAAAAAAAAAAAAAAAAAAAAAAAAAAAAAAAAAAAAAAAAAAAAAAAAAAAAAAAAAAAAAAAAAAAAAAAAAAAAAAAAAAAAAAAAAAAAAAAAAAAAAAAAAAAAAAAAAAAAAAAAAAAAAAAAAAAAAAAAAAAAAAAAAAAAAAAAAAAAAAAAAAAAAAAAAAAAAAAAAAAAAAAAAAAAAAAAAAAAAAAAAAAAAAAAAAAAAAAAAAAAAAAAAAAAAAAAAAAAAAAAAAAAAAAAAAAAAAAAAAAAAAAAAAAAAAAAAAAAAAAAAAAAAAAAAAAAAAAAAAAAAAAAAAAAAAAAAAAAAAAAAAAAAAAAAAAAAAAAAAAAAAAAAAAAAAAAAAAAAAAAAAAAAAAAAAAAAAAAAAAAAAAAAAAAAAAAAAAAAAAAAAAAAAAAAAAAAAAAAAAAAAAAAAAAAAAAAAAAAAAAAAAAAAAAAAAAAAAAAAAAAAAAAAAAAAAAAAAAAAAAAAAAAAAAAAAAAAAAAAAAAAAAAAAAAAAAAAAAAAAAAAAAAAAAAAAAAAAAAAAAAAAAAAAAAAAAAAAAAAAAAAAAAAAAAAAAAAAAAAAAAAAAAAAAAAAAAAAAAAAAAAAAAAAAAAAAAAAAAAAAAAAAAAAAAAAAAAAAAAAAAAAAAAAAAAAAAAAAAAAAAAAAAAAAAAAAAAAAAAAAAAAAAAAAAAAAAAAAAAAAAAAAAAAAAAAAAAAAAAAAAAAAAAAAAAAAAAAAAAAAAAAAAAAAAAAAAAAAAAAAAAAAAAAAAAAAAAAAAAAAAAAAAAAAAAAAAAAAAAAAAAAAAAAAAAAAAAAAAAAAAAAAAAAAAAAAAAAAAAAAAAAAAAAAAAAAAAAAAAAAAAAAAAAAAAAAAAAAAAAAAAAAAAAAAAAAAAAAAAAAAAAAAAAAAAAAAAAAAAAAAAAAAAAAAAAAAAAAAAAAAAAAAAAAAAAAAAAAAAAAAAAAAAAAAAAAAAAAAAAAAAAAAAAAAAAAAAAAAAAAAAAAAAAAAAAAAAAAAAAAAAAAAAAAAAAAAAAAAAAAAAAAAAAAAAAAAAAAAAAAAAAAAAAAAAAAAAAAAAAAAAAAAAAAAAAAAAAAAAAAAAAAAAAAAAAAAAAAAAAAAAAAAAAAAAAAAAAAAAAAAAAAAAAAAAAAAAAAAAAAAAAAAAAAAAAAAAAAAAAAAAAAAAAAAAAAAAAAAAAAAAAAAAAAAAAAAAAAAAAAAAAAAAAAAAAAAAAAAAAAAAAAAAAAAAAAAAAAAAAAAAAAAAAAAAAAAAAAAAAAAAAAAAAAAAAAAAAAAAAAAAAAAAAAAAAAAAAAAAAAAAAAAAAAAAAAAAAAAAAAAAAAAAAAAAAAAAAAAAAAAAAAAAAAAAAAAAAAAAAAAAAAAAAAAAAAAAAAAAAAAAAAAAAAAAAAAAAAAAAAAAAAAAAAAAAAAAAAAAAAAAAAAAAAAAAAAAAAAAAAAAAAAAAAAAAAAAAAAAAAAAAAAAAAAAAAAAAAAAAAAAAAAAAAAAAAAAAAAAAAAAAAAAAAAAAAAAAAAAAAAAAAAAAAAAAAAAAAAAAAAAAAAAAAAAAAAAAAAAAAAAAAAAAAAAAAAAAAAAAAAAAAAAAAAAAAAAAAAAAAAAAAAAAAAAAAAAAAAAAAAAAAAAAAAAAAAAAAAAAAAAAAAAAAAAAAAAAAAAAAAAAAAAAAAAAAAAAAAAAAAAAAAAAAAAAAAAAAAAAAAAAAAAAAAAAAAAAAAAAAAAAAAAAAAAAAAAAAAAAAAAAAAAAAAAAAAAAAAAAAAAAAAAAAAAAAAAAAAAAAAAAAAAAAAAAAAAAAAAAAAAAAAAAAAAAAAAAAAAAAAAAAAAAAAAAAAAAAAAAAAAAAAAAAAAAAAAAAAAAAAAAAAAAAAAAAAAAAAAAAAAAAAAAAAAAAAAAAAAAAAAAAAAAAAAAAAAAAAAAAAAAAAAAAAAAAAAAAAAAAAAAAAAAAAAAAAAAAAAAAAAAAAAAAAAAAAAAAAAAAAAAAAAAAAAAAAAAAAAAAAAAAAAAAAAAAAAAAAAAAAAAAAAAAAAAAAAAAAAAAAAAAAAAAAAAAAAAAAAAAAAAAAAAAAAAAAAAAAAAAAAAAAAAAAAAAAAAAAAAAAAAAAAAAAAAAAAAAAAAAAAAAAAAAAAAAAAAAAAAAAAAAAAAAAAAAAAAAAAAAAAAAAAAAAAAAAAAAAAAAAAAAAAAAAAAAAAAAAAAAAAAAAAAAAAAAAAAAAAAAAAAAAAAAAAAAAAAAAAAAAAAAAAAAAAAAAAAAAAAAAAAAAAAAAAAAAAAAAAAAAAAAAAAAAAAAAAAAAAAAAAAAAAAAAAAAAAAAAAAAAAAAAAAAAAAAAAAAAAAAAAAAAAAAAAAAAAAAAAAAAAAAAAAAAAAAAAAAAAAAAAAAAAAAAAAAAAAAAAAAAAAAAAAAAAAAAAAAAAAAAAAAAAAAAAAAAAAAAAAAAAAAAAAAAAAAAAAAAAAAAAAAAAAAAAAAAAAAAAAAAAAAAAAAAAAAAAAAAAAAAAAAAAAAAAAAAAAAAAAAAAAAAAAAAAAAAAAAAAAAAAAAAAAAAAAAAAAAAAAAAAAAAAAAAAAAAAAAAAAAAAAAAAAAAAAAAAAAAAAAAAAAAAAAAAAAAAAAAAAAAAAAAAAAAAAAAAAAAAAAAAAAAAAAAAAAAAAAAAAAAAAAAAAAAAAAAAAAAAAAAAAAAAAAAAAAAAAAAAAAAAAAAAAAAAAAAAAAAAAAAAAAAAAAAAAAAAAAAAAAAAAAAAAAAAAAAAAAAAAAAAAAAAAAAAAAAAAAAAAAAAAAAAAAAAAAAAAAAAAAAAAAAAAAAAAAAAAAAAAAAAAAAAAAAAAAAAAAAAAAAAAAAAAAAAAAAAAAAAAAAAAAAAAAAAAAAAAAAAAAAAAAAAAAAAAAAAAAAAAAAAAAAAAAAAAAAAAAAAAAAAAAAAAAAAAAAAAAAAAAAAAAAAAAAAAAAAAAAAAAAAAAAAAAAAAAAAAAAAAAAAAAAAAAAAAAAAAAAAAAAAAAAAAAAAAAAAAAAAAAAAAAAAAAAAAAAAAAAAAAAAAAAAAAAAAAAAAAAAAAAAAAAAAAAAAAAAAAAAAAAAAAAAAAAAAAAAAAAAAAAAAAAAAAAAAAAAAAAAAAAAAAAAAAAAAAAAAAAAAAAAAAAAAAAAAAAAAAAAAAAAAAAAAAAAAAAAAAAAAAAAAAAAAAAAAAAAAAAAAAAAAAAAAAAAAAAAAAAAAAAAAAAAAAAAAAAAAAAAAAAAAAAAAAAAAAAAAAAAAAAAAAAAAAAAAAAAAAAAAAAAAAAAAAAAAAAAAAAAAAAAAAAAAAAAAAAAAAAAAAAAAAAAAAAAAAAAAAAAAAAAAAAAAAAAAAAAAAAAAAAAAAAAAAAAAAAAAAAAAAAAAAAAAAAAAAAAAAAAAAAAAAAAAAAAAAAAAAAAAAAAAAAAAAAAAAAAAAAAAAAAAAAAAAAAAAAAAAAAAAAAAAAAAAAAAAAAAAAAAAAAAAAAAAAAAAAAAAAAAAAAAAAAAAAAAAAAAAAAAAAAAAAAAAAAAAAAAAAAAAAAAAAAAAAAAAAAAAAAAAAAAAAAAAAAAAAAAAAAAAAAAAAAAAAAAAAAAAAAAAAAAAAAAAAAAAAAAAAAAAAAAAAAAAAAAAAAAAAAAAAAAAAAAAAAAAAAAAAAAAAAAAAAAAAAAAAAAAAAAAAAAAAAAAAAAAAAAAAAAAAAAAAAAAAAAAAAAAAAAAAAAAAAAAAAAAAAAAAAAAAAAAAAAAAAAAAAAAAAAAAAAAAAAAAAAAAAAAAAAAAAAAAAAAAAAAAAAAAAAAAAAAAAAAAAAAAAAAAAAAAAAAAAAAAAAAAAAAAAAAAAAAAAAAAAAAAAAAAAAAAAAAAAAAAAAAAAAAAAAAAAAAAAAAAAAAAAAAAAAAAAAAAAAAAAAAAAAAAAAAAAAAAAAAAAAAAAAAAAAAAAAAAAAAAAAAAAAAAAAAAAAAAAAAAAAAAAAAAAAAAAAAAAAAAAAAAAAAAAAAAAAAAAAAAAAAAAAAAAAAAAAAAAAAAAAAAAAAAAAAAAAAAAAAAAAAAAAAAAAAAAAAAAAAAAAAAAAAAAAAAAAAAAAAAAAAAAAAAAAAAAAAAAAAAAAAAAAAAAAAAAAAAAAAAAAAAAAAAAAAAAAAAAAAAAAAAAAAAAAAAAAAAAAAAAAAAAAAAAAAAAAAAAAAAAAAAAAAAAAAAAAAAAAAAAAAAAAAAAAAAAAAAAAAAAAAAAAAAAAAAAAAAAAAAAAAAAAAAAAAAAAAAAAAAAAAAAAAAAAAAAAAAAAAAAAAAAAAAAAAAAAAAAAAAAAAAAAAAAAAAAAAAAAAAAAAAAAAAAAAAAAAAAAAAAAAAAAAAAAAAAAAAAAAAAAAAAAAAAAAAAAAAAAAAAAAAAAAAAAAAAAAAAAAAAAAAAAAAAAAAAAAAAAAAAAAAAAAAAAAAAAAAAAAAAAAAAAAAAAAAAAAAAAAAAAAAAAAAAAAAAAAAAAAAAAAAAAAAAAAAAAAAAAAAAAAAAAAAAAAAAAAAAAAAAAAAAAAAAAAAAAAAAAAAAAAAAAAAAAAAAAAAAAAAAAAAAAAAAAAAAAAAAAAAAAAAAAAAAAAAAAAAAAAAAAAAAAAAAAAAAAAAAAAAAAAAAAAAAAAAAAAAAAAAAAAAAAAAAAAAAAAAAAAAAAAAAAAAAAAAAAAAAAAAAAAAAAAAAAAAAAAAAAAAAAAAAAAAAAAAAAAAAAAAAAAAAAAAAAAAAAAAAAAAAAAAAAAAAAAAAAAAAAAAAAAAAAAAAAAAAAAAAAAAAAAAAAAAAAAAAAAAAAAAAAAAAAAAAAAAAAAAAAAAAAAAAAAAAAAAAAAAAAAAAAAAAAAAAAAAAAAAAAAAAAAAAAAAAAAAAAAAAAAAAAAAAAAAAAAAAAAAAAAAAAAAAAAAAAAAAAAAAAAAAAAAAAAAAAAAAAAAAAAAAAAAAAAAAAAAAAAAAAAAAAAAAAAAAAAAAAAAAAAAAAAAAAAAAAAAAAAAAAAAAAAAAAAAAAAAAAAAAAAAAAAAAAAAAAAAAAAAAAAAAAAAAAAAAAAAAAAAAAAAAAAAAAAAAAAAAAAAAAAAAAAAAAAAAAAAAAAAAAAAAAAAAAAAAAAAAAAAAAAAAAAAAAAAAAAAAAAAAAAAAAAAAAAAAAAAAAAAAAAAAAAAAAAAAAAAAAAAAAAAAAAAAAAAAAAAAAAAAAAAAAAAAAAAAAAAAAAAAAAAAAAAAAAAAAAAAAAAAAAAAAAAAAAAAAAAAAAAAAAAAAAAAAAAAAAAAAAAAAAAAAAAAAAAAAAAAAAAAAAAAAAAAAAAAAAAAAAAAAAAAAAAAAAAAAAAAAAAAAAAAAAAAAAAAAAAAAAAAAAAAAAAAAAAAAAAAAAAAAAAAAAAAAAAAAAAAAAAAAAAAAAAAAAAAAAAAAAAAAAAAAAAAAAAAAAAAAAAAAAAAAAAAAAAAAAAAAAAAAAAAAAAAAAAAAAAAAAAAAAAAAAAAAAAAAAAAAAAAAAAAAAAAAAAAAAAAAAAAAAAAAAAAAAAAAAAAAAAAAAAAAAAAAAAAAAAAAAAAAAAAAAAAAAAAAAAAAAAAAAAAAAAAAAAAAAAAAAAAAAAAAAAAAAAAAAAAAAAAAAAAAAAAAAAAAAAAAAAAAAAAAAAAAAAAAAAAAAAAAAAAAAAAAAAAAAAAAAAAAAAAAAAAAAAAAAAAAAAAAAAAAAAAAAAAAAAAAAAAAAAAAAAAAAAAAAAAAAAAAAAAAAAAAAAAAAAAAAAAAAAAAAAAAAAAAAAAAAAAAAAAAAAAAAAAAAAAAAAAAAAAAAAAAAAAAAAAAAAAAAAAAAAAAAAAAAAAAAAAAAAAAAAAAAAAAAAAAAAAAAAAAAAAAAAAAAAAAAAAAAAAAAAAAAAAAAAAAAAAAAAAAAAAAAAAAAAAAAAAAAAAAAAAAAAAAAAAAAAAAAAAAAAAAAAAAAAAAAAAAAAAAAAAAAAAAAAAAAAAAAAAAAAAAAAAAAAAAAAAAAAAAAAAAAAAAAAAAAAAAAAAAAAAAAAAAAAAAAAAAAAAAAAAAAAAAAAAAAAAAAAAAAAAAAAAAAAAAAAAAAAAAAAAAAAAAAAAAAAAAAAAAAAAAAAAAAAAAAAAAAAAAAAAAAAAAAAAAAAAAAAAAAAAAAAAAAAAAAAAAAAAAAAAAAAAAAAAAAAAAAAAAAAAAAAAAAAAAAAAAAAAAAAAAAAAAAAAAAAAAAAAAAAAAAAAAAAAAAAAAAAAAAAAAAAAAAAAAAAAAAAAAAAAAAAAAAAAAAAAAAAAAAAAAAAAAAAAAAAAAAAAAAAAAAAAAAAAAAAAAAAAAAAAAAAAAAAAAAAAAAAAAAAAAAAAAAAAAAAAAAAAAAAAAAAAAAAAAAAAAAAAAAAAAAAAAAAAAAAAAAAAAAAAAAAAAAAAAAAAAAAAAAAAAAAAAAAAAAAAAAAAAAAAAAAAAAAAAAAAAAAAAAAAAAAAAAAAAAAAAAAAAAAAAAAAAAAAAAAAAAAAAAAAAAAAAAAAAAAAAAAAAAAAAAAAAAAAAAAAAAAAAAAAAAAAAAAAAAAAAAAAAAAAAAAAAAAAAAAAAAAAAAAAAAAAAAAAAAAAAAAAAAAAAAAAAAAAAAAAAAAAAAAAAAAAAAAAAAAAAAAAAAAAAAAAAAAAAAAAAAAAAAAAAAAAAAAAAAAAAAAAAAAAAAAAAAAAAAAAAAAAAAAAAAAAAAAAAAAAAAAAAAAAAAAAAAAAAAAAAAAAAAAAAAAAAAAAAAAAAAAAAAAAAAAAAAAAAAAAAAAAAAAAAAAAAAAAAAAAAAAAAAAAAAAAAAAAAAAAAAAAAAAAAAAAAAAAAAAAAAAAAAAAAAAAAAAAAAAAAAAAAAAAAAAAAAAAAAAAAAAAAAAAAAAAAAAAAAAAAAAAAAAAAAAAAAAAAAAAAAAAAAAAAAAAAAAAAAAAAAAAAAAAAAAAAAAAAAAAAAAAAAAAAAAAAAAAAAAAAAAAAAAAAAAAAAAAAAAAAAAAAAAAAAAAAAAAAAAAAAAAAAAAAAAAAAAAAAAAAAAAAAAAAAAAAAAAAAAAAAAAAAAAAAAAAAAAAAAAAAAAAAAAAAAAAAAAAAAAAAAAAAAAAAAAAAAAAAAAAAAAAAAAAAAAAAAAAAAAAAAAAAAAAAAAAAAAAAAAAAAAAAAAAAAAAAAAAAAAAAAAAAAAAAAAAAAAAAAAAAAAAAAAAAAAAAAAAAAAAAAAAAAAAAAAAAAAAAAAAAAAAAAAAAAAAAAAAAAAAAAAAAAAAAAAAAAAAAAAAAAAAAAAAAAAAAAAAAAAAAAAAAAAAAAAAAAAAAAAAAAAAAAAAAAAAAAAAAAAAAAAAAAAAAAAAAAAAAAAAAAAAAAAAAAAAAAAAAAAAAAAAAAAAAAAAAAAAAAAAAAAAAAAAAAAAAAAAAAAAAAAAAAAAAAAAAAAAAAAAAAAAAAAAAAAAAAAAAAAAAAAAAAAAAAAAAAAAAAAAAAAAAAAAAAAAAAAAAAAAAAAAAAAAAAAAAAAAAAAAAAAAAAAAAAAAAAAAAAAAAAAAAAAAAAAAAAAAAAAAAAAAAAAAAAAAAAAAAAAAAAAAAAAAAAAAAAAAAAAAAAAAAAAAAAAAAAAAAAAAAAAAAAAAAAAAAAAAAAAAAAAAAAAAAAAAAAAAAAAAAAAAAAAAAAAAAAAAAAAAAAAAAAAAAAAAAAAAAAAAAAAAAAAAAAAAAAAAAAAAAAAAAAAAAAAAAAAAAAAAAAAAAAAAAAAAAAAAAAAAAAAAAAAAAAAAAAAAAAAAAAAAAAAAAAAAAAAAAAAAAAAAAAAAAAAAAAAAAAAAAAAAAAAAAAAAAAAAAAAAAAAAAAAAAAAAAAAAAAAAAAAAAAAAAAAAAAAAAAAAAAAAAAAAAAAAAAAAAAAAAAAAAAAAAAAAAAAAAAAAAAAAAAAAAAAAAAAAAAAAAAAAAAAAAAAAAAAAAAAAAAAAAAAAAAAAAAAAAAAAAAAAAAAAAAAAAAAAAAAAAAAAAAAAAAAAAAAAAAAAAAAAAAAAAAAAAAAAAAAAAAAAAAAAAAAAAAAAAAAAAAAAAAAAAAAAAAAAAAAAAAAAAAAAAAAAAAAAAAAAAAAAAAAAAAAAAAAAAAAAAAAAAAAAAAAAAAAAAAAAAAAAAAAAAAAAAAAAAAAAAAAAAAAAAAAAAAAAAAAAAAAAAAAAAAAAAAAAAAAAAAAAAAAAAAAAAAAAAAAAAAAAAAAAAAAAAAAAAAAAAAAAAAAAAAAAAAAAAAAAAAAAAAAAAAAAAAAAAAAAAAAAAAAAAAAAAAAAAAAAAAAAAAAAAAAAAAAAAAAAAAAAAAAAAAAAAAAAAAAAAAAAAAAAAAAAAAAAAAAAAAAAAAAAAAAAAAAAAAAAAAAAAAAAAAAAAAAAAAAAAAAAAAAAAAAAAAAAAAAAAAAAAAAAAAAAAAAAAAAAAAAAAAAAAAAAAAAAAAAAAAAAAAAAAAAAAAAAAAAAAAAAAAAAAAAAAAAAAAAAAAAAAAAAAAAAAAAAAAAAAAAAAAAAAAAAAAAAAAAAAAAAAAAAAAAAAAAAAAAAAAAAAAAAAAAAAAAAAAAAAAAAAAAAAAAAAAAAAAAAAAAAAAAAAAAAAAAAAAAAAAAAAAAAAAAAAAAAAAAAAAAAAAAAAAAAAAAAAAAAAAAAAAAAAAAAAAAAAAAAAAAAAAAAAAAAAAAAAAAAAAAAAAAAAAAAAAAAAAAAAAAAAAAAAAAAAAAAAAAAAAAAAAAAAAAAAAAAAAAAAAAAAAAAAAAAAAAAAAAAAAAAAAAAAAAAAAAAAAAAAAAAAAAAAAAAAAAAAAAAAAAAAAAAAAAAAAAAAAAAAAAAAAAAAAAAAAAAAAAAAAAAAAAAAAAAAAAAAAAAAAAAAAAAAAAAAAAAAAAAAAAAAAAAAAAAAAAAAAAAAAAAAAAAAAAAAAAAAAAAAAAAAAAAAAAAAAAAAAAAAAAAAAAAAAAAAAAAAAAAAAAAAAAAAAAAAAAAAAAAAAAAAAAAAAAAAAAAAAAAAAAAAAAAAAAAAAAAAAAAAAAAAAAAAAAAAAAAAAAAAAAAAAAAAAAAAAAAAAAAAAAAAAAAAAAAAAAAAAAAAAAAAAAAAAAAAAAAAAAAAAAAAAAAAAAAAAAAAAAAAAAAAAAAAAAAAAAAAAAAAAAAAAAAAAAAAAAAAAAAAAAAAAAAAAAAAAAAAAAAAAAAAAAAAAAAAAAAAAAAAAAAAAAAAAAAAAAAAAAAAAAAAAAAAAAAAAAAAAAAAAAAAAAAAAAAAAAAAAAAAAAAAAAAAAAAAAAAAAAAAAAAAAAAAAAAAAAAAAAAAAAAAAAAAAAAAAAAAAAAAAAAAAAAAAAAAAAAAAAAAAAAAAAAAAAAAAAAAAAAAAAAAAAAAAAAAAAAAAAAAAAAAAAAAAAAAAAAAAAAAAAAAAAAAAAAAAAAAAAAAAAAAAAAAAAAAAAAAAAAAAAAAAAAAAAAAAAAAAAAAAAAAAAAAAAAAAAAAAAAAAAAAAAAAAAAAAAAAAAAAAAAAAAAAAAAAAAAAAAAAAAAAAAAAAAAAAAAAAAAAAAAAAAAAAAAAAAAAAAAAAAAAAAAAAAAAAAAAAAAAAAAAAAAAAAAAAAAAAAAAAAAAAAAAAAAAAAAAAAAAAAAAAAAAAAAAAAAAAAAAAAAAAAAAAAAAAAAAAAAAAAAAAAAAAAAAAAAAAAAAAAAAAAAAAAAAAAAAAAAAAAAAAAAAAAAAAAAAAAAAAAAAAAAAAAAAAAAAAAAAAAAAAAAAAAAAAAAAAAAAAAAAAAAAAAAAAAAAAAAAAAAAAAAAAAAAAAAAAAAAAAAAAAAAAAAAAAAAAAAAAAAAAAAAAAAAAAAAAAAAAAAAAAAAAAAAAAAAAAAAAAAAAAAAAAAAAAAAAAAAAAAAAAAAAAAAAAAAAAAAAAAAAAAAAAAAAAAAAAAAAAAAAAAAAAAAAAAAAAAAAAAAAAAAAAAAAAAAAAAAAAAAAAAAAAAAAAAAAAAAAAAAAAAAAAAAAAAAAAAAAAAAAAAAAAAAAAAAAAAAAAAAAAAAAAAAAAAAAAAAAAAAAAAAAAAAAAAAAAAAAAAAAAAAAAAAAAAAAAAAAAAAAAAAAAAAAAAAAAAAAAAAAAAAAAAAAAAAAAAAAAAAAAAAAAAAAAAAAAAAAAAAAAAAAAAAAAAAAAAAAAAAAAAAAAAAAAAAAAAAAAAAAAAAAAAAAAAAAAAAAAAAAAAAAAAAAAAAAAAAAAAAAAAAAAAAAAAAAAAAAAAAAAAAAAAAAAAAAAAAAAAAAAAAAAAAAAAAAAAAAAAAAAAAAAAAAAAAAAAAAAAAAAAAAAAAAAAAAAAAAAAAAAAAAAAAAAAAAAAAAAAAAAAAAAAAAAAAAAAAAAAAAAAAAAAAAAAAAAAAAAAAAAAAAAAAAAAAAAAAAAAAAAAAAAAAAAAAAAAAAAAAAAAAAAAAAAAAAAAAAAAAAAAAAAAAAAAAAAAAAAAAAAAAAAAAAAAAAAAAAAAAAAAAAAAAAAAAAAAAAAAAAAAAAAAAAAAAAAAAAAAAAAAAAAAAAAAAAAAAAAAAAAAAAAAAAAAAAAAAAAAAAAAAAAAAAAAAAAAAAAAAAAAAAAAAAAAAAAAAAAAAAAAAAAAAAAAAAAAAAAAAAAAAAAAAAAAAAAAAAAAAAAAAAAAAAAAAAAAAAAAAAAAAAAAAAAAAAAAAAAAAAAAAAAAAAAAAAAAAAAAAAAAAAAAAAAAAAAAAAAAAAAAAAAAAAAAAAAAAAAAAAAAAAAAAAAAAAAAAAAAAAAAAAAAAAAAAAAAAAAAAAAAAAAAAAAAAAAAAAAAAAAAAAAAAAAAAAAAAAAAAAAAAAAAAAAAAAAAAAAAAAAAAAAAAAAAAAAAAAAAAAAAAAAAAAAAAAAAAAAAAAAAAAAAAAAAAAAAAAAAAAAAAAAAAAAAAAAAAAAAAAAAAAAAAAAAAAAAAAAAAAAAAAAAAAAAAAAAAAAAAAAAAAAAAAAAAAAAAAAAAAAAAAAAAAAAAAAAAAAAAAAAAAAAAAAAAAAAAAAAAAAAAAAAAAAAAAAAAAAAAAAAAAAAAAAAAAAAAAAAAAAAAAAAAAAAAAAAAAAAAAAAAAAAAAAAAAAAAAAAAAAAAAAAAAAAAAAAAAAAAAAAAAAAAAAAAAAAAAAAAAAAAAAAAAAAAAAAAAAAAAAAAAAAAAAAAAAAAAAAAAAAAAAAAAAAAAAAAAAAAAAAAAAAAAAAAAAAAAAAAAAAAAAAAAAAAAAAAAAAAAAAAAAAAAAAAAAAAAAAAAAAAAAAAAAAAAAAAAAAAAAAAAAAAAAAAAAAAAAAAAAAAAAAAAAAAAAAAAAAAAAAAAAAAAAAAAAAAAAAAAAAAAAAAAAAAAAAAAAAAAAAAAAAAAAAAAAAAAAAAAAAAAAAAAAAAAAAAAAAAAAAAAAAAAAAAAAAAAAAAAAAAAAAAAAAAAAAAAAAAAAAAAAAAAAAAAAAAAAAAAAAAAAAAAAAAAAAAAAAAAAAAAAAAAAAAAAAAAAAAAAAAAAAAAAAAAAAAAAAAAAAAAAAAAAAAAAAAAAAAAAAAAAAAAAAAAAAAAAAAAAAAAAAAAAAAAAAAAAAAAAAAAAAAAAAAAAAAAAAAAAAAAAAAAAAAAAAAAAAAAAAAAAAAAAAAAAAAAAAAAAAAAAAAAAAAAAAAAAAAAAAAAAAAAAAAAAAAAAAAAAAAAAAAAAAAAAAAAAAAAAAAAAAAAAAAAAAAAAAAAAAAAAAAAAAAAAAAAAAAAAAAAAAAAAAAAAAAAAAAAAAAAAAAAAAAAAAAAAAAAAAAAAAAAAAAAAAAAAAAAAAAAAAAAAAAAAAAAAAAAAAAAAAAAAAAAAAAAAAAAAAAAAAAAAAAAAAAAAAAAAAAAAAAAAAAAAAAAAAAAAAAAAAAAAAAAAAAAAAAAAAAAAAAAAAAAAAAAAAAAAAAAAAAAAAAAAAAAAAAAAAAAAAAAAAAAAAAAAAAAAAAAAAAAAAAAAAAAAAAAAAAAAAAAAAAAAAAAAAAAAAAAAAAAAAAAAAAAAAAAAAAAAAAAAAAAAAAAAAAAAAAAAAAAAAAAAAAAAAAAAAAAAAAAAAAAAAAAAAAAAAAAAAAAAAAAAAAAAAAAAAAAAAAAAAAAAAAAAAAAAAAAAAAAAAAAAAAAAAAAAAAAAAAAAAAAAAAAAAAAAAAAAAAAAAAAAAAAAAAAAAAAAAAAAAAAAAAAAAAAAAAAAAAAAAAAAAAAAAAAAAAAAAAAAAAAAAAAAAAAAAAAAAAAAAAAAAAAAAAAAAAAAAAAAAAAAAAAAAAAAAAAAAAAAAAAAAAAAAAAAAAAAAAAAAAAAAAAAAAAAAAAAAAAAAAAAAAAAAAAAAAAAAAAAAAAAAAAAAAAAAAAAAAAAAAAAAAAAAAAAAAAAAAAAAAAAAAAAAAAAAAAAAAAAAAAAAAAAAAAAAAAAAAAAAAAAAAAAAAAAAAAAAAAAAAAAAAAAAAAAAAAAAAAAAAAAAAAAAAAAAAAAAAAAAAAAAAAAAAAAAAAAAAAAAAAAAAAAAAAAAAAAAAAAAAAAAAAAAAAAAAAAAAAAAAAAAAAAAAAAAAAAAAAAAAAAAAAAAAAAAAAAAAAAAAAAAAAAAAAAAAAAAAAAAAAAAAAAAAAAAAAAAAAAAAAAAAAAAAAAAAAAAAAAAAAAAAAAAAAAAAAAAAAAAAAAAAAAAAAAAAAAAAAAAAAAAAAAAAAAAAAAAAAAAAAAAAAAAAAAAAAAAAAAAAAAAAAAAAAAAAAAAAAAAAAAAAAAAAAAAAAAAAAAAAAAAAAAAAAAAAAAAAAAAAAAAAAAAAAAAAAAAAAAAAAAAAAAAAAAAAAAAAAAAAAAAAAAAAAAAAAAAAAAAAAAAAAAAAAAAAAAAAAAAAAAAAAAAAAAAAAAAAAAAAAAAAAAAAAAAAAAAAAAAAAAAAAAAAAAAAAAAAAAAAAAAAAAAAAAAAAAAAAAAAAAAAAAAAAAAAAAAAAAAAAAAAAAAAAAAAAAAAAAAAAAAAAAAAAAAAAAAAAAAAAAAAAAAAAAAAAAAAAAAAAAAAAAAAAAAAAAAAAAAAAAAAAAAAAAAAAAAAAAAAAAAAAAAAAAAAAAAAAAAAAAAAAAAAAAAAAAAAAAAAAAAAAAAAAAAAAAAAAAAAAAAAAAAAAAAAAAAAAAAAAAAAAAAAAAAAAAAAAAAAAAAAAAAAAAAAAAAAAAAAAAAAAAAAAAAAAAAAAAAAAAAAAAAAAAAAAAAAAAAAAAAAAAAAAAAAAAAAAAAAAAAAAAAAAAAAAAAAAAAAAAAAAAAAAAAAAAAAAAAAAAAAAAAAAAAAAAAAAAAAAAAAAAAAAAAAAAAAAAAAAAAAAAAAAAAAAAAAAAAAAAAAAAAAAAAAAAAAAAAAAAAAAAAAAAAAAAAAAAAAAAAAAAAAAAAAAAAAAAAAAAAAAAAAAAAAAAAAAAAAAAAAAAAAAAAAAAAAAAAAAAAAAAAAAAAAAAAAAAAAAAAAAAAAAAAAAAAAAAAAAAAAAAAAAAAAAAAAAAAAAAAAAAAAAAAAAAAAAAAAAAAAAAAAAAAAAAAAAAAAAAAAAAAAAAAAAAAAAAAAAAAAAAAAAAAAAAAAAAAAAAAAAAAAAAAAAAAAAAAAAAAAAAAAAAAAAAAAAAAAAAAAAAAAAAAAAAAAAAAAAAAAAAAAAAAAAAAAAAAAAAAAAAAAAAAAAAAAAAAAAAAAAAAAAAAAAAAAAAAAAAAAAAAAAAAAAAAAAAAAAAAAAAAAAAAAAAAAAAAAAAAAAAAAAAAAAAAAAAAAAAAAAAAAAAAAAAAAAAAAAAAAAAAAAAAAAAAAAAAAAAAAAAAAAAAAAAAAAAAAAAAAAAAAAAAAAAAAAAAAAAAAAAAAAAAAAAAAAAAAAAAAAAAAAAAAAAAAAAAAAAAAAAAAAAAAAAAAAAAAAAAAAAAAAAAAAAAAAAAAAAAAAAAAAAAAAAAAAAAAAAAAAAAAAAAAAAAAAAAAAAAAAAAAAAAAAAAAAAAAAAAAAAAAAAAAAAAAAAAAAAAAAAAAAAAAAAAAAAAAAAAAAAAAAAAAAAAAAAAAAAAAAAAAAAAAAAAAAAAAAAAAAAAAAAAAAAAAAAAAAAAAAAAAAAAAAAAAAAAAAAAAAAAAAAAAAAAAAAAAAAAAAAAAAAAAAAAAAAAAAAAAAAAAAAAAAAAAAAAAAAAAAAAAAAAAAAAAAAAAAAAAAAAAAAAAAAAAAAAAAAAAAAAAAAAAAAAAAAAAAAAAAAAAAAAAAAAAAAAAAAAAAAAAAAAAAAAAAAAAAAAAAAAAAAAAAAAAAAAAAAAAAAAAAAAAAAAAAAAAAAAAAAAAAAAAAAAAAAAAAAAAAAAAAAAAAAAAAAAAAAAAAAAAAAAAAAAAAAAAAAAAAAAAAAAAAAAAAAAAAAAAAAAAAAAAAAAAAAAAAAAAAAAAAAAAAAAAAAAAAAAAAAAAAAAAAAAAAAAAAAAAAAAAAAAAAAAAAAAAAAAAAAAAAAAAAAAAAAAAAAAAAAAAAAAAAAAAAAAAAAAAAAAAAAAAAAAAAAAAAAAAAAAAAAAAAAAAAAAAAAAAAAAAAAAAAAAAAAAAAAAAAAAAAAAAAAAAAAAAAAAAAAAAAAAAAAAAAAAAAAAAAAAAAAAAAAAAAAAAAAAAAAAAAAAAAAAAAAAAAAAAAAAAAAAAAAAAAAAAAAAAAAAAAAAAAAAAAAAAAAAAAAAAAAAAAAAAAAAAAAAAAAAAAAAAAAAAAAAAAAAAAAAAAAAAAAAAAAAAAAAAAAAAAAAAAAAAAAAAAAAAAAAAAAAAAAAAAAAAAAAAAAAAAAAAAAAAAAAAAAAAAAAAAAAAAAAAAAAAAAAAAAAAAAAAAAAAAAAAAAAAAAAAAAAAAAAAAAAAAAAAAAAAAAAAAAAAAAAAAAAAAAAAAAAAAAAAAAAAAAAAAAAAAAAAAAAAAAAAAAAAAAAAAAAAAAAAAAAAAAAAAAAAAAAAAAAAAAAAAAAAAAAAAAAAAAAAAAAAAAAAAAAAAAAAAAAAAAAAAAAAAAAAAAAAAAAAAAAAAAAAAAAAAAAAAAAAAAAAAAAAAAAAAAAAAAAAAAAAAAAAAAAAAAAAAAAAAAAAAAAAAAAAAAAAAAAAAAAAAAAAAAAAAAAAAAAAAAAAAAAAAAAAAAAAAAAAAAAAAAAAAAAAAAAAAAAAAAAAAAAAAAAAAAAAAAAAAAAAAAAAAAAAAAAAAAAAAAAAAAAAAAAAAAAAAAAAAAAAAAAAAAAAAAAAAAAAAAAAAAAAAAAAAAAAAAAAAAAAAAAAAAAAAAAAAAAAAAAAAAAAAAAAAAAAAAAAAAAAAAAAAAAAAAAAAAAAAAAAAAAAAAAAAAAAAAAAAAAAAAAAAAAAAAAAAAAAAAAAAAAAAAAAAAAAAAAAAAAAAAAAAAAAAAAAAAAAAAAAAAAAAAAAAAAAAAAAAAAAAAAAAAAAAAAAAAAAAAAAAAAAAAAAAAAAAAAAAAAAAAAAAAAAAAAAAAAAAAAAAAAAAAAAAAAAAAAAAAAAAAAAAAAAAAAAAAAAAAAAAAAAAAAAAAAAAAAAAAAAAAAAAAAAAAAAAAAAAAAAAAAAAAAAAAAAAAAAAAAAAAAAAAAAAAAAAAAAAAAAAAAAAAAAAAAAAAAAAAAAAAAAAAAAAAAAAAAAAAAAAAAAAAAAAAAAAAAAAAAAAAAAAAAAAAAAAAAAAAAAAAAAAAAAAAAAAAAAAAAAAAAAAAAAAAAAAAAAAAAAAAAAAAAAAAAAAAAAAAAAAAAAAAAAAAAAAAAAAAAAAAAAAAAAAAAAAAAAAAAAAAAAAAAAAAAAAAAAAAAAAAAAAAAAAAAAAAAAAAAAAAAAAAAAAAAAAAAAAAAAAAAAAAAAAAAAAAAAAAAAAAAAAAAAAAAAAAAAAAAAAAAAAAAAAAAAAAAAAAAAAAAAAAAAAAAAAAAAAAAAAAAAAAAAAAAAAAAAAAAAAAAAAAAAAAAAAAAAAAAAAAAAAAAAAAAAAAAAAAAAAAAAAAAAAAAAAAAAAAAAAAAAAAAAAAAAAAAAAAAAAAAAAAAAAAAAAAAAAAAAAAAAAAAAAAAAAAAAAAAAAAAAAAAAAAAAAAAAAAAAAAAAAAAAAAAAAAAAAAAAAAAAAAAAAAAAAAAAAAAAAAAAAAAAAAAAAAAAAAAAAAAAAAAAAAAAAAAAAAAAAAAAAAAAAAAAAAAAAAAAAAAAAAAAAAAAAAAAAAAAAAAAAAAAAAAAAAAAAAAAAAAAAAAAAAAAAAAAAAAAAAAAAAAAAAAAAAAAAAAAAAAAAAAAAAAAAAAAAAAAAAAAAAAAAAAAAAAAAAAAAAAAAAAAAAAAAAAAAAAAAAAAAAAAAAAAAAAAAAAAAAAAAAAAAAAAAAAAAAAAAAAAAAAAAAAAAAAAAAAAAAAAAAAAAAAAAAAAAAAAAAAAAAAAAAAAAAAAAAAAAAAAAAAAAAAAAAAAAAAAAAAAAAAAAAAAAAAAAAAAAAAAAAAAAAAAAAAAAAAAAAAAAAAAAAAAAAAAAAAAAAAAAAAAAAAAAAAAAAAAAAAAAAAAAAAAAAAAAAAAAAAAAAAAAAAAAAAAAAAAAAAAAAAAAAAAAAAAAAAAAAAAAAAAAAAAAAAAAAAAAAAAAAAAAAAAAAAAAAAAAAAAAAAAAAAAAAAAAAAAAAAAAAAAAAAAAAAAAAAAAAAAAAAAAAAAAAAAAAAAAAAAAAAAAAAAAAAAAAAAAAAAAAAAAAAAAAAAAAAAAAAAAAAAAAAAAAAAAAAAAAAAAAAAAAAAAAAAAAAAAAAAAAAAAAAAAAAAAAAAAAAAAAAAAAAAAAAAAAAAAAAAAAAAAAAAAAAAAAAAAAAAAAAAAAAAAAAAAAAAAAAAAAAAAAAAAAAAAAAAAAAAAAAAAAAAAAAAAAAAAAAAAAAAAAAAAAAAAAAAAAAAAAAAAAAAAAAAAAAAAAAAAAAAAAAAAAAAAAAAAAAAAAAAAAAAAAAAAAAAAAAAAAAAAAAAAAAAAAAAAAAAAAAAAAAAAAAAAAAAAAAAAAAAAAAAAAAAAAAAAAAAAAAAAAAAAAAAAAAAAAAAAAAAAAAAAAAAAAAAAAAAAAAAAAAAAAAAAAAAAAAAAAAAAAAAAAAAAAAAAAAAAAAAAAAAAAAAAAAAAAAAAAAAAAAAAAAAAAAAAAAAAAAAAAAAAAAAAAAAAAAAAAAAAAAAAAAAAAAAAAAAAAAAAAAAAAAAAAAAAAAAAAAAAAAAAAAAAAAAAAAAAAAAAAAAAAAAAAAAAAAAAAAAAAAAAAAAAAAAAAAAAAAAAAAAAAAAAAAAAAAAAAAAAAAAAAAAAAAAAAAAAAAAAAAAAAAAAAAAAAAAAAAAAAAAAAAAAAAAAAAAAAAAAAAAAAAAAAAAAAAAAAAAAAAAAAAAAAAAAAAAAAAAAAAAAAAAAAAAAAAAAAAAAAAAAAAAAAAAAAAAAAAAAAAAAAAAAAAAAAAAAAAAAAAAAAAAAAAAAAAAAAAAAAAAAAAAAAAAAAAAAAAAAAAAAAAAAAAAAAAAAAAAAAAAAAAAAAAAAAAAAAAAAAAAAAAAAAAAAAAAAAAAAAAAAAAAAAAAAAAAAAAAAAAAAAAAAAAAAAAAAAAAAAAAAAAAAAAAAAAAAAAAAAAAAAAAAAAAAAAAAAAAAAAAAAAAAAAAAAAAAAAAAAAAAAAAAAAAAAAAAAAAAAAAAAAAAAAAAAAAAAAAAAAAAAAAAAAAAAAAAAAAAAAAAAAAAAAAAAAAAAAAAAAAAAAAAAAAAAAAAAAAAAAAAAAAAAAAAAAAAAAAAAAAAAAAAAAAAAAAAAAAAAAAAAAAAAAAAAAAAAAAAAAAAAAAAAAAAAAAAAAAAAAAAAAAAAAAAAAAAAAAAAAAAAAAAAAAAAAAAAAAAAAAAAAAAAAAAAAAAAAAAAAAAAAAAAAAAAAAAAAAAAAAAAAAAAAAAAAAAAAAAAAAAAAAAAAAAAAAAAAAAAAAAAAAAAAAAAAAAAAAAAAAAAAAAAAAAAAAAAAAAAAAAAAAAAAAAAAAAAAAAAAAAAAAAAAAAAAAAAAAAAAAAAAAAAAAAAAAAAAAAAAAAAAAAAAAAAAAAAAAAAAAAAAAAAAAAAAAAAAAAAAAAAAAAAAAAAAAAAAAAAAAAAAAAAAAAAAAAAAAAAAAAAAAAAAAAAAAAAAAAAAAAAAAAAAAAAAAAAAAAAAAAAAAAAAAAAAAAAAAAAAAAAAAAAAAAAAAAAAAAAAAAAAAAAAAAAAAAAAAAAAAAAAAAAAAAAAAAAAAAAAAAAAAAAAAAAAAAAAAAAAAAAAAAAAAAAAAAAAAAAAAAAAAAAAAAAAAAAAAAAAAAAAAAAAAAAAAAAAAAAAAAAAAAAAAAAAAAAAAAAAAAAAAAAAAAAAAAAAAAAAAAAAAAAAAAAAAAAAAAAAAAAAAAAAAAAAAAAAAAAAAAAAAAAAAAAAAAAAAAAAAAAAAAAAAAAAAAAAAAAAAAAAAAAAAAAAAAAAAAAAAAAAAAAAAAAAAAAAAAAAAAAAAAAAAAAAAAAAAAAAAAAAAAAAAAAAAAAAAAAAAAAAAAAAAAAAAAAAAAAAAAAAAAAAAAAAAAAAAAAAAAAAAAAAAAAAAAAAAAAAAAAAAAAAAAAAAAAAAAAAAAAAAAAAAAAAAAAAAAAAAAAAAAAAAAAAAAAAAAAAAAAAAAAAAAAAAAAAAAAAAAAAAAAAAAAAAAAAAAAAAAAAAAAAAAAAAAAAAAAAAAAAAAAAAAAAAAAAAAAAAAAAAAAAAAAAAAAAAAAAAAAAAAAAAAAAAAAAAAAAAAAAAAAAAAAAAAAAAAAAAAAAAAAAAAAAAAAAAAAAAAAAAAAAAAAAAAAAAAAAAAAAAAAAAAAAAAAAAAAAAAAAAAAAAAAAAAAAAAAAAAAAAAAAAAAAAAAAAAAAAAAAAAAAAAAAAAAAAAAAAAAAAAAAAAAAAAAAAAAAAAAAAAAAAAAAAAAAAAAAAAAAAAAAAAAAAAAAAAAAAAAAAAAAAAAAAAAAAAAAAAAAAAAAAAAAAAAAAAAAAAAAAAAAAAAAAAAAAAAAAAAAAAAAAAAAAAAAAAAAAAAAAAAAAAAAAAAAAAAAAAAAAAAAAAAAAAAAAAAAAAAAAAAAAAAAAAAAAAAAAAAAAAAAAAAAAAAAAAAAAAAAAAAAAAAAAAAAAAAAAAAAAAAAAAAAAAAAAAAAAAAAAAAAAAAAAAAAAAAAAAAAAAAAAAAAAAAAAAAAAAAAAAAAAAAAAAAAAAAAAAAAAAAAAAAAAAAAAAAAAAAAAAAAAAAAAAAAAAAAAAAAAAAAAAAAAAAAAAAAAAAAAAAAAAAAAAAAAAAAAAAAAAAAAAAAAAAAAAAAAAAAAAAAAAAAAAAAAAAAAAAAAAAAAAAAAAAAAAAAAAAAAAAAAAAAAAAAAAAAAAAAAAAAAAAAAAAAAAAAAAAAAAAAAAAAAAAAAAAAAAAAAAAAAAAAAAAAAAAAAAAAAAAAAAAAAAAAAAAAAAAAAAAAAAAAAAAAAAAAAAAAAAAAAAAAAAAAAAAAAAAAAAAAAAAAAAAAAAAAAAAAAAAAAAAAAAAAAAAAAAAAAAAAAAAAAAAAAAAAAAAAAAAAAAAAAAAAAAAAAAAAAAAAAAAAAAAAAAAAAAAAAAAAAAAAAAAAAAAAAAAAAAAAAAAAAAAAAAAAAAAAAAAAAAAAAAAAAAAAAAAAAAAAAAAAAAAAAAAAAAAAAAAAAAAAAAAAAAAAAAAAAAAAAAAAAAAAAAAAAAAAAAAAAAAAAAAAAAAAAAAAAAAAAAAAAAAAAAAAAAAAAAAAAAAAAAAAAAAAAAAAAAAAAAAAAAAAAAAAAAAAAAAAAAAAAAAAAAAAAAAAAAAAAAAAAAAAAAAAAAAAAAAAAAAAAAAAAAAAAAAAAAAAAAAAAAAAAAAAAAAAAAAAAAAAAAAAAAAAAAAAAAAAAAAAAAAAAAAAAAAAAAAAAAAAAAAAAAAAAAAAAAAAAAAAAAAAAAAAAAAAAAAAAAAAAAAAAAAAAAAAAAAAAAAAAAAAAAAAAAAAAAAAAAAAAAAAAAAAAAAAAAAAAAAAAAAAAAAAAAAAAAAAAAAAAAAAAAAAAAAAAAAAAAAAAAAAAAAAAAAAAAAAAAAAAAAAAAAAAAAAAAAAAAAAAAAAAAAAAAAAAAAAAAAAAAAAAAAAAAAAAAAAAAAAAAAAAAAAAAAAAAAAAAAAAAAAAAAAAAAAAAAAAAAAAAAAAAAAAAAAAAAAAAAAAAAAAAAAAAAAAAAAAAAAAAAAAAAAAAAAAAAAAAAAAAAAAAAAAAAAAAAAAAAAAAAAAAAAAAAAAAAAAAAAAAAAAAAAAAAAAAAAAAAAAAAAAAAAAAAAAAAAAAAAAAAAAAAAAAAAAAAAAAAAAAAAAAAAAAAAAAAAAAAAAAAAAAAAAAAAAAAAAAAAAAAAAAAAAAAAAAAAAAAAAAAAAAAAAAAAAAAAAAAAAAAAAAAAAAAAAAAAAAAAAAAAAAAAAAAAAAAAAAAAAAAAAAAAAAAAAAAAAAAAAAAAAAAAAAAAAAAAAAAAAAAAAAAAAAAAAAAAAAAAAAAAAAAAAAAAAAAAAAAAAAAAAAAAAAAAAAAAAAAAAAAAAAAAAAAAAAAAAAAAAAAAAAAAAAAAAAAAAAAAAAAAAAAAAAAAAAAAAAAAAAAAAAAAAAAAAAAAAAAAAAAAAAAAAAAAAAAAAAAAAAAAAAAAAAAAAAAAAAAAAAAAAAAAAAAAAAAAAAAAAAAAAAAAAAAAAAAAAAAAAAAAAAAAAAAAAAAAAAAAAAAAAAAAAAAAAAAAAAAAAAAAAAAAAAAAAAAAAAAAAAAAAAAAAAAAAAAAAAAAAAAAAAAAAAAAAAAAAAAAAAAAAAAAAAAAAAAAAAAAAAAAAAAAAAAAAAAAAAAAAAAAAAAAAAAAAAAAAAAAAAAAAAAAAAAAAAAAAAAAAAAAAAAAAAAAAAAAAAAAAAAAAAAAAAAAAAAAAAAAAAAAAAAAAAAAAAAAAAAAAAAAAAAAAAAAAAAAAAAAAAAAAAAAAAAAAAAAAAAAAAAAAAAAAAAAAAAAAAAAAAAAAAAAAAAAAAAAAAAAAAAAAAAAAAAAAAAAAAAAAAAAAAAAAAAAAAAAAAAAAAAAAAAAAAAAAAAAAAAAAAAAAAAAAAAAAAAAAAAAAAAAAAAAAAAAAAAAAAAAAAAAAAAAAAAAAAAAAAAAAAAAAAAAAAAAAAAAAAAAAAAAAAAAAAAAAAAAAAAAAAAAAAAAAAAAAAAAAAAAAAAAAAAAAAAAAAAAAAAAAAAAAAAAAAAAAAAAAAAAAAAAAAAAAAAAAAAAAAAAAAAAAAAAAAAAAAAAAAAAAAAAAAAAAAAAAAAAAAAAAAAAAAAAAAAAAAAAAAAAAAAAAAAAAAAAAAAAAAAAAAAAAAAAAAAAAAAAAAAAAAAAAAAAAAAAAAAAAAAAAAAAAAAAAAAAAAAAAAAAAAAAAAAAAAAAAAAAAAAAAAAAAAAAAAAAAAAAAAAAAAAAAAAAAAAAAAAAAAAAAAAAAAAAAAAAAAAAAAAAAAAAAAAAAAAAAAAAAAAAAAAAAAAAAAAAAAAAAAAAAAAAAAAAAAAAAAAAAAAAAAAAAAAAAAAAAAAAAAAAAAAAAAAAAAAAAAAAAAAAAAAAAAAAAAAAAAAAAAAAAAAAAAAAAAAAAAAAAAAAAAAAAAAAAAAAAAAAAAAAAAAAAAAAAAAAAAAAAAAAAAAAAAAAAAAAAAAAAAAAAAAAAAAAAAAAAAAAAAAAAAAAAAAAAAAAAAAAAAAAAAAAAAAAAAAAAAAAAAAAAAAAAAAAAAAAAAAAAAAAAAAAAAAAAAAAAAAAAAAAAAAAAAAAAAAAAAAAAAAAAAAAAAAAAAAAAAAAAAAAAAAAAAAAAAAAAAAAAAAAAAAAAAAAAAAAAAAAAAAAAAAAAAAAAAAAAAAAAAAAAAAAAAAAAAAAAAAAAAAAAAAAAAAAAAAAAAAAAAAAAAAAAAAAAAAAAAAAAAAAAAAAAAAAAAAAAAAAAAAAAAAAAAAAAAAAAAAAAAAAAAAAAAAAAAAAAAAAAAAAAAAAAAAAAAAAAAAAAAAAAAAAAAAAAAAAAAAAAAAAAAAAAAAAAAAAAAAAAAAAAAAAAAAAAAAAAAAAAAAAAAAAAAAAAAAAAAAAAAAAAAAAAAAAAAAAAAAAAAAAAAAAAAAAAAAAAAAAAAAAAAAAAAAAAAAAAAAAAAAAAAAAAAAAAAAAAAAAAAAAAAAAAAAAAAAAAAAAAAAAAAAAAAAAAAAAAAAAAAAAAAAAAAAAAAAAAAAAAAAAAAAAAAAAAAAAAAAAAAAAAAAAAAAAAAAAAAAAAAAAAAAAAAAAAAAAAAAAAAAAAAAAAAAAAAAAAAAAAAAAAAAAAAAAAAAAAAAAAAAAAAAAAAAAAAAAAAAAAAAAAAAAAAAAAAAAAAAAAAAAAAAAAAAAAAAAAAAAAAAAAAAAAAAAAAAAAAAAAAAAAAAAAAAAAAAAAAAAAAAAAAAAAAAAAAAAAAAAAAAAAAAAAAAAAAAAAAAAAAAAAAAAAAAAAAAAAAAAAAAAAAAAAAAAAAAAAAAAAAAAAAAAAAAAAAAAAAAAAAAAAAAAAAAAAAAAAAAAAAAAAAAAAAAAAAAAAAAAAAAAAAAAAAAAAAAAAAAAAAAAAAAAAAAAAAAAAAAAAAAAAAAAAAAAAAAAAAAAAAAAAAAAAAAAAAAAAAAAAAAAAAAAAAAAAAAAAAAAAAAAAAAAAAAAAAAAAAAAAAAAAAAAAAAAAAAAAAAAAAAAAAAAAAAAAAAAAAAAAAAAAAAAAAAAAAAAAAAAAAAAAAAAAAAAAAAAAAAAAAAAAAAAAAAAAAAAAAAAAAAAAAAAAAAAAAAAAAAAAAAAAAAAAAAAAAAAAAAAAAAAAAAAAAAAAAAAAAAAAAAAAAAAAAAAAAAAAAAAAAAAAAAAAAAAAAAAAAAAAAAAAAAAAAAAAAAAAAAAAAAAAAAAAAAAAAAAAAAAAAAAAAAAAAAAAAAAAAAAAAAAAAAAAAAAAAAAAAAAAAAAAAAAAAAAAAAAAAAAAAAAAAAAAAAAAAAAAAAAAAAAAAAAAAAAAAAAAAAAAAAAAAAAAAAAAAAAAAAAAAAAAAAAAAAAAAAAAAAAAAAAAAAAAAAAAAAAAAAAAAAAAAAAAAAAAAAAAAAAAAAAAAAAAAAAAAAAAAAAAAAAAAAAAAAAAAAAAAAAAAAAAAAAAAAAAAAAAAAAAAAAAAAAAAAAAAAAAAAAAAAAAAAAAAAAAAAAAAAAAAAAAAAAAAAAAAAAAAAAAAAAAAAAAAAAAAAAAAAAAAAAAAAAAAAAAAAAAAAAAAAAAAAAAAAAAAAAAAAAAAAAAAAAAAAAAAAAAAAAAAAAAAAAAAAAAAAAAAAAAAAAAAAAAAAAAAAAAAAAAAAAAAAAAAAAAAAAAAAAAAAAAAAAAAAAAAAAAAAAAAAAAAAAAAAAAAAAAAAAAAAAAAAAAAAAAAAAAAAAAAAAAAAAAAAAAAAAAAAAAAAAAAAAAAAAAAAAAAAAAAAAAAAAAAAAAAAAAAAAAAAAAAAAAAAAAAAAAAAAAAAAAAAAAAAAAAAAAAAAAAAAAAAAAAAAAAAAAAAAAAAAAAAAAAAAAAAAAAAAAAAAAAAAAAAAAAAAAAAAAAAAAAAAAAAAAAAAAAAAAAAAAAAAAAAAAAAAAAAAAAAAAAAAAAAAAAAAAAAAAAAAAAAAAAAAAAAAAAAAAAAAAAAAAAAAAAAAAAAAAAAAAAAAAAAAAAAAAAAAAAAAAAAAAAAAAAAAAAAAAAAAAAAAAAAAAAAAAAAAAAAAAAAAAAAAAAAAAAAAAAAAAAAAAAAAAAAAAAAAAAAAAAAAAAAAAAAAAAAAAAAAAAAAAAAAAAAAAAAAAAAAAAAAAAAAAAAAAAAAAAAAAAAAAAAAAAAAAAAAAAAAAAAAAAAAAAAAAAAAAAAAAAAAAAAAAAAAAAAAAAAAAAAAAAAAAAAAAAAAAAAAAAAAAAAAAAAAAAAAAAAAAAAAAAAAAAAAAAAAAAAAAAAAAAAAAAAAAAAAAAAAAAAAAAAAAAAAAAAAAAAAAAAAAAAAAAAAAAAAAAAAAAAAAAAAAAAAAAAAAAAAAAAAAAAAAAAAAAAAAAAAAAAAAAAAAAAAAAAAAAAAAAAAAAAAAAAAAAAAAAAAAAAAAAAAAAAAAAAAAAAAAAAAAAAAAAAAAAAAAAAAAAAAAAAAAAAAAAAAAAAAAAAAAAAAAAAAAAAAAAAAAAAAAAAAAAAAAAAAAAAAAAAAAAAAAAAAAAAAAAAAAAAAAAAAAAAAAAAAAAAAAAAAAAAAAAAAAAAAAAAAAAAAAAAAAAAAAAAAAAAAAAAAAAAAAAAAAAAAAAAAAAAAAAAAAAAAAAAAAAAAAAAAAAAAAAAAAAAAAAAAAAAAAAAAAAAAAAAAAAAAAAAAAAAAAAAAAAAAAAAAAAAAAAAAAAAAAAAAAAAAAAAAAAAAAAAAAAAAAAAAAAAAAAAAAAAAAAAAAAAAAAAAAAAAAAAAAAAAAAAAAAAAAAAAAAAAAAAAAAAAAAAAAAAAAAAAAAAAAAAAAAAAAAAAAAAAAAAAAAAAAAAAAAAAAAAAAAAAAAAAAAAAAAAAAAAAAAAAAAAAAAAAAAAAAAAAAAAAAAAAAAAAAAAAAAAAAAAAAAAAAAAAAAAAAAAAAAAAAAAAAAAAAAAAAAAAAAAAAAAAAAAAAAAAAAAAAAAAAAAAAAAAAAAAAAAAAAAAAAAAAAAAAAAAAAAAAAAAAAAAAAAAAAAAAAAAAAAAAAAAAAAAAAAAAAAAAAAAAAAAAAAAAAAAAAAAAAAAAAAAAAAAAAAAAAAAAAAAAAAAAAAAAAAAAAAAAAAAAAAAAAAAAAAAAAAAAAAAAAAAAAAAAAAAAAAAAAAAAAAAAAAAAAAAAAAAAAAAAAAAAAAAAAAAAAAAAAAAAAAAAAAAAAAAAAAAAAAAAAAAAAAAAAAAAAAAAAAAAAAAAAAAAAAAAAAAAAAAAAAAAAAAAAAAAAAAAAAAAAAAAAAAAAAAAAAAAAAAAAAAAAAAAAAAAAAAAAAAAAAAAAAAAAAAAAAAAAAAAAAAAAAAAAAAAAAAAAAAAAAAAAAAAAAAAAAAAAAAAAAAAAAAAAAAAAAAAAAAAAAAAAAAAAAAAAAAAAAAAAAAAAAAAAAAAAAAAAAAAAAAAAAAAAAAAAAAAAAAAAAAAAAAAAAAAAAAAAAAAAAAAAAAAAAAAAAAAAAAAAAAAAAAAAAAAAAAAAAAAAAAAAAAAAAAAAAAAAAAAAAAAAAAAAAAAAAAAAAAAAAAAAAAAAAAAAAAAAAAAAAAAAAAAAAAAAAAAAAAAAAAAAAAAAAAAAAAAAAAAAAAAAAAAAAAAAAAAAAAAAAAAAAAAAAAAAAAAAAAAAAAAAAAAAAAAAAAAAAAAAAAAAAAAAAAAAAAAAAAAAAAAAAAAAAAAAAAAAAAAAAAAAAAAAAAAAAAAAAAAAAAAAAAAAAAAAAAAAAAAAAAAAAAAAAAAAAAAAAAAAAAAAAAAAAAAAAAAAAAAAAAAAAAAAAAAAAAAAAAAAAAAAAAAAAAAAAAAAAAAAAAAAAAAAAAAAAAAAAAAAAAAAAAAAAAAAAAAAAAAAAAAAAAAAAAAAAAAAAAAAAAAAAAAAAAAAAAAAAAAAAAAAAAAAAAAAAAAAAAAAAAAAAAAAAAAAAAAAAAAAAAAAAAAAAAAAAAAAAAAAAAAAAAAAAAAAAAAAAAAAAAAAAAAAAAAAAAAAAAAAAAAAAAAAAAAAAAAAAAAAAAAAAAAAAAAAAAAAAAAAAAAAAAAAAAAAAAAAAAAAAAAAAAAAAAAAAAAAAAAAAAAAAAAAAAAAAAAAAAAAAAAAAAAAAAAAAAAAAAAAAAAAAAAAAAAAAAAAAAAAAAAAAAAAAAAAAAAAAAAAAAAAAAAAAAAAAAAAAAAAAAAAAAAAAAAAAAAAAAAAAAAAAAAAAAAAAAAAAAAAAAAAAAAAAAAAAAAAAAAAAAAAAAAAAAAAAAAAAAAAAAAAAAAAAAAAAAAAAAAAAAAAAAAAAAAAAAAAAAAAAAAAAAAAAAAAAAAAAAAAAAAAAAAAAAAAAAAAAAAAAAAAAAAAAAAAAAAAAAAAAAAAAAAAAAAAAAAAAAAAAAAAAAAAAAAAAAAAAAAAAAAAAAAAAAAAAAAAAAAAAAAAAAAAAAAAAAAAAAAAAAAAAAAAAAAAAAAAAAAAAAAAAAAAAAAAAAAAAAAAAAAAAAAAAAAAAAAAAAAAAAAAAAAAAAAAAAAAAAAAAAAAAAAAAAAAAAAAAAAAAAAAAAAAAAAAAAAAAAAAAAAAAAAAAAAAAAAAAAAAAAAAAAAAAAAAAAAAAAAAAAAAAAAAAAAAAAAAAAAAAAAAAAAAAAAAAAAAAAAAAAAAAAAAAAAAAAAAAAAAAAAAAAAAAAAAAAAAAAAAAAAAAAAAAAAAAAAAAAAAAAAAAAAAAAAAAAAAAAAAAAAAAAAAAAAAAAAAAAAAAAAAAAAAAAAAAAAAAAAAAAAAAAAAAAAAAAAAAAAAAAAAAAAAAAAAAAAAAAAAAAAAAAAAAAAAAAAAAAAAAAAAAAAAAAAAAAAAAAA
This sequence comes from Patiria miniata, assembly GCF_015706575.1. NCBI lineage: Eukaryota > Metazoa > Echinodermata > Asteroidea > Valvatida > Asterinidae > Patiria > Patiria miniata. The sequence goes on from NW_024037047.1 coordinate 108,247, forward strand.
AAAAAAAAAAAAAAAAAAAAAAAAAAAAAAAAAAAAAAAAAAAAAAAAAAAAAAAAAAAAAAAAAAAAAAAAAAAAAAAAAAAAAAAAAAAAAAAAAAAAAAAAAAAAAAAAAAAAAAAAAAAAAAAAAAAAAAAAAAAAAAAAAAAAAAAAAAAAAAAAAAAAAAAAAAAAAAAAAAAAAAAAAAAAAAAAAAAAAAAAAAAAAAAAAAAAAAAAAAAAAAAAAAAAAAAAAAAAAAAAAAAAAAAAAAAAAAAAAAAAAAAAAAAAAAAAAAAAAAAAAAAAAAAAAAAAAAAAAAAAAAAAAAAAAAAAAAAAAAAAAAAAAAAAAAAAAAAAAAAAAAAAAAAAAAAAAAAAAAAAAAAAAAAAAAAAAAAAAAAAAAAAAAAAAAAAAAAAAAAAAAAAAAAAAAAAAAAAAAAAAAAAAAAAAAAAAAAAAAAAAAAAAAAAAAAAAAAAAAAAAAAAAAAAAAAAAAAAAAAAAAAAAAAAAAAAAAAAAAAAAAAAAAAAAAAAAAAAAAAAAAAAAAAAAAAAAAAAAAAAAAAAAAAACAAAAAAAAAAAAAAAAAAAAAAAAAAAAAAAAAAAAAAAAAAAAAAAAAAAAAAAAAAAAAAAAAAAAAAAAAAAAAAAAAAAAAAAAAAAAAAAAAAAAAAAAAAAAAAAAAAAAAAAAAAAAAAAAAAAAAAAAAAAAAAAAAAAAAAAAAAAAAAAAAAAAAAAAAAAAAAAAAAAAAAAAAAAAAAAAAAAAAAAAAAAAAAAAAAAAAAAAAAAAAAAAAAAAAAAAAAAAAAAAAAAAAAAAAAAAAAAAAAAAAAAAAAAAAAAAAAAAAAAAAAAAAAAAAAAAAAAAAAAAAAAAAAAAAAAAAAAAAAAAAAAAAAAAAAAAAAAAAAAAAAAAAAAAAAAAAAAAAAAAAAAAAAAAAAAAAAAAAAAAAAAAAAAAAAAAAAAAAAAAAAAAAAAAAAAAAAAAAAAAAAAAAAAAAAAAAAAAAAAAAAAAAAAAAAAAAAAAAAAAAAAAAAAAAAAAAAAAAAAAAAAAAAAAAAAAAAAAAAAAAAAAAAAAAAAAAAAAAAAAAAAAAAAAAAAAAAAAAAAAAAAAAAAAAAAAAAAAAAAAAAAAAAAAAAAAAAAAAAAAAAAAAAAAAAAAAAAAAAAAAAAAAAAAAAAAAAAAAAAAAAAAAAAAAAAAAAAAAAAAAAAAAAAAAAAAAAAAAAAAAAAAAAAAAAAAAAAAAAAAAAAAACAAAAAAAAAAAAAAAAAAAAAAAAAAAAAAAAAAAAAAAAAAAAAAAAAAAAAAAAAAAAAAAAAAAAAAAAAAAAAAAAAAAAAAAAAAAAAAAAAAAAAAAAAAAAAAAAAAAAAAAAAAAAAAAAAAAAAAAAAAAAAAAAAAAAAAAAAAAAAAAAAAAAAAAAAAAAAAAAAAAAAAAAAAAAAAAAAAAAAAAAAAAAAAAAAAAAAAAAAAAAAAAAAAAAAAAAAAAAAAAAAAAAAAAAAAAAAAAAAAAAAAAAAAAAAAAAAAAAAAAAAAAAAAAAAAAAAAAAAAAAAAAAAAAAAAAAAAAAAAAAAAAAAAAAAAAAAAAAAAAAAAAAAAAAAAAAAAAAAAAAAAAAAAAAAAAAAAAAAAAAAAAAAAAAAAAAAAAAAAAAAAAAAAAAAAAAAAAAAAAAAAAAAAAAAAAAAAAAAAAAAAAAAAAAAAAAAAAAAAAAAAAAAAAAAAAAAAAAAAAAAAAAAAAAAAAAAAAAAAAAAAAAAAAAAAAAAAAAAAAAAAAAAAAAAAAAAAAAAAAAAAAAAAAAAAAAAAAAAAAAAAAAAAAAAAAAAAAAAAAAAAAAAAAAAAAAAAAAAAAAAAAAAAAAAAAAAAAAAAAAAAAAAAAAAAAAAAAAAAAAAAAAAAAAAAAAAAAAAAAAAAAAAAAAAAAAAAAAAAAAAAAAAAAAAAAAAAAAAAAAAAAAAAAAAAAAAAAAAAAAAAAAAAAAAAAAAAAAAAAAAAAAAAAAAAAAAAAAAAAAAAAAAAAAAAAAAAAAAAAAAAAAAAAAAAAAAAAAAAAAAAAAAAAAAAAAAAAAAAAAAAAAAAAAAAAAAAAAAAAAAAAAAAAAAAAAAAAAAAAAAAAAAAAAAAAAAAAAAAAAAAAAAAAAAAAAAAAAAAAAAAAAAAAAAAAAAAAAAAAAAAAAAAAAAAAAAAAAAAAAAAAAAAAAAAAAAAAAAAAAAAAAAAAAAAAAAAAAAAAAAAAAAAAAAAAAAAAAAAAAAAAAAAAAAAAAAAAAAAAAAAAAAAAAAAAAAAAAAAAAAAAAAAAAAAAAAAAAAAAAAAAAAAAAAAAAAAAAAAAAAAAAAAAAAAAAAAAAAAAAAAAAAAAAAAAAAAAAAAAAAAAAAAAAAAAAAAAAAAAAAAAAAAAAAAAAAAAAAAAAAAAAAAAAAAAAAAAAAAAAAAAAAAAAAAAAAAAAAAAAAAAAAAAAAAAAAAAAAAAAAAAAAAAAAAAAAAAAAAAAAAAAAAAAAAAAAAAAAAAAAAAAAAAAAAAAAAAAAAAAAAAAAAAAAAACAAAAAAAAAAAAAAAAAAAAAAAAAAAAAAAAAAAAAAAAAAAAAAAAAAAAAAAAAAAAAAAAAAAAAAAAAAAAAAAAAAAAAAAAAAAAAAAAAAAAAAAAAAAAAAAAAAAAAAAAAAAAAAAAAAAAAAAAAAAAAAAAAAAAAAAAAAAAAAAAAAAAAAAAAAAAAAAAAAAAAAAAAAAAAAAAAAAAAAAAAAAAAAAAAAAAAAAAAAAAAAAAAAAAAAAAAAAAAAAAAAAAAAAAAAAAAAAAAAAAAAAAAAAAAAAAAAAAAAAAAAAAAAAAAAAAAAAAAAAAAAAAAAAAAAAAAAAAAAAAAAAAAAAAAAAAAAAAAAAAAAAAAAAAAAAAAAAAAAAAAAAAAAAAAAAAAAAAAAAAAAAAAAAAAAAAAAAAAAAAAAAAAAAAAAAAAAAAAAAAAAAAAAAAAAAAAAAAAAAAAAAAAAAAAAAAAAAAAAAAAAAAAAAAAAAAAAAAAAAAAAAAAAAAAAAAAAAAAAAAAAAAAAAAAAAAAAAAAAAAAAAAAAAAAAAAAAAAAAAAAAAAAAAAAAAAAAAAAAAAAAAAAAAAAAAAAAAAAAAAAAAAAAAAAAAAAAAAAAAAAAAAAAAAAAAAAAAAAAAAAAAAAAAAAAAAAAAAAAAAAAAAAAAAAAAAAAAAAAAAAAAAAAAAAAAAAAAAAAAAAAAAAAAAAAAAAAAAAAAAAAAAAAAAAAAAAAAAAAAAAAAAAAAAAAAAAAAAAAAAAAAAAAAAAAAAAAAAAAAAAAAAAAAAAAAAAAAAAAAAAAAAAAAAAAAAAAAAAAAAAAAAAAAAAAAAAAAAAAAAAAAAAAAAAAAAAAAAAAAAACAAAAAAAAAAAAAAAAAAAAAAAAAAAAAAAAAAAAAAAAAAAAAAAAAAAAAAAAAAAAAAAAAAAAAAAAAAAAAAAAAAAAAAAAAAAAAAAAAAAAAAAAAAAAAAAAAAAAAAAAAAAAAAAAAAAAAAAAAAAAAAAAAAAAAAAAAAAAAAAAAAAAAAAAAAAAAAAAAAAAAAAAAAAAAAAAAAAAAAAAAAAAAAAAAAAAAAAAAAAAAAAAAAAAAAAAAAAAAAAAAAAAAAAAAAAAAAAAAAAAAAAAAAAAAAAAAAAAAAAAAAAAAAAAAAAAAAAAAAAAAAAAAAAAAAAAAAAAAAAAAAAAAAAAAAAAAAAAAAAAAAAAAAAAAAAAAAAAAAAAAAAAAAAAAAAAAAAAAAAAAAAAAAAAAAAAAAAAAAAAAAAAAAAAAAAAAAAAAAAAAAAAAAAAAAAAAAAAAAAAAAAAAAAAAAAAAAAAAAAAAAAAAAAAAAAAAAAAAAAAAAAAAAAAAAAAAAAAAAAAAAAAAAAAAAAAAAAAAAAAAAAAAAAAAAAAAAAAAAAAAAAAAAAAAAAAAAAAAAAAAAAAAAAAAAAAAAAAAAAAAAAAAAAAAAAAAAAAAAAAAAAAAAAAAAAAAAAAAAAAAAAAAAAAAAAAAAAAAAAAAAAAAAAAAAAAAAAAAAAAAAAAAAAAAAAAAAAAAAAAAAAAAAAAAAAAAAAAAAAAAAAAAAAAAAAAAAAAAAAAAAAAAAAAAAAAAAAAAAAAAAAAAAAAAAAAAAAAAAAAAAAAAAAAAAAAAAAAAAAAAAAAAAAAAAAAAAAAAAAAAAAAAAAAAAAAAAAAAAAAAAAAAAAAAAAAAAAAAAAAAAAAAAAAAAAAAAAAAAAAAAAAAAAAAAAAAAAAAAAAAAAAAAAAAAAAAAAAAAAAAAAAAAAAAAAAAAAAAAAAAAAAAAAAAAAAAAAAAAAAAAAAAAAAAAAAAAAAAAAAAAAAAAAAAAAAAAAAAAAAAAAAAAAAAAAAAAAAAAAAAAAAAAAAAAAAAAAAAAAAAAAAAAAAAAAAAAAAAAAAAAAAAAAAAAAAAAAAAAAAAAAAAAAAAAAAAAAAAAAAAAAAAAAAAAAAAAAAAAAAAAAAAAAAAAAAAAAAAAAAAAAAAAAAAAAAAAAAAAAAAAAAAAAAAAAAAAAAAAAAAAAAAAAAAAAAAAAAAAAAAAAAAAAAAAAAAAAAAAAAAAAAAAAAAAAAAAAAAAAAAAAAAAAAAAAAAAAAAAAAAAAAAAAAAAAAAAAAAAAAAAAAAAAAAAAAAAAAAAAAAAAAAAAAAAAAAAAAAAAAAAAAAAAAAAAAAAAAAAAAAAAAAAAAAAAAAAAAAAAAAAAAAAAAAAAAAAAAAAAAAAAAAAAAAAAAAAAAAAAAAAAAAAAAAAAAAAAAAAAAAAAAAAAAAAAAAAAAAAAAAAAAAAAAAAAAAAAAAAAAAAAAAAAAAAAAAAAAAAAAAAAAAAAAAAAAAAAAAAAAAAAAAAAAAAAAAAAAAAAAAAAAAAAAAAAAAAAAAAAAAAAAAAAAAAAAAAAAAAAAAAAAAAAAAAAAAAAAAAAAAAAAAAAAAAAAAAAAAAAAAAAAAAAAAAAAAAAAAAAAAAAAAAAAAAAAAAAAAAAAAAAAAAAAAAAAAAAAAAAAAAAAAAAAAAAAAAAAAAAAAAAAAAAAAAAAAAAAAAAAAAAAAAAAAAAAAAAAAAAAAAAAAAAAAAAAAAAAAAAAAAAAAAAAAAAAAAAAAAAAAAAAAAAAAAAAAAAAAAAAAAAAAAAAAAAAAAAAAAAAAAAAAAAAAAAAAAAAAAAAAAAAAAAAAAAAAAAAAAAAAAAAAAAAAAAAAAAAAAAAAAAAAAAAAAAAAAAAAAAAAAAAAAAAAAAAAAAAAAAAAAAAAAAAAAAAAAAAAAAAAAAAAAAAAAAAAAAAAAAAAAAAAAAAAAAAAAAAAAAAAAAACAAAAAAAAAAAAAAAAAAAAAAAAAAAAAAAAAAAAAAAAAAAAAAAAAAAAAAAAAAAAAAAAAAAAAAAAAAAAAAAAAAAAAAAAAAAAAAAAAAAAAAAAAAAAAAAAAAAAAAAAAAAAAAAAAAAAAAAAAAAAAAAAAAAAAAAAAAAAAAAAAAAAAAAAAAAAAAAAAAAAAAAAAAAAAAAAAAAAAAAAAAAAAAAAAAAAAAAAAAAAAAAAAAAAAAAAAAAAAAAAAAAAAAAAAAAAAAAAAAAAAAAAAAAAAAAAAAAAAAAAAAAAAAAAAAAAAAAAAAAAAAAAAAAAAAAAAAAAAAAAAAAAAAAAAAAAAAAAAAAAAAAAAAAAAAAAAAAAAAAAAAAAAAAAAAAAAAAAAAAAAAAAAAAAAAAAAAAAAAAAAAAAAAAAAAAAAAAAAAAAAAAAAAAAAAAAAAAAAAAAAAAAAAAAAAAAAAAAAAAAAAAAAAAAAAAAAAAAAAAAAAAAAAAAAAAAAAAAAAAAAAAAAAAAAAAAAAAAAAAAAAAAAAAAAAAAAAAAAAAAAAAAAAAAAAAAAAAAAAAAAAAAAAAAAAAAAAAAAAAAAAAAAAAAAAAAAAAAAAAAAAAAAAAAAAAAAAAAAAAAAAAAAAAAAAAAAAAAAAAAAAAAAAAAAAAAAAAAAAAAAAAAAAAAAAAAAAAAAAAAAAAAAAAAAAAAAAAAAAAAAAAAAAAAAAAAAAAAAAAAAAAAAAAAAAAAAAAAAAAAAAAAAAAAAAAAAAAAAAAAAAAAAAAAAAAAAAAAAAAAAAAAAAAAAAAAAAAAAAAAAAAAAAAAAAAAAAAAAAAAAAAAAAAAAAAAAAAAAAAAAAAAAAAAAAAAAAAAAAAAAAAAAAAAAAAAAAAAAAAAAAAAAAAAAAAAAAAAAAAAAAAAAAAAAAAAAAAAAAAAAAAAAAAAAAAAAAAAAAAAAAAAAAAAAAAAAAAAAAAAAAAAAAAAAAAAAAAAAAAAAAAAAAAAAAAAAAAAAAAAAAAAAAAAAAAAAAAAAAAAAAAAAAAAAAAAAAAAAAAAAAAAAAAAAAAAAAAAAAAAAAAAAAAAAAAAAAAAAAAAAAAAAAAAAAAAAAAAAAAAAAAAAAAAAAAAAAAAAAAAAAAAAAAAAAAAAAAAAAAAAAAAAAAAAAAAAAAAAAAAAAAAAAAAAAAAAAAAAAAAAAAAAAAAAAAAAAAAAAAAAAAAAAAAAAAAAAAAAAAAAAAAAAAAAAAAAAAAAAAAAAAAAAAAAAAAAAAAAAAAAAAAAAAAAAAAAAAAAAAAAAAAAAAAAAAAAAAAAAAAAAAAAAAAAAAAAAAAAAAAAAAAAAAAAAAAAAAAAAAAAAAAAAAAAAAAAAAAAAAAAAAAAAAAAAAAAAAAAAAAAAAAAAAAAAAAAAAAAAAAAAAAAAAAAAAAAAAAAAAAAAAAAAAAAAAAAAAAAAAAAAAAAAAAAAAAAAAAAAAAAAAAAAAAAAAAAAAAAAAAAAAAAAAAAAAAAAAAAAAAAAAAAAAAAAAAAAAAAAAAAAAAAAAAAAAAAAAAAAAAAAAAAAAAAAAAAAAAAAAAAAAAAAAAAAAAAAAAAAAAAAAAAAAAAAAAAAAAAAAAAAAAAAAAAAAAAAAAAAAAAAAAAAAAAAAAAAAAAAAAAAAAAAAAAAAAAAAAAAAAAAAAAAAAAAAAAAAAAAAAAAAAAAAAAAAAAAAAAAAAAAAAAAAAAAAAAAAAAAAAAAAAAAAAAAAAAAAAAAAAAAAAAAAAAAAAAAAAAAAAAAAAAAAAAAAAAAAAAAAAAAAAAAAAAAAAAAAAAAAAAAAAAAAAAAAAAAAAAAAAAAAAAAAAAAAAAAAAAAAAAAAAAAAAAAAAAAAAAAAAAAAAAAAAAAAAAAAAAAAAAAAAAAAAAAAAAAAAAAAAAAAAAAAAAAAAAAAAAAAAAAAAAAAAAAAAAAAAAAAAAAAAAAAAAAAAAAAAAAAAAAAAAAAAAAAAAAAAAAAAAAAAAAAAAAAAAAAAAAAAAAAAAAAAAAAAAAAAAAAAAAAAAAAAAAAAAAAAAAAAAAAAAAAAAAAAAAAAAAAAAAAAAAAAAAAAAAAAAAAAAAAAAAAAAAAAAAAAAAAAAAAAAAAAAAAAAAAAAAAAAAAAAAAAAAAAAAAAAAAAAAAAAAAAAAAAAAAAAAAAAAAAAAAAAAAAAAAAAAAAAAAAAAAAAAAAAAAAAAAAAAAAAAAAAAAAAAAAAAAAAAAAAAAAAAAAAAAAAAAAAAAAAAAAAAAAAAAAAAAAAAAAAAAAAAAAAAAAAAAAAAAAAAAAAAAAAAAAAAAAAAAAAAAAAAAAAAAAAAAAAAAAAAAAAAAAAAAAAAAAAAAAAAAAAAAAAAAAAAAAAAAAAAAAAAAAAAAAAAAAAAAAAAAAAAAAAAAAAAAAAAAAAAAAAAAAAAAAAAAAAAAAAAAAAAAAAAAAAAAAAAAAAAAAAAAAAAAAAAAAAAAAAAAAAAAAAAAAAAAAAAAAAAAAAAAAAAAAAAAAAAAAAAAAAAAAAAACAAAAAAAAAAAAAAAAAAAAAAAAAAAAAAAAAAAAAAAAAAAAAAAAAAAAAAAAAAAAAAAAAAAAAAAAAAAAAAAAAAAAAAAAAAAAAAAAAAAAAAAAAAAAAAAAAAAAAAAAAAAAAAAAAAAAAAAAAAAAAAAAAAAAAAAAAAAAAAAAAAAAAAAAAAAAAAAAAAAAAAAAAAAAAAAAAAAAAAAAAAAAAAAAAAAAAAAAAAAAAAAAAAAAAAAAAAAAAAAAAAAAAAAAAAAAAAAAAAAAAAAAAAAAAAAAAAAAAAAAAAAAAAAAAAAAAAAAAAAAAAAAAAAAAAAAAAAAAAAAAAAAAAAAAAAAAAAAAAAAAAAAAAAAAAAAAAAAAAAAAAAAAAAAAAAAAAAAAAAAAAAAAAAAAAAAAAAAAAAAAAAAAAAAAAAAAAAAAAAAAAAAAAACAAAAAAAAAAAAAAAAAAAAAAAAAAAAAAAAAAAAAAAAAAAAAAAAAAAAAAAAAAAAAAAAAAAAAAAAAAAAAAAAAAAAAAAAAAAAAAAAAAAAAAAAAAAAAAAAAAAAAAAAAAAAAAAAAAAAAAAAAAAAAAAAAAAAAAAAAAAAAAAAAAAAAAAAAAAAAAAAAAAAAAAAAAAAAAAAAAAAAAAAAAAAAAAAAAAAAAAAAAAAAAAAAAAAAAAAAAAAAAAAAAAAAAAAAAAAAAAAAAAAAAAAAAAAAAAAAAAAAAAAAAAAAAAAAAAAAAAAAAAAAAAAAAAAAAAAAAAAAAAAAAAAAAAAAAAAAAAAAAAAAAAAAAAAAAAAAAAAAAAAAAAAAAAAAACAAAAAAAAAAAAAAAAAAAAAAAAAAAAAAAAAAAAAAAAAAAAAAAAAAAAAAAAAAAAAAAAAAAAAAAAAAAAAAAAAAAAAAAAAAAAAAAAAAAAAAAAAAAAAAAAAAAAAAAAAAAAAAAAAAAAAAAAAAAAAAAAAAAAAAAAAAAAAAAAAAAAAAAAAAAAAAAAAAAAAAAAAAAAAAAAAAAAAAAAAAAAAAAAAAAAAAAAAAAAAAAAAAAAAAAAAAAAAAAAAAAAAAAAAAAAAAAAAAAAAAAAAAAAAAAAAAAAAAAAAAAAAAAAAAAAAAAAAAAAAAAAAAAAAAAAAAAAAAAAAAAAAAAAAAAAAAAAAAAAAAAAAAAAAAAAAAAAAAAAAAAAAAAAAAAAAAAAAAAAAAAAAAAAAAAAAAAAAAAAAAAAAAAAAAAAAAAAAAAAAAAAAAAAAAAAAAAAAAAAAAAAAAAAAAAAAAAAAAAAAAAAAAAAAAAAAAAAAAAAAAAAAAAAAAAAAAAAAAAAAAAAAAAAAAACAAAAAAAAAAAAAAAAAAAAAAAAAAAAAAAAAAAAAAAAAAAAAAAAAAAAAAAAAAAAAAAAAAAAAAAAAAAAAAAAAAAAAAAACAAAAAAAAAAAAAAAAAAAAAAAAAAAAAAAAAAAAAAAAAAAAAAAAAAAAAAAAAAAAAAAAAAAAAAAAAAAAAAAAAAAAAAAAAAAAAAAAAAAAAAAAAAAAAAAAAAAAAAACAAAAAAAAAAAAAAAAAAAAAAAAAAAAAAAAAAAAAAAAAAAAAAAAAAAAAAAAAAAAAAAAAAAAAAAAAAACAAAAAAAAAAAAAAAAAAAAAAAAAAAAAAAAAAAAAAAAAAAAAAAAAAAAAAAAAAAAAAAAAAAAAAAAAAAAAAAAAAAAAAAAAAAAAAAAAAAAAAAAAAAAAAAAAAAAAAAAAAAAAAAAAAAAAAAAAAAAAAAAAAAAAAAAAAAAAAAAAAAAAAAAAAAAAAAAAAAAAAAAAAAAAAAAAAAAAAAAAAAAAAAAAAAAAAAAAAAAAAAAAAAAAAAAAAAAAAAAAAAAACAAAAAAAAAAAAAAAAAAAAAAAAAAAAAAAAAAAAAAAAAAAAAAAAAAAAAAAAAAAAAAAAAAAAAAAAAAAAAAAAAAAAAAAAACAAAAAAAAAAAAAAAAAAAAAAAAAAAAAAAAAAAAAAAAAAAAAAAAAAAAAAAAAAAAAAAAAAAAACAAAAAAAAAAAAAAAAAAAAAAAAAAAAAAAAAAAAAAAAAAAAAAAAAAAAAAAAAAAAAAAAAAAAAAAACAAAAAAAAAAAAAAAAAAAAAAAAAAAAAAAAAAAAAAAAAAAAAAAAAAAAAAAAAAAAAAAAAAAAAAAAAAAAAAAAAAAAAAAAAAAAAAAAAAAAAAAAAAAAAAAAAAAAAAAAAAAAAAAAAAAAAAAAAAAAAAAAAAAAAAAAAAAAAAAAAAAAAA
>NW_024037047.1:127019-143631 GCF_015706575.1 Patiria miniata
TCATTAAATTCAGTATCTAGTGAGAAAAGAAAATTTTATGACTGTTTACAAAATGCACCAGAAACTTCAACGTTTTCCATAGCCGGCATCATCGAAAAAGTCAGTTTTTGACCCAAAAATCCATATTCACCAGATTTGCCCAAAAGTTCACACGAGGTGCCTAGAGGCCAGCAATGAATTCCCTGAAGACTGCAACTCATTAAATTCAGTATCCAGTGAGAAAAGAAAATTTTATGACTGTTTACAAAATGCACCAGAAACTTCAACGTTTTCCATAGCCGGCATCATCGAAAAAGTCAGTTTTTGACCAAAAATCCATATTCACCAGATTTGCCCAAAAGTTCACACGAGGTGCCTAGAGGCCAGCAATGAATTCCCTGAAGACTGCAACTCGTTAAATTCAGTATCCAGTGAGAAAAAAGAAAATTTTATGACTGTTTACAAAATGCACCAGAAACTTCAACGTTTTCCATAGCCGGCATCATAAAAAAAGTCAGTTTTTGACCCAAAAATCCATTTCACCAGATTTGCCCAAAAGTTCACACGAGGTGCCTAGAGGCCAGCAATGAATTCCCTGAAGACTGCAACTCATTAAATTCAGTATCTAGTGAGAAAAAAAATTTTATGACTGTTTACAAAATGCACCAGAAACTTCAACGTTTTCCATAGCCGGCATCATCGAAAAAGTCAGTTTTGACCCAAAAATCCATATTCACCAGATTTGCCCAAAAGTTCACACGAGGTGCCTAGAGGCCAGCAATGAATTCCCTGAAGACTGCAACTCATTAAATTCAGTATCCAGTGAGAAAAGAAAATTTTATGACTGTTTACAAAATGCACCAGAAACTTCAACGTTTTCCATAGCCGGCATCATAAAAAAGTCAGTTTTTGACCCAAAAATCCATTATTCACCAGATTTGCCCAAAAGTTCACACGAGGTGCCTAGAGGCCAGCAATGAATTCCCTGAAGACTGCAAACATTAAATTCAGTATCTAGTGAGAAAAGAAAATTTATGACTGTTTACAAAATGCACCAGAAACTTCAACGTTTTCCATAGCCGGCATCATCGAAAAAAGTCAGTTTTTGACCCAAAAATCCATATTCACCAGATTTGCCCAAAAGTTCACACGAGGTGCCTAGAGGCCAGAATGAATTCCCTGAAGACTGCAACTCTTAAATTCAGTATCTAGTGAGAAAAGAAAATTTTATGACTGTTTACAAAATGCACCAGAAACTTCAACGTTTTCCATAGCCGGCATCATAAAAAAGTCAGTTTTGACCCAAAAATCCATATTCACCAGATTTGCCCAAAAGTTCACACAGGTGCCTAGAGGCCAGAATGAATTCCCTGAAGACTGCAACTCGTTAAATTCAGTATCCAGTGAGAAAAGAAAATTTTATGACTGTTTACAAAATGCACCAGAAACTTCAACGTTTTCCATAGCCGGCATCATAAAAAAGTCAGTTTTTGACCCAAAAATCCATATTCACCAGATTTGCCCAAAAGTTCACACGAGGTGCCTAGAGGCCAGCAATGAATTCCCTGAAGACTGCAACTCATTAAATTCAGTATCTAGTGAGAAAAGAAAATTTATGACTGTTTACAAAATGCACCAGAAACTTCAACGTTTTCCATAGCCGGCATCATAAAAAAAGTCAGTTTTTGACCCAAAAATCCATATTCACCAGATTTGCCCAAAAGTTCACACGAGGTGCCTAGAGGCCAGAATGAATTCCCTGAAGACTGCAACTCGTTAAATTCAGTATCCAGTGAGAAAATTTGAAGACTGAAACTCATTAAATTCAGTATCTAGTGAGAAAAGAAAATTTGATGACTGTTTACAAAATGCACCAGAAACTTCAACGTTTTCCATAGCCGGCATCATCGAAAAAAGTCAGTTTTTGACCCAAAAATCCATATTCACCAGATTTGCCCAAAAGTTCACACGAGGTGCCTAGAGGCCAGCAATGAATTCCCTGAAGACTGCAACTCGTTAAATTCAGTATCTAGTGAGAAAAGAAAATTTTATGACTGTTTACAAAATGCACCAGAAACTTCAACGTTTTCCATAGCCGGCATCATCGAAAAAGTCAGTTTTTGACCCAAAAATCCATATTCACCAGATTTGCCCAAAAGTTCACACGAGGTGCCTAGAGGCCAGAATTGAATTCCCTGAAGACTGCAACTCGTTAAATTCAGTATCTAGTGAGAAAAGAAAAAAATTTATGACTGTTTACAAAATGCACCAGAAACTTCAACGTTTTCCATAGCCGGCATCATAAAAAAACAGTTTTTGACCCAAAATCCATATTCACCAGATTTGCCCAAAGTTCACACGAGGTGCCTAGAGGCCAGAATTGCATTCCCTGAAGACTGCAACTCGTTAATTCAGTATCAGTGTAAATTGAAGACTGCAATCATTAAATTCAGTATCTAGTGAGAAAAGAAAATTTTATGACTGTTTACAAAATGCACCAGAAACTTCAACGTTTTCCATAGCCGGCATCATCGAAAAAGTCAGTTTTTGACCCAAAAATCCATATTCACCAGATTTGCCCAAAAGTTCACACGAGGTGCCTAGAGGCCAGCAATGAATTCCCTGAAGACTGCAACTCATTAAATTCAGTATCCAGTGAGAAAAGAAAATTTATGACTGTTTACAAAATGCACCAGAAACTTCAACGTTTTCCATAGCCGGCATCATAAAAAAAGTCAGTTTTTGACCCAAAAATCCATATTCACCAGATTTGCCCAAAAGTTCACACGAGGTGCCTAGAGGCCAGCAATGAATTCCCTGAAGACTGCAACTCATTAAATTCAGTATCCAGTGAGAAAAAAAATTTTATGACTGTTTACAAAATGCACCAGAAACTTCAACGTTTTCCATAGCCGGCATCATCGAAAAAGTCAGTTTTTGACCCAAAAATCCATTTCACCAGATTTGCCCAAAAGTTCACACGAGGTGCCTAGAGGCCAGCAATGAATTCCCTGAAGACTGCAACTCATTAAATTCAGTATCAGTGAGAAAAGAAAATTTATGACTGTTTACAAAATGCACCAGAAACTTCAACGTTTTCCATAGCCGGCATCATAAAAAAAGTCAGTTTTTGACCCAAAAATCCATATTCACCAGATTTGCCCAAAAGTTCACACGAGGTGCCTAGAGGCCAGCAATGAATTCCCTGAAGACTGCAACTCATTAAATTCAGTATCTAGTGAGAAAAGAAAATTTTATGACTGTTTACAAAATGCACCAGAAACTTCAACGTTTTCCATAGCCGGCATCATCGAAAAAGTCAGTTTTTGACCCAAAAATCCATTGCACCAGATTTGCCCAAAAGTTCACACGAGGTGCCTAGAGGCCAGAATTGCATTCCCTGAAGACTGCAACTCGTTAAATTCAGTATCCAGTGAGAAAAGAAAATTTTATGACTGTTTACAAAATGCACCAGAAACTTCAACGTTTTCCATAGCCGGCATCATCGAAAAAGTCAGTTTTTGACCCAAAAATCCATTTCACCAGATTTGCCCAAAAGTTCACACGAGGTGCCTAGAGGCCAGCAATGAATTCCCTGAAGACTGCAACTCATTAAATTCAGTATCTAGTGAGAAAAGAAAATTTTATGACTGTTTACAAAATGCACCAGAAACTTCAACGTTTTCCATAGCCGGCCATAAAAAAAGTCAGTTTTTGACCCAAAAATCCATTTGCACCAGATTTGCCCAAAAGTTCACACAGGTGCCTAGAGGCCAGAATTGCATTCCCTGAAGACTGCAACTCGTTAAATTCAGTATCCAGTGAGAAAAGAAAATTTTATGACTGTTTACAAAATGCACCAGAAACTTCAACGTTTTCCATAGCCGGCATCATAAAAAAAAGTCAGTTTTTGACCCAAAAATCCATTTCACCAGATTTGCCCAAAAGTTCACACGAGGTGCCTAGAGGCCAGCATTGAATTCCCTGAAGACTGCAACTCATTAAATTCAGTATCCAGTGAGAAAAGAAAATTTTATGACTGTTTACAAAATGCACCAGAAACTTCAACGTTTTCCATAGCCGGCATCATAAAAAAAGTCAGTTTTTGACCCAAAAATCCATTTCACCAGATTTGCCCAAAAGTTCACACGAGGTGCCTAGAGGCCAGCAATGAATTCCCTGAAGACTGCAACTCGTTAAATTCAGTATCCAGTGAGAAAAGAAATTTATGACTGTTTACAAAATGCACCAGAAACTTCAACGTTTTCCATAGCCGGCATCATCGAAAAAGTCAGTTTTTGACCCAAAAATCCATATTCACCAGATTTGCCCAAAAGTTCACACGAGGTGCCTAGAGGCCAGCAATGAATTCCCTGAAGACTGCAACTCTAATTCAGTATCTAGTGAGAAAAGAAAATTGTATGACTGTTTACAAAATGCACCAGAAACTTCAACGTTTTCCATAGCCGGCATCATAAAAAAAGTCAGTTTTTGACCCAAAAATCCATATTCACCAGATTTGCCCAAAAGTTCACACGAGGTGCCTAGAGGCCAGCACTGAATTCCCTGAAGACTGCAACTCATTAAATTCAGTATCCAGTGAGAAAAGAAATTTTATGACTGTTTACAAAATGCACCAGAAACTTCAACGTTTTCCATAGCTGGCATCATCGAAAAATTCAGTTTTTGACCCAAAAATCCATATTCACCAGATTTGCCCAAAAGTTCACAGAGGTGCCTAGAGGCCAGCAATGAATTCCCTGAAGACTGCAACTCATTAATTTCAGTATCTAGTGAGAAAAGAAAATTTTATGACTGTTTACAAAATGCACCAGAAACTTCAACGTTTTCCATAGCCGGCATCATAAAAAAGTCAGTTTTTGACCCAAAAATCCATTTTCACCAGATTTGCCCAAAAGTTCACACGAGGTGCCTAGAGGCCAGAATTGCATTCCCTGAAGACTGCAACTCGTTAAATTCAGTATCCAGTGAGAAAAGAAAATTGTATGACTGTTTACAAAATGCACCAGAAACTTCAACGTTTTCCATAGCCGGCATCATCGAAAAGTCAGTTTTTGACCCAAAAATCCATATTCACCAGATTTGCCCAAAAGTTCACACGAGGTGCCTAGAGGCCAGCACTGAATTCCCTGAAGACTGCAACTCATTAAATTCAGTATCCAGTGAGAAAAGAAAATTTTATGACTGTTTACAAAATGCACCAGAAACTTCAACGTTTTCCATAGCCGGCATCATCGAAAAAGTCAGTTTTTGACCCAAAAATCCATATTCACCAGATTGCCCAAAGTTCACAAGAGGTGCCTAGAGGCCAGCAATGAATTCCCTGAAGACTGCAACTCATTAAATTCAGTATCTAGTGAGAAAAGAAAATTGTATGACTGTTTACAAAATGCACCAGAAACTTCAACGTTTTCCATAGCCGGCATCATCGAAAAAAGTCAGTTTTTGACCCAAAAATCCATATTGCACCAGATTTGCCCAAAAGTTCACACCAGGTGCCTAGAGGCCAGCATTGAATTCCCTGAAGACTGCAACTCGTTAAATTCAGTATCCAGTGAGAAAAGAAAATTTATGACTGTTTACAAAATGCACCAGAAACTTCAACGTTTTCCATAGCCGGCATCATCGAAAAAGTCAGTTTTTCCCAAAAATCCATATTCACCAGATTTGCCCAAAAGTTCACACGAGGTGCCTAGGCCAGCAATGAATTCCCTGAAGACTGCAACTCATTAAATTCAGTATCTAGTGAGAAAAGAAAATTGTATGACTGTTTACAAAATGCACCAGAAACTTCAACGTTTTCCATAGCCGGCATCATCGAAAAAGTCAGTTTTTGACCCAAAAATCCATATTCACCAGATTCCCAAAAGTTCACACGAGGTGCCTAGAGGCCAGAATGCATTCCCTGAAGACTGCAACTCGTTAAATTCAGTATCCAGTGAGAAAAGAAAATTTTATGACTGTTTACAAAATGCACCAGAAACTTCAACGTTTTCCATAGCCGGCATCATAAAAAGTCAGTTTTTGACCCAAAAATCCATTTCACCAGATTTGCCAAAAGTTCACACGAGGTGCCTAGAGGCCAGAATGAATTCCCTGAAGACTGCAACTCGTTAAATTCAGTATCCAGTGAGAAAAGAAAATTTTATGACTGTTTACAAAATGCACCAGAAACTTCAACGTTTTCCATAGCCGGCATCATAAAAAAAGTCAGTTTTTGACCCAAAAATCCATATTCACCAGATTTGCCCAAAAGTTCACACGAGGTGCCTAGAGGCCAGCAATGAATCCCTGAAGACTGCAACTCGTTAAATTCAGTATCCAGTGAGAAAAGAATGCAACTCATTAAATCAGTATCTAGTGAGAAAAGAAAATTTGATGAGTTTACAAAATGCACCGAAACTTCAACGTTTTCCATAGCCGGCATCATCGAAAAAAGTCAGTTTTTGACCCAAAAATCCATTTTCACCAGATTTGCCCAAAAGTTCACACGAGGTGCCTAGAGGCCAGCAATGAATTCCCTGAAGACTGCAACTCATTAAATTCAGTATCCAGTGAGAAAAGAAAATTTATGACTGTTTACAAAATGCACCAGAAACTTCAACGTTTTCCATAGCCGGCATCATAAAAAAAGTCAGTTTTTACCCAAAAATCCATATTCACCAGATTTGCCAAAAGTTCACACGAGGTGCCTAGAGGCCAGCATGAATTCCCTGAAGACTGCAACTCATTAAATTCAGTATCCAGTGAGAAAAAAATTTTATGACTGTTTACAAAATGCACCAGAAACTTCAACGTTTTCCATAGCCGCATCATCGAAAAGTCAGTTTTTGACCCAAAAATCCATATTCACCAGATTTGCCCAAAAGTTCACACGAGGTGCCTAGAGGCCAGCAATGAATTCCCTGAAGACTGCAACTCATTAAATTCAGTATCTAGTGAGAAAAGAAAATTTATGACTGTTTACAAAATGCACCAGAAACTTCAACGTTTTCCATAGCCGGCATCATCGAAAAAGTCAGTTTTTGACCCAAAAATCCATATTCACCAGATTTGCCCAAAAGTTCACACGAGGTGCCTAGAGGCCAGCAATGAATTCCCTGAAGACTGCAACTCATTAAATTCAGTATCTAGTGAGAAAAGAAAATTTTATGACTGTTTACAAAATGCACCAGAAACTTCAACGTTTTCCATAGCCGGCATCATCGAAAAATTCAGTTTTTGACCCAAAAATCCATTTGCACCAGATTCGCCCAAAGTTCACACGAGGTGCCTAGAGGCCAGAATTGCATTCCCTGAAGACTGCAACTCGTTAAATTCAGTATCCAGTGAGAAAAGAAAATTGTATGACTGTTTACAAAATGCACCAGAAACTTCAACGTTTTCCATAGCCGGCATCATCGAAAAAGTCAGTTTTTGACCAAAAATCCATATTCACCAGATTTGCCCAAAAGTTCACACGAGGTGCCTAGAGGCCAGCAATGAATTCCCTGAAGACTGCAACTCATTAAATTCAGTATCTAGTGAGAAAAGAAAATTTATGACTGTTTACAAAATGCACCAGAAACTTCAACGTTTTCCATAGCCGGCATCATAAAAAAAGTCAGTTTTTGACCCAAAAATCCATTTGCACCAGATTTGCCAAAAGTTCACACGAGGTGCCTAGAGGCCAGAATGAATTCCCTGAAGACTGCAACTCATTAAATTCAGTATCCAGTGAGAAAAGAAAAATTTTATGACTGTTTACAAAATGCACCAGAAACTTCAACGTTTTCCATAGCCGGCATCAAAAAAGTCAGTTTTTGACCCAAAAATCCATTTGCACCAGATTTGCCCAAAAGTTCACACCAGGTGCCTAGAGGCCAGAATTGCATTCCCTGAAGACTGCAACTCGTTAAATTCAGTATCCAGTGAGAAAAGAAAATTTTATGACTGTTTACAAAATGCACCAGAAACTTCAACGTTTTCCATAGCCGGCATCATAAAAAAAGTCAGTTTTTGACCCAAAAATCCATTTCACCAGATTTGCCCAAAAGTTCACACGAGGTGCCTAGAGGCCAGCACTGAATTCCCTGAAGACTGCAACGTTAAATTCAGTATCCAGTGAGAAAAGAAAATTTTATGACTGTTTACAAAATGCACCAGAAACTTCAACGTTTTCCATAGCCGGCATCATCGAAAAAAGTCAGTTTTTGACCCAAAAATCCATATTCACCAGATTTGCCCAAAAGTTCACACGAGGTGCCTAGAGGCCAGCAATGAATTCCCTGAAGACTGCAACTCATTAATTTCAGTATCTAGTGAGAAAAGAAAATTTTATGACTGTTTACAAAATGCACCAGAAACTTCAACGTTTTCCATAGCCGGCATCATAAAAAAGTCAGTTTTTGACCCAAAAATCCATTTCACCAGATTTGCCCAAAAGTTCACACGAGGTGCCTAGAGGCCAGAATTGAATTCCCTGAAGACTGCAACTCGTTAAATTCAGTATCCAGTGAGAAAAGAAAAAATTGTATGACTGTTTACAAAATGCACCAGAAACTTCAACGTTTTCCATAGCCGGCATCATCGAAAAAAGTCAGTTTTTGACCCCAAAATCCATATTCACCAGATTTGCCCAAAAAGTTCACACGAGGTGCCTAGAGGCCAGCAATGAATTCCCTGAAGACTGCAACTCATTAAATTCAGTATCTAGTGAGAAAAGAAAATTTTATGACTGTTTACAAAATGCACCAGAAACTTCAACGTTTTCCATAGCCGGCATCATCGAAAAAGTCAGTTTTTGACCCAAAAATCCATATTCACCATTTGCCCAAAAGTTCACACGAGGTGCCTAGAGGCCAGCAATGAATTCCCTGAAGACTGCAACTCGTTAAATTCAGTATCCAGTGAGAGAAAAAAAAATTTTATGACTGTTTACAAAATGCACCAGAAACTTCAACGTTTTCCATAGCCGGCATCATCGAAAAAAGTCAGTTTTTGACCCAAAAATCCATATTCACCAGATTTGCCCAAAAGTTCACACGAGGTGCCTAGAGGCCAGCAATGAATTCCCTGAAGACTGCAACTCATTAAATTCAGTATCTAGTGAGAAAAGAAAATTTTATGACTGTTTACAAAATGCAACAGAAATTTCAACGTTTTCCATAGCCGGCATCATCGAAAAAGTCAGTTTTTGACCCAAAAATCCATATTCACCAGATTTGCCAAAAGTTCACACGAGGTGCCTAGAGGCCAGCAATGAATTCCCTGAAGACTGCAACTTTAAATTCAGTATCCAGTGAGAAAAGAAAATTTTATGACTGTTTACAAAATGCACCAGAAACTTCAACGTTTTCCATAGCCGGCATCATCGAAAAAAGTCAGTTTTTGACCCAAAAATCCATATTCACCAGATTTGCCCAAAAGTTCACACGAGGTGCCTAGAGGCCAGCAATGAATTCCCTGAAGACTGCAACTCATTAAATTCAGTATCTAGTGAGAAAAGAAAATTTTATGACTGTTTACAAAATGCACCAGAAACTTCAACGTTTTCCATAGCCGGCATCATAAAAAAAGTCAGTTTTTGACCCAAAAATCCATTTTCACCAGATTTGCCCAAAAGTTCACACGAGGTGCCTAGAGGCCAGAATTGAATTCCCTGAAGACTGCAACTCGTTAAATTCAGTATCCAGTGAGAAAAGAAAATTTTATGACTGTTTACAAAATGCACCAGAAACTTCAACGTTTTCCATAGCCGGCATCATCGAAAAAAGTCAGTTTTTGACCCAAAAATCCATATTCACCAGATTTGCCCAAAAGTTCACACGAGGTGCCTAGAGGCCAGCAATGAATTCCCTGAAGACTGCAACTCGTTAAATTCAGTATCCAGTGAGAAAAGAAAATTGTATGACTGTTTACAAAATGCACCAGAAACTTCAACGTTTTCCATAGCCGGCATCATCGAAAAAGTCAGTTTTTGACCCAAAATCCATATTCACCAGATTTGCCCAAAAGTTCACACGAGGTGCCTAGAGGCCAGAATTGCATTCCCTGAAGACTGCAACTCGTTAAATTCAGTATCCAGTGAGAAAAGAAAAATTGTATGACTGTTTACAAAATGCACCAGAAACTTCAACGTTTCCATAGCCGGCATCATCGAAAAAGTCAGTTTTTGACCCAAAAATCCATATTCACCAGATTTGCCCAAAAGTTCACACGAGGTGCCTAGAGGCCAGAATGAATTCCCTGAAGACTGCAACTCGTTAAATTCAGTATCCAGTGAGAAAAGAAAATTTATGACTGTTTACAAAATGCACCAGAAACTTCAACGTTTTCCATAGCCGGCATCATAAAAAAGTCAGTTTTTGACCCAAAAATCCATATTCACCAGATTTGCCCAAAAGTTCACACGAGGTGCCTAGAGGCCAGCAATGAATTCCTGAAGACTGCAACTCATTAAATTCAGTATCCAGTGAGAAAAGAAAATTTATGACTGTTTACAAAATGCACCAGAAACTTCAACGTTTTCCATAGCCGGCATCATAAAAAAAGTCAGTTTTTGACCCAAAAATCCATATTCACCAGATTTGCCCAAAAGTTCACACGAGGTGCCTAGAGGCCAGCAATGAATTCCCTGAAGACTGCAACTCGTTAAATTCAGTATCCAGTGAGAAAAAAATTTGAAGATGAACTCATTAATTCAACTAGTGACAAAATTTGATGACTTTACAAAATGCACCAGAAACTTCAACGTTTTCCATAGCCGGCATCATCGAAAAGTCAGTTTTTGACCCAAAAATCCATATTCACCAGATTGCCCAAAAGTTCACACGAGGTGCCTAGAGGCCAGCAATGAATCCCTGAAGACTGCAACTTTAAATTCAGTATCCAGTGAGAAAAGAAAATTGTATGACTGTTTACAAAATGCACCAGAAACTTCAACGTTTTCCATAGCCGGCATCATAAAAAAGTCAGTTTTTGACCCAAAAATCCATATTCACCAGATTTGCCCAAAAGTTCACACGAGGTGCCTAGAGGCCAGCAATGAATTCCCTGAAGACTGCAACTCATTAAATTCAGTATCTAGTGAGAAAAAAAAATTTTATGACTGTTTACAAAATGCACAGAAACTTCAACGTTTTCCATAGCCGGCATCATCGAAAAAGTCAGTTTTTGACCCAAAAATCCATATTCACCAGATTTGCCCAAAAGTTCACACGAGGTGCCTAGAGGCCAGCAATGAATTCCCTGAAGACTGCAACTCATTAAATTCAGTATCCAGTGAGAAAAGAAAATTGTTGACTGTTTACAAAATGCACCAGAAACTTCAACGTTTTCCATAGCCGGCATCATAAAAAAAGTCAGTTTTTGACCCAAAAATCCATTTCACCAGATTGCCCAAAAGTTCACACGAGGTGCCTAGAGGCCAGCAATGAATTCCCTGAAGACTGCAACTCGTTAAATTCAGTATCCAGTGAGAAAATAAAATTTGAAGACTGCAACTCATTAATTCAGTATCTAGTGAGAAAAGAAAATTGATGACTGTTTACAAAATGCACCAGAAACTTCAACGTTTTCCATAGCCGGCATCATCGAAAAAGTCAGTTTTTGACCCAAAAATCCATATTCACCAGATTTGCCCAAAAGTTCACACGAGGTGCCTAGAGGCCAGCAATGAATTCCCTGAAGACTGCAACTCATTAAATTCAGTATCCAGTGAGAAAAGAAATTTTATGACTGTTTACAAAATGCACCAGAAACTTCAACGTTTTCCATAGCCGGCATCATAAAAAAAGTCAGTTTTTGACCCAAAAATCCATATTCACCAGATTTGCCCAAAAGTTCACACGAGGTGCCTAGAGGCCAGCAATGAATTCCCTGAAGACTGCAACTCATTAAATTCAGTATCTAGTGAGAAAAAAAATTTTTATGACTGTTTACAAAATGCACCAGAAACTTCAACGTTTTCCATAGCCGGCATCATCGAAAAAGTCAGTTTTTGACCCAAAAATCCATATTCACCAGATTTGCCCAAAAGTTCACACGAGGTGCCTAGAGGCCAGCAATGAATTCCCTGAAGACTGCAACTCATTAAATTCAGTATCCAGTGAGAAAAGAAAATTTATGACTGTTTACAAAATGCACCAGAAACTTCAACGTTTTCCATAGCCGGCATCATCGAAAAAGTCAGTTTTTGACCCAAAAATCCATATTCACCAGATTGCCCAAAAGTTCACACGAGGTGCCTAGAGGCCAGCAATGAATTCCCTGAAGACTGCAACTCATTAAATTCAGTATCTAGTGAGAAAAGAAAATTTTATGACTGTTTACAAAATGCACCAGAAACTTCAACGTTTTCCATAGCCGGCATCATAAAAAAAGTCAGTTTTTGACCCAAAAATCCATTTCACCAGATTTGCCCAAAAGTTCACACGAGGTGCCTAGAGGCCAGAATTACATTCCCTGAAGACTGCAACTCATTAATTCAGTATCAGTGAGAAAAGAAAATGTTATGACTGTTTACAAAATGCACCAGAAACTTCAACGTTTTCCATAGCCGGCATCATCAAAAAAAGTCAGTTTTTGACCCAAAAATCCATTTGCACCAGATTTGCCCAAAGTTCACACCAGGTGCCTAGAGGCCAGAATTGCATTCCTGAAGACTGCAACTCGTTAAATTCAGTATCCAGTGAGAAAAGAAAATTTATGACTGTTTACAAAATGCACCAGAAACTTCAACGTTTTCCATAGCCGGCATCATAAAAAAAGTCAGTTTTTGACCCAAAAATCCATTTGCACCAGATTTGCCCAAAAGTTCACACCAGGTGCCTAGAGGCCAGAATTGCATTCCCTGAAGACTGCAACTCGTTAAATTCAGTATCAGTGAGAAAAGAAAATTGTATGACTGTTTACAAAATGCACCAGAAACTTCAACGTTTTCCATAGCCGGCATCATAAAAAAAGTCAGTTTTTGACCCAAAAATCCATTTGCACCAGATTCGCCCAAAAGTTCACACCAGGTGCCTAGAGGCCAGAATTGCATTCCCTGAAGACTGCAACTCGTTAAATTCAGTATCCAGTGAGAAAAGAAAATTGTATGACTGTTTACAAAATGCACCAGAAACTTCAACGTTTTCCATAGCCGGCATCATAAAAAAAGTCAGTTTTTGACCCAAAAATCCATTTCACCAGATTTGCCCAAAAGTTCACACCAGGTGCCTAGAGGCCAGAATGAATTCCCTGAAGACTGCAACTCATTAAATTCAGTATCCAGTGAGAAAAGAAAATTTTATGACTGTTTACAAATGCACCAGAAACTTCAACGTTTTCCATAGCCGGCATCATCGAAAAAGTCAGTTTTTGACCCAAAAATCCATATTCACCAGATTTGCCAAAAGTTCACACGAGGTGCCTAGAGGCCAGCAATGAATTCCCTGAAGACTGCAACTCGTTAAATTCAGTATCTAGTGAGAAAAGAAAATTTTATGACTGTTTACAAAATGCACCAGAAACTTCAACGTTTTCCATAGCCGGCATCATCAAAAAAGTCAGTTTTTGACCCAAAAATCCATTTCACAAGATTCCCCAAAGTTCACACCAGGTGCCTAGAGGCCAGCACTGAATTCCCTGAAGACTGCAACTCGTTAAATTCAGTATCAGTGAGAAAGAAAATTTTATGACTGTTTACAAAATCACCAGAAACTTCAATGTTTTCCATAGCCGGCATCATCAAAAAAGTCGGTTTTTGACCAAAAAATCCATATTCACTGGACTTGCCCAAAAGTTCCATAGCCGACATCATCGAAAAAGTCAGTTTTTTACCCAAAAATCCAACTTCATCAAATTTGCTCAAAAGTTCACACAAGGTGCCTAGAGGCCAGAAATGAATTCCCTGAAGAGTTCAACTCAATACATTCAGTATCCAGTGAGAAAAGAAAAACTTTTCGATGTTTTACAAAATGCCCCCAAAACTTCAACGTTTTCCATAGCCGGCATCATAAAAAAAAGTCAGTTTTGACCGAAAAATCACTTCATCAAATTTGCTCAGAAGTTCACACAAGGTGCCTAGAGGCCAGAATTGAATTCCCTGAAGAGTTCAACTTATTACATTCAGTATCCAGTGAGAAAAGAAAACTTTTTGATTTTTTACAAAATGCCCCCAAAACTTCAACGTTTTCCATAGCCGGCATCATCGAAAAAGTCAGTTTTTGACCCCAAAATCCAACTTCACCAAATTTGCTCAAAAGTTCACACTAGGTGCCTAGAGGCCAGAATTGAATTCGCTGAAGAGTTCTTAAACTCATTACATTCAGTATCCAGTGCTTTCCGCGACAACGCACCCGACGAAAAACTGAACCCACTTGCAGCGCCTGAAAGCGGTGTGGTACCCACATACATCGCGCGCACAGATTTTTTTCGATGTCATCACGTGATGCATGCATTTACATAATTAACAAAACAAAATGGACGACAGCCGTTGGAACTGGCATTTTTTTCACCGAAATCGTCAAGATTTTTCACATTGTTTTTTTTTGTGGTCTGTTTCAAGTCGACCATTAGCTTCGTGAATGACTGCTGAATGTACGAGGTATGTAAATGAAATCTGGGGTGGGATATTAGAGGTGAAAATGGACGATTTTTGAGAGGCCATTATTTTAGGGTCTCTTGCTACCACACTCTCACAACTAGGTTATGTCTCCAGCGCTACATGTGAATGATTATGAGCATGTCAGCTGGAGTTACTCAAGCTAGGGCTAAGTCACTAAAGGGCTCAGTGATGGCTAGATATGGGAATCTTTCCACACTAGAGCGGGTACGTATCCCCAGTATTGGGGTCATTTCGACAACAACACAATAATTGAGGTCATCTTTATTATGCTACCCTGGGGAATGAATGTCACAGGACTCACCACGTGCATTCCTTCCTTCTGTCCCATAGCGTTACGGCCGTACGCAGTGGCCTTGCTTCGGTCTTGAGTAACTCCTCGATGTTGTCTGCCCACATTTTCTGCTGCTGTCTCCCCCTTTTGCGGCTACCATCCATCACACCCTCAGTCCAGGATTGTGTACACTTGCGACACTACCGTTTCAGCTGACCATGAGTCAAAACCAGAGCAGTTTTCTCTTTTTGACGGCAGTGTAAATTACAATCTCTCTTGCTGTCAATGTCAACATAACTCTCCATTAGCTCACGCGTGCACAGCTCGGTTAGTAAGCAAGGACCTCGTACGTGCAACAGTTGTCAAAAATCAGCACAGCAGAATGTTTGTGTTGAACAGCGCCCTCTAGATACATTTTGATGAGGCCGTGTTTTTAATTAAAGCACATTATTTCGTCTCGGATATCCGGATAGGCATTGTGTTTTGGGTTTTTTTTCCTTAGCTAACTGAATCCAAACAGATTTTTTTTAAAGGTAGGGCAGTGGCGCACCCAGGATTTGACTTTGGGCAAGCTCACAATTTTATGTTCAAAATATATATTTTTTATAGCAGTTTGATTTTTTTTCTCAAAAGATGTTGCCAAAAATGTTTGGCCGCAGATTTTTTTTTTCGGGGGGGGGGGGGGGACGGATTACTTTGAGGTTGGTGACGCCTCACCCCTTTTTGTACCACTCGAAAATAGGCCATGTACATATCACCAAGGTCAAATCGTGGGACTAAAAAATAGATGGACACTGGATGCGCCACTGCAACGGCCGATCAAGGGGCCAATGGGGGTCACATGTCCCGGCACCAATTTCATTTTGTCAAGTGACGTCGCAATAACGGCAGGCACTGCGTACACCGCTATCTTTTCCTAAAAACAAAATGGTTTAAGTGGTCAGAAATGTCCTCAGAATGCACCACAGAGCATCAGGCGCGGTTCTAGGGGGGGGGGGGCTTTAGCATAAAAAAATGAATAAATGCATAGCAAAATGTAAGAATTTGACGTACATGGGAACGGTCTCCCCCTAAATGAGAAGGGTGCATTTTGTACACTTTTAGTTAATATAGTGTACCCGATTGTGGGATTTTATCAGCGCTCCCATTCGCTCGTACCCCCCCCCCCCCCCCGCCCTGCAAACAGGGCGCTGGGAAGGGCAGATAAGCTTCACAGAATCTTGTGAAGGAAGTGGGGATGGCATTCTGGGTAATTTATCATGACCTTTGTATAAAGCATCTGGCTGCAGCTGTAGACCGCGGGTAGCCAATGCGCGCAAATACTATCCGAAAAGTTTGCCATAGAAATGCATACACACCATACCGGATGTGATTTCTTTTTCATTGCGGACCATGTGGACAAAATTTGAGCATAATGATATGCATTTCGACCCTTCGTGAATTCGAAACGGAGCCTGAGCAACTGGCGGGAGTTGAAAATTTACAAAACAGATAAATTTTACAGATTTTCCTACATTTTTATGCTTTTCAACCAAAAAAAGGGCGCCGCATTTATGAATGAGAATAAAAGAGTGACGAATGACTCAGTCTTAACGCCGTTTCAAACCTCGCAGGGTCGTGGCCGTGACGCCTTGCCGGTCACAGGTCACGCAGAGCGTTGATCGTCAGCCCTTCCCAGCTTCCTGATTGCAGGGCGGGGGTACGAGCGAACGCTCCCATAGAAAATATGACACGAGCCCCCCCCCCCCCCC
>NW_024037047.1:744131-991631 GCF_015706575.1 Patiria miniata
CAACTACAGGGTGAGTAAAAAAAAACGAAACCCAAATGGCAGGACCAATTTTTGAATGAAGTTTTGCCTGTAGCACTCTCAAAATCTAGGATATGAAAGCCCCGTCATTAAGCTTTCTTTTACAGTACAGGATGGTTCCAAAAAAAGGACACGCACTTTTGACAGCGATTTCCACCTACTTAATGAACTTATTTTAAATATTTTTTCACATAGTAGTAAAGCATAGGCCTTTAATCATGCACGGTGAAAAAAAGCTTAGTAACAGTCGCAAAGATACTGATATTATGCTAATTTGAATACAAGTCACCAAAAAGAGTCTTGTACACGGGTTATTTTATGTAAATTGGACGTTTTCGTAGTTCATAAAACTTAAAAAGCCTTCCTACCAACAAATATTTTGCACTGGTAACTTGTATTGAAGCTGTCCAATGATTCATGTCAGTGTTCAGATCATCTCTTCAATGAGCTGTCTGTTTAAGTTCATTCTTGCATAACATTACATAACATTGCAATCAAATGTCATGCCCTTTCAAATAAAGCTCCAAAAGCTGAGCTCAGTCAAGCGAAGGGAATGTATACCTCCGTGGACAAATAGGTTTCGCACATGAAATGTTCAAATTAGCATAGCTCATCGACAAAATGAGCAATGCAATGATTTTTTCGTCACATTTGCTTAAGGGCCAGTACTTTAATAGCTACTAATCGACAGTTAAAAATAATGTTTAGAAATAGGTGAAAATTGCTGTCAAAAGTAAGTGTCCTTTTTTGTTTTAACCACCCTGTACAGGAATCATTCAAATCACTCATGTACTTTTCAAGTTACGACATTTTGAACACAAAAACTGTTTTAAAGTTCTGTTCACGGATCACAAAAAAATATATGTTTGTTTTTTTCAGCAAAACAAAAACAATTCTCATAGAGATGCATGTGAATTGTTTTCGTTTTGCTGACAGAACACTTACCTTTTCTGTGATCCGTGGACAGAACTTTAAAACGGAGTGTGTGAAAAGTACAAAAGCGATTTGAATGATTCTTTTACTGAAAGAAGCTCATCGATTGGGCTTTCATGTGCTAGATTTTGAAAGTGCTACATGCAAAACTTCCTTCTAAAATTAGTCCTTTCAAACTTTTGTTTGTTGAGTGGTCGGGCACAACGGCGTATAGCCACAAACTTTTCCGTCGCAAAGCCAGTGCAGAATTTTATTATGCCCATGCAAAAGAAAAAAAACGTAAAAGCCATTGTATGATATAATTAGCATATGTTGCATAAACTCGAACGACGTTAGACCTCCGGCAATAGTCCCAACTGGTTGTATGCTTGAGTAGCCATCCATGCAGCACCAGATGTGCGCTTCCCATAGGCCTACAAGTCTTGTCGATGTAAAGCAACAAGTTCAACTGCAGGTTGTGTGATTTTCTTGTGAAAAACACAGGGTAATGGGTGCAGGGTAATGGGAGGGGTAGTGTGCAGTTCAATTATGATTAAGTTACTGTAAACACAAGAAAATATGCCAGCCCGACCACCGTGCGTTTGTCACTCAACAAATGCGAACCTCTAGTTATTATTATAATACGTGTAAAGGTACCACTAAGGAGACACGTTATCGTAATTTCTTCGTACGATGGGAGACATCGGTCATTAGGGAGCCTAATGTCATGCACAGCCCTCCTTTAGAGCACAATTTATTGTCGTAATTAGGTTACATTTGTTGCTCGGGGTCTAATTAGTAAACTTACCGAAAATCGTGGAAAAAAGGACAAGGGAATATTGGGTTAGGGCACATTTAAGTTTGAAAAATTGTGTGCACAAGTCTATGGGGATGTCTGCACAAGTCTATAGGGAGACATTTTCATGTCTCCCTAATTCCACAGCCCCCCTTTAGAGGCAAAATTTTGCCGTCGCAATCAGGTTATATTTGTTGCTCGTGGTCTAATTAGTAAAAATACCGAAATTCGTGGAAAAAGGACAAGGGAAAATTGGGTTAGGGCACATTTAAGTTTGAAAAATTGTGTGCACAAGTCTATGGGGATGTCTCCCAAATGTCCAATCCAGGGTATTGTTTTTTTATTATTATTATTATTATTATTATTATGAACTGTTCAAAATGACCGAGTTCCAAATGAAAACATATTTTCAGAATGAATGTTGTACTATCACACTATTCTTAGCTCAATAATGCACACACAATATTATTGAAACGTGAATATTCCACGTTGCTGAAAACAACCACACGTTTTCAAAATGGTTCGTTTTAGACACTGAAATCCTGTTATACTTTGAAGTTCACCAGTACCTCCAAAATTTCTGACATCTTCTGGAGGTTTTGTTCTTATCATGGGACGTGATGGTACCATAGCAACGCATCACTGAGGATGTGACGATCCGACATTAGCGTCCACGGTTGCTAGGGAGTTTTCAGTCTCGACCTTGTTGTCACGGCAACAACGGCAGAACATCCGCTTGGCGTGTTTCTTGAAGAGGTCGTATTTGAAGGCGTATATGAAGGGATTCACGCACATGTTGCACATGACCATCACGGTCACTACTTTGTGCGTGGTGCTCGTGAAGTCGTAGTCTCGGCCCAAGTTGAAGAGGAGAAACGTGAATTCTGTTGGAGTCCAGCAGATTACGTAAGACATGAACACGAGGCAGAGGGTAGTGGTCACGTTTTTCTTGGCTTGCTGGAAAGTGTTGTTGGTCTTGCCATTGCTACGCCCCCTCAGCGCTAGGATAATGCTGACGTAGGAGAACGTCATGATGGTCAGTGGGATGAGAAACTCGCAAAGGAACAGCACAACCCCCATGATCCTCTGTAGAACCACGCTGGGCCAAAGAGGATAACACACTCCCTCTGCGTAGTACTGTATGGACGGCCAGTAGGCTTGGTATGTCAGGCCGATGATCCATACGAGGGTCATGCCGAATTTAGCCAATCGCTTGGTGAAGACATTTCTGTGTTTTACCGGGTGGCATATTGCCAGGTATCGCTCCAAAGACACGAACACCAAGTTGACCGTCGAGGCTATGAATAGCGACCACATGAAATATTCAGAAATCCACAGTCGACAGACAATCTCACCCCAGACTGTGACGTCATCAGAAGGCGCAACATGTCCGAAACGTATGGCTAAGAATAGTATAGAGTCTCCCAAATCAATCAAAGATTGGTTCAGAATCAGGAGATTGGTTATCGAGCTGAAAGATTTACGCTTGGTAATGAACACGAAACATACCAGTCCATTACCCAGAATTCCCGATCCGCCAATAAGTCCGTACAGAAGTTGTAGAAGTATTTCCCATCCTGTCGAAAGCGTGACGTCACTCTGCACTGTACTATTGGAATAATTCGCAGTTGGGATAGTTTCGGTGACCAACGTTTCCGTGGTACTGACATCCGTGCTAGCCATGTTTCTGTCCGATGGTTTTCAGTTGTTTTAGTATTGATCGTTACCAAGTTTTCTGCAATGTTCAAATAATATAAGTGCAGTTCATCTTTTACCAAGTTGTAGTCCTTAATGCTTAAACAAGTGCTTTTCAATAAACTCAGCCGATGATATACAATGGAAATTTCTATAACTTCAGTCACAAACTATAGCTCTCTCAGCATAAATGACGTACCTTATAACAGAGGTAGCTTCACTCATATAACAAAGTCAAAGTTTATGCTTGGAGTAGTCCGTAAAAGTGAGCAGCAATCTCACTCAAATGGTCGTACCTCGTGTAAGCGTGTGGCGAATTTGGCAACAGAAAACAAGCAGTTTCTGCGTTATACGTCCAGTTCATAAGTCGTACACACCGCAATATTCTGCTAGCTTGACGTCACAATTTATTTTGGCTTGCAAATGGATCGGGTATAATGTTGTCCTTCAATCATGATCTGTGTAAGCACTGTATTCCCTGTTCTGATTAAATTGTCTGCTGCTTCGCCGTTGGCATTAATGTCTTGAGTGCCGTTTATTAATTGCAAGTCTCATGTCTCGCTTCTGATGCACGTCTTCACGATCAAGCAGCTTGCCTCTCAAGGACCCATTCCGCTAATAAATTAAAAATCCATCTCGGAGTGTCGTAGCTGACTTCACATGAATATTGGTCCAAAGAATGACACCAAAATTGTCGCCCAGCGTTAAGGGAGAAAGTTGCACCGTGCCGAGTACGTGATTCCCCCGCCTTGTTCTCAGACTTGCTCGCTTGGTTCGATAATCAGCGTTCAAACGCCGGCAACCGCACCGATTGACCTTTAATTGGCGTAGACCATTGTGGTTTAATGAGTCGGTGCAGTAGTAGACGTTCAAATTATGTCCATTATTGCATGCATGTTTCTTTCATCAATGTGCTATTGCTGTCTGGTAGAATTGATCACCGTTTCTGCATGTATTGAATTAATCATCCAGTGCGCCAGCAAGCTTTGCCGACGTCAATTGTTCACACTCCTACAGCACTCTGTAGTTCCACGCAGAATATCAGAGTTACGAAGCAAACAAGCTAAGACATCGCTCGAACTCAGTACATGTTTGCATTCATCCCCTCCGTACGCTGCATGTTTTCATGTTACATAAGACTAAAACACTTTCAGTCTCTGTCAACATCAGTATGTCATCTCCCCGCCATTGTCACTTCTAACTATCGTTGAAAGAACTTTATCCGAAACACAAATACGTACCACGGCAAATATGGATCGTGTTGATACGGCGTTGTTTATCCGTTTAAGAGTTGCGACTCGTCGGAATAGCTCAGACACAGTGCAGTTCACCCAGTCGTTTTGAGCAGACCGAGTCTGAAACCTAGTGAGCAGATGTTCAGACCTCCATGGTTTCGTTGTAACGACCAGTAGCAATGTTAATTCGTGGATACTTTATGCAAAATGCAAGCAAGTCCCCAAAGCTACATCGAAATACACTTCAAAGCAGACAGTGCGTGCACTTCACTTGCTGGATTGGTTCACTCAGTCGAAAGTGCTCTCAAAACCTGAGAGATATCAAAGTTTCAGCTAAACACCATCATACCGCCTGTGCAATTTCGATAAAGGTACTTGAAAACGGCGATATCTGTTGGGTGTATCCAACTAAATTACGCCTAATGCAAAGATGACTAGCTTATAAAACGGTCACCAACATGTCCCTGTGCCAAGTGGAGCTTGATACAGACAAACACGTGGTGTCGTGACGTACTGCGCAGTAGAGGCAAAGTGGCAGTTCTGCACATATACTCGTTATGTCTGCCAGGCCTATACAAGTATCGATCGATCGCTGATATTTTCTCAGTTTGCAAACCTCTTGTCACTCCTGCGTGTGTGTTGATGAAATCTTTAAATCGATACACGGTCTGCATTAAAAGACACGGAAATGTTCAATTCAAATTTCGTTCAAAAATGTCACATTGATATTTTGGATACTTCATTTAGCAGCATTCATCAACAAGCTTTATTTATAGAGACACAATATTTTGAACTTTCATATTTTGTTGGGTTTTTTTTTTTTGGGGGGGGGGCAATTGCATTGAAATTCCACATGCTGTTCATATAGAACTGGTGAATGTGAACTTTGAATAAGTTCATGTGTAAGCATCATATCGAGGGCTTAAGACCAGACCCGCCCATGTCCATTTTTGGCGAAAATGAGTTAGGTCCACTATTATGAATATTATGTTAATGTTCCTGCGGCAGAAGTGACTATGTCCTAAACTGACAAAAATAGAGGGCGCCCAAGCAAGGTCAAAATTGTTATGTCCGTAATCTGTTCTATTTTTTAAGGCCAAAACTGCCTACGTACAGTGTTTATGTCCATATACTACTTTTTTGCCCAGCCCAAAACTGGCTTTGTCCAGTACTTGTCTAGCACGCAGACCACGTGGTTCATGTTAGCTAGTGTGCATACAGATACACAGGCCTATTACTGTAAATATGCCATGATCACACATACTGGAATTTGTATCCTTGTGGAGTCATTTCTTTGTTCTCGTGTACTAAAATTTCCAGTTTGAAAATCTAGTTTCAAAATGCTCCTTTTTTTAACCAAAATTTATTTCGGACTCAATATCCCTTACATGAAATACTTCAATTTACGATCGATCAACACACCTTAGAAATTCCTATTTTTTGAGTAAAATCCATAATCGTGATAACGTTGTGGAGACGTATTCACAAATAGAAATTGCCCTGTGGAGACGTATACAATCTTTTGTTCCCTATTTTACACATGTTTCCACATTGCACCGTGTATCAGATCAACTTTCTACTCATCTTAAGTGTATGGAAACTAGTTGACATCCATTTTTGGTTACTTTTATTCAAAAGTGCACTTCTTTAATATTCATTGATTTGCCAGACGACTGAGTGCGCTGTTACTATGATGTCAGCTCAGGAAGACACTGTTCAGTTTACGGCTTTTCAGTTCAAATGTGAAACCAACAATGTGCTCATTGAAAACATTTGTGAGAAAAGTTTGCGCATTGGCTTACTGCCGTGCACAAAATGTTTTCCTAAGAAAAATTCATTTCATGGACACTTTAAGCAGCAGCATGATTTTCTGCAATATTACGTAAGCACAACTTTTCCGCTAACTGTTAAGCAGCGCTATGAAACAGGGCCCTGCTTTTCGTAAAACACCTTTTCCCCTTGTTTCATGTGATTTAACTTAGTTCAGTCATTCGTCATGGAGAAGCTCAACCTGCCGTAGGCTTACAGGTTGTATCGATTGACTCGTGTATGCTTTCCAATAACAGCATGCGGCAATCTCAATATCATTAACTATGAAAACATGATCACTAATGACTATGAGAGATTGCACACGTTTTGGTAATGGATTATTAAGTAGGGCCATCGGGAAGCAAACAGTGTTACTTGTGCACAGATCAACTTAAAGGTACATTGTATTATACAACATTTGCAAACATAACCAAAAAACTGCCAAATTATTATGAAATACCTCACTTGACTGTAACTGAGTCTCAAGCATCCTGTGAAATCTTGGCACCTGGTGTGCTGTCATTTTCATTAAAAGTGGAATGTTTTTATCACTTTCCAATGATGGTCACCGACCATCGTTGGAAAAAAAAACTGCCGTTTTTTCCCTTTAAATACTGCCCCCGATTCTCCAAAGTTAGTTTTTCCACATTTTGTTTGCAATCAGTTACACGTCCGTGAATGGTACGGGTGCAAGCCAGCCAGTCTAGTTCTATGATCTGACAATTCCCCGACGTCTATCACTTGCTCCCTTTCGTCTAAAGTAGGGTCAGGAAACCTGCCTAAAAGAAAGGCATATTTTTCTTGGTTTTTCCAGCGTCTATGGACACAAAACTTTAAAGGTCCCATGCAATGAATTTTTTTTAATGCAATCCTTGAAATGCACCTATGTGTCCCATTTTTCGAATGTCCATATCATGAGGAAACTGTGATTTCATTACGAGCAGAAACCTCAATGTTATAGCTATTTCAGCACTAAAAGGTGCTACAATATTTGATATTATGCTATCGTAAATTTTCTTTTCTCGGGTGGTTCGTTATTGTGTCAGTACATTGCAGTAACTGAACCTTTCTCGCAAATCTTTTCAATGAACAAATTTGGGGTTCACAATTTGAACAGAAAACCCCCAAAATGGACTGTGTCTTCCTGAAATGGCATCACAGAAACAGTGCCCTCAACAGTTGTCGGGAAAAAGCATGGCAACTTTCAGTGTTAAGAGAAGTGAACTTTTAAATAAAAAAATAACCAAAAAGGGATGTCAAATGGTTTTCATACATTTAAGGGGTCAGAGTAAAAAGTTGCACAAAATGTGTTTCGAAGAAAAATTCATCGCATGCACCCTTCAAACAGATCAGTGTAACAATATTTGCTGTAGAACACTAACCCCATTGCCAAATTCATCCATGTCTGAAAGAAATACAGCAAATGAAAATGTTGTGAAGGCCTGTTACTTTTAATAATATTAGTAATAGTGGCCATTTATATAGTGCGCCATGTCTGTCAGATTTGACACTCCTGTATGTCGCAATTCCGGGTGCTATGCACTATTGCAATGTTGGCATATACATGTACAACAGTATACTAACATATAAATTTAACACAAGTTAAGAAGTTGGGAAAAGGTAGGTTTTTAACTGAGTTTTGTTTTGTGCACGTGAGCTTTATTTGCTGAGTTCAGGAGGGAGTGTATTCTAGAGTGACGGGCCAGATCTTGAGAACGATCGACTTCCACAAGAGTGGGGTGAACTTGGGATGTGTAGGAGTTGGGCCAGAGTGGAGTTGTCGGGGTTGTTTGTATATTAAGACTTGGATATAATGAAGGTGTTATGCTGTGAAGGGACTGAAAGACGAGAAGAAAAGTCTTGAAGATGAAGACGTCCTTTAGTTGGTAATCTGGGAGGTTGATCAGGAGACAATTGCTGAAATCGAGGCGGGAGGAAATCAAAGTGTGCACCGTGCATTCCGTTACCTTGCTAGTAAGGAACTTACGGATGTGTGAGAGGTTACGTAGCTGGAATCTGATGGACTCAGAAATGCTTGATATGTAATCATTGAGAGTCATGTTCGAATCGATGATCACACCCAGATAATTCCGGAATTTCTCCTTCGGACTGATCTGTGATCGGTGCAAGTCTTATACTTGACTCTAAAAAGTCCCGGGTCAGATTTGACCCGGAATCCTGGTCCTTTCTGACCTGATACTTTTCTGGGTCAAAATGACACCTCTCTGGGTCAAAATGATACCTCTCTGGGTCGAAATTATACCTCTCTGGGTCAAAATGACGCCTCTCTGGGTCACAATGACACCTCTCTGAGTGAAAGCAACACCTCTCTCGATCATATACGGGTCATACTGACCTGGAAACTCTACAACAAGTGTCATTTTGACCTGGAAAAATACCATGTCTAAAGCGACCCGGATTATATTCCAGGTCAACTCTTAACTTTTTAGAGTGTAATATCTCTATTTTCGATTTAGTTTCCTTTGCGTTTTGTTGCTTTTTGTCACAATTTAACACATCAAGGGCATTTTTTTTTCTGTTGTAGATTTTGAATAAACGTGTTTAATGTGTTCCACATTTAAATATCCCATGAAAATAATATATTGCAAGGAGAACACTTAATGGAAGAAAATCTACCTTGAGGATTTTCAAAAAAAATGTATTCACGATGTTTTACTCATGACTCATGATATATCACATTTTGAAAACTTGCTATTTCAATAAGGGAATAAATGATGGGTTGGCTGGTATTAAACACTATGTTTAAAACCGGTTGGATTCTGGATGCTGATAATTCCCCGAGTCGAAGGCGAGATTTATTATCAGCATCCATACTCCAACCGGTTCCATTCATAAATACCTTTTCGGTAAAAAAAGAAAAAAAAATAACAATTAAAAAAATAACTTTTCGGTCCAAAAATCAAAACAAGTCAAAAATAATAAATTTCCAACAATTTTTTTCAACAAGTTCATGATTTTTCGGGACACCCATCTAGCTATTTAATGGTATGTCCAGTCTCGCCAGTAGTGGTAAACAACTCGAGATTGGCTGCGTACTGCTCGATGTGGCGCAGAACGCAGCTGTGCCGGTGTGTTGTGAATTTAGGACTATGAAATGCTTACTCACTGGTAGTATTGCGCGTGCTTACGTGAGAATTGTGAACTCTCAACCGATAAAACGATAAAAGGCAACGGATTTCTTAAGAGTCCAAATTTCATGTGACACTGGAAAAGTGTTTAAGATCAGCCAGCCGGTCTTTGTCATCCGTTTAAAGCCGGCCACGTGACGGGCTCTCGACCAATAGGAATGGGTAAACTGTCTTTGGTATTTATGAATTATTTTTTAAAGACAGCTGACTTTCTGCGGGCCCCGAAAGTTTCCACTAGGTTTTTTATATTTTTTTAGTAACAAACAAGAATATTTTTTCGAATGGCCTTTCGGTACTGGAGAGTACTCGTAACAAAAGTGTCCATGACAAATCGACACGTCAGATTGCTTTCATAATTAGACCACACGCTGTGCTCATTAAAAACCGACGCATGGTGTCATGTCATGAATTGGATGTTTAATCGCTGCAAACAAATCGGAGCCTTTCTCCTTGCTGAAGGCGAGTGCGGTCGTTAACTACGATTAGATGTGATTGCAGGGTTATAAATTGCAATTTCGCTCCGTGTACGTGAGGTGAGGTAGAAATCTCAAAGGTCTTTTCATCAATTTCATCATGAGCAGGTTTTCATCCGAACCCCCTACGCTGACAATTTGGCTCTCACTGTGGTATCTGTTGCCCGGGAGTTTTAATGAATCACGTCAAATTCTGAGTTTGGAACCACCTTAACTTCATGAGAGTGGTAGCAAGGAATGAAGACTAGAATATCAGAGTTCGTGGTCCAAAACGTTCATGAGTTAGTTACAATCAGGCTGATATACACGTTTGACGAATTCTTGGCGCAGTGAATTGTCAGTGTTGTACATGTATTAATAAAGTAAAGTCTGTCCCCAGCCAAAATGGCCCGTCAGACCGGCGTTTATCTCCGGTTTCAGTGGCATTAAACGAATGAGAATATTTCTATTCCCAATGGACGGGATGCCAGTCCATCGCAGGTTACTCCCCAGCTAATGACGGTACCCGTTAATACTCCTGGGTGCAGAGAGGCAAGTGGGGGTGAAGTGGCTTGCCCAAGGACATAACGTGTGACCAGCAGCTGGATATAATTGTGCACACATGTATAGGTTTTCCCAGTTATGCTAACACTTAAATCACACAAATTCCCTAGAACGATACTTTAATTTCGTCACCAAGCATGGTCAAGCTCAAATCCCGATTTCATTTTCGAAAAGCCGCCATAAATTTCATTAAGTTGCAGTAGGCCAATAACTCAAACTTGCAGTCTTCTGATTCGTCATGAGTTTGGTAAATTCGTCTCATGTGGCAATCGGCGTTATATTGAAAAAAGCAAATTCGTCCTTTGTCATTTATTATGATGCTGCTGTCATTACATTTCGTTCCACTAATCTAAAATGATATGGTTAGAAAAATGTTTCCAATCTTTTCGACTTATTTTGAAGGAATAAGCGTGTTTGTGAAATGTATTTTTCTACACTGTGTTGGAGTTGCTGGCTTGAGGTAGGCCTACATCCGGAGCACGCTTCAGTGTGATCGAATGCCGTTTATACTCCGAGCAAACTTTGGGCAATATGGCTTGTCAGGGGACTGCTGTTGAATAGTTGGCCCAATGTTTCATCCAGTTTCTTGATCTATTTTGAATGTATTCTCCCTCATCTTGGCAATGTATTTCTTCTGTTCTGAAGATGGTAAGTTTGATGACGCTGCGAGTATGGCGCTTCACCCCGAGGGTGTCACCAACAGCCAGATATACATGTAGTCGAAATGTTCTCCTTCGAAAGCATCTATGATACTGTCTCTGTCCGCGTTTGATACCTTATTATTGCATCGGCCTCAACTCCAACAGTGTAAGCTATCTTCTCATCGATCAAGTCTCAGAAAAAAAGTGAAAGAAAACGCAGAACTATACCAAGAACTTTATAGGCCATCAAATGCTAGTCATTGCAAAGAAAGAATTTCTGAATGTAAATGACCAATGCGCTAAAACGATCGAATGACAAAAACGAATTTGCTTTTTCAATACAACGCCGATCGCCACACGAGACAAATTTACCGAAATTAGGACGAATCGGAATGCTACAAATTTGAATTATACTGCATCTCAAATGAAATCCACTGGTCTATTTTTTTTTAATGAAAACGGGAATTTAGCTTGACGATGTTCGGGGACGAAATAGAAGTATCGTTATAGGGAATTTGCGTGGCATAAGTGTTCAAATAACCGGGAAAACCTATATTAAATCTTTCACGAGCCAATATGGCCCATCAGGCCCGCGTTTATCTCCGGTTTCCTTGGCATGAAATGACTGAGAATATTTATATCGCCCCCCCCCCCCCGGGATGGGATGCCAGTCCATCGCAGGTTACTCCCCGGCTAATGCCGGTACCCATTTATACTCCTATAGGTGGAGAGAGACAAGTGGGGATGAAGTGGCTTGCCCAAGGACATAACATGGCAGGCAGATGGATTTGAATCCCCGACCCTCTGATCATAAGTCATGAATCTAACCACTAGGCCAGAGTCCCACTCAGGTGCACTCTATAACTAGTGGGTAATACTTGATTTTTGCTATAAGTCACGCACTTTACGTTTTTCTTTCAAAAGGGAATGGAGTACGTGTCAGTGCAAGAGAGGTGTTGAATTTTTAGCAAGAATGAGACTTGCAATTCAGTCTTGTTGGAATGTTTCAGACTTGTATTTGAGTCCTCAAACATCGAGTCCGAGTCCGAGAGCGAGTCTAAGTGACGAGTCCGAGGCCCGAGTCATATGGGTCGAATCCGAGTTCGAGTCACGGGTCACTTTCAAATAATTCAAGGTAAAAACTGAAACATTGGGCAGATAACCCCCCAAAAAATCACTAATGCACGTCGAAAGCAGTATAATGATTTTGCAATTGCTGTACAACTAGAAGACTCACAGTATAAATTAATATAAAAGTTGTTTCAAATAAAGGATTAATATTTTGCAAGAAAAAATCTCAAAATTTCAATTGAAGAAAAGAAAAAATGTGTTATTTTGCTATCCAGTCTGAGCCAATCACATCGAGTCTGAGGCCCAAGTCCTAGTCCAAAGTGTCGTTTCTGAGTCACTATCGTGTCCGTGTCGGGTCACCAAAAATGTGGGGCCGCATCGTAAGTCCGACGCCTCGTAAGTCAGATGCCTCATTTCGGAATTATGAGGCGTCAGATTTATGAGGCATTGAACTTAGGGATTCGGCCTCATAGCTCCGACGACTCATAATTCCGGCAACGGACAAACCATGTTTCGGACTTCTGAGGCGTCGGACTTATGAGGCGTCGGACGTATGAGGCGTCGGACGTATGAGGCGTCGGACGTATGGGGCGTCGAACTTATGGGCCTTTATTTGGTTGGGGGATGAGATTTTGTCGAACTTATGAGGCGTCGGACCTATGAGGCGTCGGACTTATGGGCTTTTATTTGGTTGGGGATGAGATTTTGTCGGACCTATGAGGCGTCGGACTTATGCGCGGACCCCAAAAATGTGACTTGGGTCGGGTTTGAGTCCGAGCCACGAGTCATACATCTCTAGTTGAAGATTACAGTTGAAAATTACAGAGGACACTAAGCAAACTTCAGCTCAAATACAGATTTACGCTTGATTTATGTATTACGTATGTAATGTACGCGGTGTCATGTGTGATGCATGTAATGTACTCCCCCATTCCTGTATGTTTTCTTTAGATCCGATAGTGAGTTTAATTACGGAGGTATATCGTTTGCAGCTGGATGGTACATTGTCACAAGCCGCGCGGTCATTGACTTCGATCGTGAAACCTTGGCCACACATCGAGGCACGTAGGCACATGTAAATCGATATAACCTAGGATTTATCATGTCACATAAGTCATTATAAGAAGAGTCAATAATATTGACATTGGGCGGGAGGAAGATGTAATGAACTGATCACACTTAGAGAAATTATCTTAATAGTTACTGAAAACGTGGGCTGGGATGTTTAATTAAACGCATCATGATAGACGTGGATCGCGTGCATGTAACAGCCATCGGTTTAAATAAACTAACCTTCTAACTGTCGTTGAGAGGACAGTGCACTTCTTCCCACAATGCACTGGGAAGATGCTTAATGAAGTACTGTGCGTTATGGCACTCACTAAGTTCATGGTATCCACCAGAAATCGATCGCCAGAAGAAATTGAAGGTGTCAAAGTGCAAGGAAAGTTTGTGTACTCAAAACAACTGACAACCCACTTTGCACACTAGACAAATCTCGGGATTGGGGTCTACCCGATGTTCCCCAATACCTATGTTCCCCAATACCGATGTTCCCCGAATCCCGGAAAAGAAACGCAAAAAGACCACAAGAAATTACCCTAGCCGTCACTATAGCGCCTTTCGAAGGCAAAGTGTTTGAAAGAGCAAACATTTGACCTCCCCGTTACCCAAAAATTAATGAAATAAATAAATCCTAATCCGTAATCTAGTTACACAGCAACGACGGTCACAGAAGCTTCTTCAATTACGCCGTGGTGGACAATTATTGAAATGTCACACAATGTTCCTTCATTGTATTCTGAATCTGTTTATTTAATTATATTGGAGGCCACAGCTGTCGTGCATTCATTAGAGAAGGTTAATTTTAATGTCAACCTTTCGCATCTTCGTTATATTGTGTAGACAGACAACCAGTCATTCAGTCGTCTTTGATTCTGATGCTTTTTACCCCTCAGCCGAGAGGCTCGAGGGGTATTGTCACCGCCTAGGGCGTCTGACCGTCCGTCCGTCCGTCCGGGCAGCTTAGTTTCCGGATGATAACTTGAGTTAGAAATGTTGTTTGGGGTTGTAACCTCGGTAGGGGGTTGCCCTTAGAAGTAGGCAAGTTGGGATTGGTTTGGGGTCAAAAGGTCAAAGGTCAAGGTCACCGTGGTGAGTTAAAGGTAAATGGTTTCCGGATGATAACTTGAGTTAGAAATTAGACTTTGGTGTCTAACTTTGGTAGGGGGTTGCCCTTGGGAGTAGGCAAGTTGGGATTGGTTTTGGGGTCAAAAGGTCGAAGGTCAAGGTCACCGTGGTGAGTTAAAGGTAAATGGTTTCCGGATGATAACTTGAGTTGGAAATGAGATTTTGGTGTCTGACTTAGGTAGGGGGTTGCCCTTGGGTACAGGCAAGCTGGGATTGGTTTTGGGGTCAAAATGTCAAAGGTCAAGGTCACCGTGGTGAGTTAAAGGTAAATGGTTTCCGGATGATAATTTCAGTTAGAAATGAAATTTTGCTGTCTAACTTCGGTAGGAGGTTTCCCATTGGTACAGGCATGTTGGGACTTGTTCTGGGGTCAAAGGTCAAGGTCACCATGTTGAGTTAAAGGTTAATGGTTTCTGGATGATAATTTGACTCCGGCTGAGGAGTTTCAACAGCAACGCTGTTATTTTAAAGTGTATACAAGCCATGTAGCTTGAAAGTCTTCAATAGAAAGGGTCAAATGTTCAATCTAGATGTGAGAGGAAAGTACACGGAAGGAAAAGAGATTGGAACCCAAGGCCCAATCCGCATGTTGGACTGGGTTAAAGATGACAACTTGTAAACGGATTAAGAATTTAGTTCGTTTATAAACGTGTAAAAACACATTTATAAACAAAATACGTTCTAAATCCGTGACGCGCGCGCGCGCGAACATCTCCATAAAAAGAGTTGTTTATGCGACTTACTCGAATTACCCGAGCCGAAGGCGAAGGTAATTATCAGCATCCCAACTTCAACAGGCCTAAAACAGAATGTTTAAAACCTCCCAAGCACAAGTTTGTTCACTCATAAAACCCTATATTTTTTTGGGAGGGTGGCTGGTTTACATTTCAAGAATGTTGAAAGAAAAATGTAAGAATCAATTTTACCCACGGTTTAGTTATCATAATTCCCAAATAACCTTTTTGTCTTTGTAGGCCTGCCTCTCTGAGATTGTTCACAAGTGTTTCAGAATATGGCAGTTTGCATGAAATTGGCAACTTTATCTGGTGTGGGAACCCGAGGTAAGTACCTTGCTATATTTCTGCTACCTCATGCT
Organism: Patiria miniata; assembly: GCF_015706575.1. Taxonomy (NCBI): domain Eukaryota; kingdom Metazoa; phylum Echinodermata; class Asteroidea; order Valvatida; family Asterinidae; genus Patiria; species Patiria miniata. Next base: position 759,760 of record NW_024037047.1, read on the forward strand.
GAAAACGTGCAAGGTTTTGCATCCTGAAAACCTATAAATCCCTCTATTGGAAAACACCTTTAAAAACCTAAATGCTGTTTTTCAAAACCGATTAAAAATCCAAAATTGATGAAGAGGGGCACTCTAAGGCCTGTTGGAAGTAATGTCCACAAACATAATTTTGCTTGAGAGTACAACAGCAAACTGCACGAGCAGTCTGTTTATATTTCTGATGATGATACCACTAACTGAGTTAATCTGTGACATTTTCCTTGAGTACGTCAGCGGTTCAACCCTTGGATTCCATCCCGCACTTCATCAGATTATAGTCCAATCGGCCAGATATCCATCTGTGACGTAACCATGGTTACAGCACTGAGCTGGCAATGCCTTCGTCTAATTTGTTCCTGGAGGAGAGTCATCATATATATGGCGATCCCAAATCAGCGTAATAACCTGGCCTCTCTCGGGATAACAAGATTGAAAAATTGTAGGAATGCAACCCCTGATTCGGGTTACCGGCAGCCTTTTGCTTAAAGACGCTTTCTCGTCATGCTTCCGAATTCCCAGTGCAACACCGCCCTCCCTCAACATACGACCTCGATTGAGATTGTATTCATATTACATATGATGTGACTATTGGGCTTGTTGGCTATTCCCAATGGTACCAGCTTGTAGTCCCTTTATACATGGCCGACTCACCGACTGACTGAGTGTCACTTGGGATTTAACCTGATTGTTGGCTGGTGAAGAGGGCCTGGCAGTGATATTGTATAGGATGGCCCGTTATTGGCTAAATCTGGTCCATTGTGTACTCTCAGAAGCATGAAAAGGCTTCCTTGTGAATAGCCATTGTAAATCAATTAAATGGATTTGTTTTGCGATTGGGGCCAACTTTACCAGGCTAGCCTTGTCGCAAGATACGTCACTAGGCCTTTTCTCGAATCACCTTTTAGTTTCTTAGACATGAGCGCTCGAGCGGGGTCGGCAAACAGTCCCTTGGCAATTACTCGCGCAAAACTCCCGAGCGCAGTTAGGCTGATGCATGCGGTGATTCGTGATCACAACTATAACACCGATACGATGTTCAATCACGAAGACCTATATGTTTGCATTACTGACGTCTACGTGATCATTTGATAATTTTGCTTCAAAGGGCTTTTGATCTTATTGACCACCTTTGTCCATTCTGTAATTTCATTGTTAGGTGTTTGAGAAGGCAAAGACATCTAACCAGTGTTTGAGTCGAGCCTAGAACCATGGAGCCAGCTCCATGCTAGAACTTAGATTTTCACTCAATGTTATCTACATTGTAGAATGCCATGGTCTAGTGGTTACGGTGTTGACAGGAACAAGGTGTTTGTGCCCTTGGGCAAGACACTTAACAACAGTTGTCTCTCTCCACCCAGGAGTATAAATGGGTACATGTGGGGGTAGATATCGGCTGCCGCGTGGTCTCGTGGTCTCGTGGCCTGATGAACGGGGGAATAATAGTAAACCGCTTTAAGATTGTTGATACGATGGAAAGAGCTGTATAAGCACTACATTTTTTTATTTATTTATTTATTATTTTCCATGTAAACTACCTAAGCGTCAGGATAATAAAGTTAACTTTAAAATTCATCTTTTTCTTTTTGAAAATTCCGAAAATATGAAATGAAACAAAGGACAAAAAACGGCAATTGTAAGATATGTTGTGGTTTTTTAATTATATTTTTCATTTTTTTTATTTCTGTCCACATGGTTTACTCGAACGAGTGAATTATCAACACCAGTATTGGCAACAAAAACAGAGACTCAACTGTTTTGATTCAAGTGAAAGAAGTTTTAGTAGTATCAGCCGTTGGTTGTAATCCAAATAGTTGTCTTCGTCGTGGTTAATTGCATAATGAATCATTTGATGAGTTATTTATTCAGTTCAGGGTTCATTGAAGAAGAGACAACACAGGCTTGTACAAATCAATACATTGTTTCTGTTTTTACAACATCGGCCGGAGCCAATTAAGATTTCACTGGCTGTGTAAACAGAGTGGACAATACACAAGGTCGACCTTTATTGGGCCAACTCCCGGTCACACTTCGGTGACATTTGTTTAACGTTATGAGCCGAAACCTGTCGTGAGACAAACCAAACAAGAGTTTATTAATTAGGCCAAAAAAAGGTCTCCGATTTTTGGTATGGAGCTTGCCCCAAAAGTGGTGCGGCGAAGCGGCTTTTTTTTTTACTATTTTTTTCTTCAAATGTCGGATGATGACTGCAAATGGTGCCCGATTAAACTTAGTGCAAAATATATGGGAGCCCAGAAGGCCACATAAAGCTTATACTCGATCGTAACCCTATCTAAAACACGTTAAAAATGTTCAGGAGAAGGGTTCCAGTCAAACCAGTGAGTTTAGCAGGTTTTGAGACATCATGTTACATTGAAGAAAAATGTTTAGTTTTGCCGACGCGCATGGCTACGGCGACGCGCGCGCAAACCAGAAACCGGATTTTTGGTGTTTTTTGTGTGTTTTATTTACCTCAAGGATTATTGTCCAAAAGCTCTTGCAGTGTTTAACAGTTTTCTTTAATTATTAAAAACTACAAAACGCAGTTTGGTAGATATTTGATGAACGACGACCGTGGGTTTAATGCGTTGCGTGTTAGAGAAACGGCCTCGTTTTTCTGAGTATTTCCAAATTAACAAGTTATCGGACGCGAGGGACTACGTCAAAATACATGTACTGGCAATTTGTTTTCATATCAGGCGTATCGCGTACGCGACGCGATAGGCAACCAACCAGCATGCATCATCGTCGCGCCAGGTGTGGGCTTGGACCAATTACAGTGGCCGGTACTCCTGCCTTTGGGAATGAAGCACGGACATCGATATTTATTGGAGCCCTCAAAGGACAGGCAACGAAATGACCGAAACATCAACACAGCTCGCAATAACGTTGATACACGTCTAAATTTTCATTAAACGACACGCGGTTTAATCAAAGGCTGCCAGAGGCCACGTGTTAATCTCGTACTCGTATATCCCAGCGGAAATTGAGCAAAAGAATCTTAATTATACTGACAATCTGTAACACGCAAAAAAGTACCTTAAGAAATAAACAAAATAGAATCACGCGCAAAAGACAATTCCTCGCTGCGTTTCATATCGGCAAAACGCAGGACATTAATTCTCAAAAAAAATCCTTTGCTGAAAACACAAGGATTTCAGTGATAATATCAAAATAAAAGGTTTTAGTCCTACTCAAATATACTGAGACGTTAATAATAATAATAGTGGATATTTATAAAGCGCACTTATCCACCAGGACTGGTGCTCAAGGCGCTACATCATTATTACCCCTGCTCATTGGGCACATGAAACATTCCAAATATCATTTCAGCTCCCTGAGGAGTATACAGCTCGATGCAGCCTGTTAGGCGCAAGGAAGCTAATTCAATCGCAATAACTATCTCTGCCCTCGTGGGTACCCATTTACTCCTGGGTGGAGAGAAGCAATGAGTGACAAAGTGCCTTGCCCAAGGGCACACGCACCATGACCCCGCCAGGACTCGAACCCACAACCTGCAGTTTTACCTGCAGAGCACGTGGTTAACCACGAGGCCACAGTACTCCACTTTCAATTTGAAAGTTAATTGATTACAAAAGACCAGTGTTTTCTAGTTTTTTTATATGAGCTATTATGCATAGGTCTAATCTAATGCATTAAATTCATGATTAACTGAAATAATGCAATACCAACATCAGTGAAGATTAATAATTAAGGACTCCTAAGCCCCACTTGGAGATTGGTTGTTTTACACAGACTCTTTTGAGTAATGCAAATCTGTAAATAAAATTAACAACGCCATTGGCCGAACGTTCCATTATACTGAGCTTGCTGAGGCGGTGCATGCTTTCACCCATTCCATTTGTACGCCCCAACAAACCTATTTCAAATGTATTCCATCACAAAATAAACACAACTCGTGTTGTCACTCTCAAAGTTCATTTCCCTCATCCGTATGTTTATTCGAATGGACACATCTATGCTGCCACCACCTATTTTGAGCCTCGGGCTTTTTACTCAATACCAATTAAAAGATATTTCACCATCTATGCGATGATGCAAATCAAACACAACGGGTAAAAGGAATTACAGGATACCAGCCAACCAGGTCGTGTACCCTCTTCACCTGGTATAGCTCCTGCACAGAAACCGATAGTTCAGTGATACTGGTTGGCAGCTGACTAGACCCCGAGGCGTCGATACAGTGGTGTCACCACCCACGGATGATGAGACAACGAATGATCTCACAACTCCCGGGGCTTAAAACCCGAGCGCTCATCAATTTACTTCTGACGAGTTCAATCACCTGATGTCCGACTCGAGTAATTTATATCCTGTCATTAAAGGTGGACGCTCGTGAGGTTTACCAGGGTATCCAGCGTATAATTGGGAAAGATCTCCCGTCAGTTTCAGATATTTATAGTGCTAGATTCAGGAAGAAAGCCAGTGCCATTATTAGGGATAACTTTCATCAATCAAACGAGCTTTTTAAATTATTGGAATGAAGGAAGCGTTATCGAGTAGTCTAATGCAACACAGGAAGCTTCAGAAGTTTTTATCCTGCCGCAATTATGCTTGGACCGAATGAAATGAAGTAACATGTCACTTAAGTCAATAAGACCAATCACCTCCAATATTTTATTATACTTATTTATTATTATTTTGCTTTAAAGTACCTCTTAATTTGTAATCATTCTGAGTGTCATTTGCCATCTCCCTTTGTTTCTTTGTTCTCTCATCCACCCTCCCCTGCATCTTTCCACACCTTTCACACCTAATCATCCTTTTGTGTTTCTTCTTTCAGCCCTGCATGTTTGTGTGCACCCCCATGTTAATGTATGTACCTCTGTCATTTCTGTTTTAGCCTCTGAAGAAGAACTTGCTAAGTTCGCAACGTCAGGCGACATTAATTTTAAGATTTTTTTGTCATGTTTAAACTATTTTAGCAGCATTTAATGTTTAAAATTCAATGTTATAGTGTATTTCTTTGAATTAATGTTATTATGTACACGTATTAAGTATTGTAATGTTTTAATGAGCACGAGAACCACCGCAATGTTTGTTGTAATTATAAATAGCAGTACAACAAACTATCTCAAGCAAGCAACTTTTCCTCAGATCAGCCGATTTCCTCCTTTTTTTATTCCCATTTCTGTCATTCAAAATAGAAAAACACTGTACAAAGTCTTCTGAATTTTGAAATTTCCTCTTTTCTTTGTGAATGTACAGTTGCATGCCTGCTATCTGTAAAGCGAGTTCCCGTTGAATTTTTTACATGGAAGTGATGACCATAAGAAACCAGTTTCTTGAAAATCGATTTCAACATTACATTCATATTAGTGCAAATTGGGAGGGGGGATCACAAGTCTTCGTATTTGTCTTCCGTAATTTGAATTAGGGGACCTCATACACGAGACGTGATGTTATGGTCAATCGACGAGCATCCAATTTCCTTAGCGGGGGGTGGAGATGATTGATTGCATCGAAGTGTCATGCCCAAGGACATACATCCCAAGACTCTCAATCATCGTATGTTTGCTTTTGAATGATAAGAACGTCCTGTTAATCATATATCTTATTTTTCCCATCTAATGTTGGCCCTACATGACTTTGGAAAAGTCAACTTCTCAAGTTATATTTAGAGGCGGAGGAACTCCCACCATGTTTGCTTTCGTTATTATTTTGGTATCTTCTGATCGGCTCTTGAGTGATGCTGCCTCAACAGTTTTCGTTTGAGAGCCCTCCAAGGTGATGGATATTGCAATTTCCTGTTGTCATAGCAATCAGGATCCGCTGTCTTGAACTCTCAAGTGCTGCGAAATCTTCACTGCAAGTGGTTCACAAACAGCTAAGGATGCTGGGCAAGCAGTTGGCATGGTAACAAAATCAAGTGATTAGAGTAAAGCATCGGCTTAACGCGTGCTCCTTGGCAGAAAATGATAATAAATACCACAAGTTCACTCCCTCTGCGGATATGCCACTGATATGGAACTGATGACCGGTGTCTGATATTTCGGTGATGATATCGAAATTGATCAGGGGTGAAAAAGTCTTTAAATTTGTTTTGATAAAAAAGTACTTTTGTTGACCTTCTTGGTGCGGGTCGGCCACCGTTTAGAGTCGAGGTCATTGTGCTTTGTTGTATTAGGTAAAAAAAAAATAATGGCAACTTTAATGGCGAGACACTTCCTAGTAAATTATATTACATATCTGGAATAGTGTAGAGTCTCTGTAATGCTTTATATTTTAACTACCCATGACGAGTTTTATCGTCGCAGGCTGCGCAAGATGATTCTGTAGGTCTCCATGTGGTTCCACCGCGTAAATTGTTTGGTTTCGCTGCTGCGAGGGATAATTAAAAAGGTTGGGGGAGGTCGGAGTAGTCATACATGGGGTAATTAGAAGGCCTTTTTGTGCACATGTTTGTTAGAATGTCTCCCCATGGTACCATTCCTGTAGAAGTGGTAATACTGGAGACAAATAAGTATTGTGGATGGTTGCGTAGATGCAGTGAATTTGAGAGCTACACTGAAAATGCCTGGGTTAATTTTACCCAAGCAAGGGTGAAAACTGCAACTACCAAATTAAATTTAGTCTGGTATGACCACAAGTTTGGGTTGAATTTAACAGAAATTCTAATATAACCCAAACAATTGGGTAAAGGACAACCCAATTTTGGGTAGTTGCAGTTGTCACCCTTGCTTGGGTAAAATTAACCCAGGCAATTTTTCAGTGTAGCTGTCGGGAAAAGTTCATGGTTACTGATCAATGGACTAAGCGTGAGGTATTTGACATAAAGGGTGTCACGAAAAAAAAACAACCTCCAAGCTCCCTCTTTTTCCCCACCTTTTAAAAATACATCGCAAATGTTGATACTTGTACATATTTGAAGGGTATAGTTCATTAGCTTTTCAACAACGGCAAAATATTTCCAATCGGTTAAATTTTTATTGAGTCATGGCCAATTCAAAATAAGAGCCGATTTTTCAATCTGTCCACGGTCTCAATCATTTGTCAGGAGGGTAATGGATTTGGGAAGAGGGTAGTTATGCTCTCTTCAATGTTTTAATCTTTCTTTCTTTATTTGGTCCTTTTTATCTCTTATTTTTTCAACAATGGATTTTTATCCTTTTGGAAGTGATGTTAGTCCAGAAAAGGACTGTTTTGTTAACTTCTGAGATGTTTACTGTGCTGCTCTGTCTCAGCCCTACTTGGTGGCCCTTTTTTTCACGGATGCCCGTGTTCTTATTGCGGCAGTCAAAATATCAGTCGCCGTAGACAAAATGAAAGGCGGCGCTTGTTTTCAATTGCCCATAACTCAATAAATAGGTTTTCCCTGACAATTTCGGCAAATGTGCGTTTGAATTTGTAAAACATAAATTCAATTTGGCGCTGAATTTGAGAACGACGTACATCCTGGTTTCATTTTCATTATAACTTGCATTTGATTTCATTTTGCATCAATCAAAATAATGAATGAATGTGAAATAACTACGCTGCATCGACAGTCCTGTTTATTACGTCACGATTTACTATGTTTTGTTTGCTGCCCCAACGACGACTTTTACACAAATCGCACGTTCGGGTCGAAACAGGACCTGAAAAACAGCTCTCAAAAGTACCTTTTGTACTCATTTCATGACAGACACATGGTTTTTATTTCATCACACCTTAGGCTACATATACCTGAAAAATGACGGAAATGTCTTCGAGCATTTCACAACCTCTTTAAGGTTTCGGTTTTTTTTCCGGAGGCAGCCTGGACAAAAAAAAGGTCGTAATGTGTGTCGATGAAAAGTTTATTGTCTCTTAGACCTTTTGGGGGTCTTCTGAACAATTTTTCGTTGTGTTCTTCTGTTGCAACAAATGTTTATAAGTTGACATTTACTCGATGTTGAACATTTTCATGGCGTTCCTGGGCAAAGGGTTCAACTGCATGATATTTTGCATGACTTTTTCCGTGATGTGGAGACTTGCAATAGAATTTGTTCACGAGTCGGCCACATTAAATTAAAAGCGAGGTAAACTCTTCATATTTGGAAATTGCGAGTAGGAATGAAAACAATGAAACAAAAGTTGATTACAAAGTAATACAGTCTACTCTGATGAATATTATATAATTTGTATTTATAAATACCTAAGACCGTTTACGCATTCCTATTGGTCGAGAGCCCGTCGCGTGGCCGGTCTTAAACGGATGATAAAGACACGGCTAGCTGGTCTTAAACACTTTTCCAGTGCCACATGAAATTTGGACTCTCATGAAATCCGGTGCCTTCGCCTCGGGTAATTATCACCCATCCAGACTCACACCGGTTTTAAACAGAGTGTTATAATACCTCCGAAACACACATTTATTCCCTAAATTAAACACACCCTAGAGTTTTAAGCCACATTAAAAAGAAAACAGAAAGAGGGGTGTGGAATGCACTCCAATCATAAATTAGTCTGGCACCATCCCATTCAACAGTTTACAATTTATAAAACGGAGTCACGGAACACGATCGCAAATGGCCGAACGAATCATGGACTATAGGTTCCAGACGAGTATGATAGACTGCCAAAGACCTCAGTGGTAATTACGCTGATTTGGGCAATTTGCTGGTCTGGAGCCATAAGGTTGCAGACTAGTAAATCGGTCCGAAATTGCCTACACCGGCCAAATCACGATTTGCATGCCCTCAAAATCTTCAGTATTTGAGCATACTGTGGGCCATGAACTAGAGGGTTTGTGTAAAAAAAAACAAAATATGGGTGGGAGCCGTGCACAGGACTGTGAGCTTGTACTGTACTTCCGTTCAATTTAGATGAATTTGGTACCCTTAAAAGCGCTCTATTTTGCAATGGAGTGTATGCATCGTTTTTCAAAATGGCGATGGGCTTCAGGACTTTTTTAAGGGGTGATCATCTTCGGATGGAAATTTCTCCTAAAAGTCATCAGTTGACCCCCCGTAAATTGAAAAGAAAATGAAAGATGATGAAATAAGCTTCAATTTGTTGTGTGTCTCGAACATCTTGAAGAGTTGTGAGTATTTTTCCCGAATTTCTGAAGTGGGAGCATTATCGTTGGGGTCAATGGAAGTTTATTTACTGGTCTGCAACCATATGGTCTGTACAAGTCATGGACAAGTTTATAGTGCGCCCTCAATCTCGAAAGTTGTTTGCTCACGATTTCACAATGAAGAGATAGTATCAATATCTCACTTTGGTATTTTCAACAAAATGTATTGAAGAAGTTTCGTATGTCTTACATGCGGCTTTCGCCGATTCAAATCTTCTGGTTATTTTCCGCCGTCGCGAGCTAAACAAATATTGAGCATCACCCACGGGATCAGACGTGTTGACAAAAGCTAGTAGGCTTGTTGAACGATGGAAGATTGACAGTTAATTGCGTCGTATTGAGTTACCGTCTAATTAACCGTAGCTAGCTGCCACGCGCCACAGCAAACAACAACTTAATTTTCCCGCCTAATTAGCCACCTGAGAGAGTTTGTGCATTTCTTGATTAAATAAAAACACCCGTAAACTAATTATCCAGAGGGCGATGCTGTCTGGTGCGGCACGGATGGACGGATGTACGGGAGGGATGATATATTGGGAGAGCAATTTGTTTTGACACAACTTAATTTCCCCGACATGTTGTCACTGAGCATAATCGATACATGTTAATCGAAGAGCCGGATGTTCGGATGTTCCAGTCATAAACGTTGAACGACATCGAAGTTGCGGCCGTCATACCAAAGTGCTGATCGACAGATTTTGAAATATTCCACAACATATCGAATTGATGGGCATAGACGTTGAAGTAAAAAGAAGGGGAGAGCCAGTGATATATCCAACGCGGTGTTGGGAGGGGGGAGGATCGCTTCCAACAACACTAAATTTTGCCATTTTTAAGGCAAATGAAAGCATCAGCATCTCACAACCGCTTGTGGTATAACCTGCTGTGCCCCCTCTCTGTAGGCTTATTCTTGAACAACTCCAAATCGAATGTTTTCCGCTTTGAACAGCGTCCCCATTAGTGAGATGCTGCCCCCCCCCCCCCACATCCACCCGACCATCCCATATTTTGATTTTGTGGCGGCTGGGAGACCGGACAAATCCTGGCTACGTGGAAGCACGGAGGGTCTGCCGACCCCCCCCCCCCCCCCGACACAGAACCTGGGCACGCTGGAGGGGGGGGGGGTAACTAAAAGCACCCCTCCCCGATCCTAGCCCCCCCCCCCCCTCCAGGTTGTCATTTTGTTATTCTTTTTTTTTTTTTTTTTAGTCCCACGATTTGACCTTGTGATATGTATGTGGCCTATTTTCGAATAGTATAATAGGGATGTAAGTGGCGCCACCGATGTCAAAATAGTCTGTCCCTCCACAAAAAAAAAAAAAATTACGGCAAAAATTTTGGGAACTTCTAAAAAAATTTGAAAACAAAATTGTGAGCCCCCCCCCCCCACCAGAATCCTGGGTGCGCCACTGATCCGTGTCATCTCAGTTTACTTCAAACCGACGCGATATATTCATTTGAAAAAGGGGACATTTTCCACGAGTTCCATGATGAAACTTTCAAGAATCAAAACAGCAGGGCAGCTGCTTCTAAGCCTCACTTTTCGCTGTAGTAAAAGTTGTATTTAACTTCATAAAATCTTTCGAAACTGATATTTTGGGCAGCCAGGGGAGGGTGGGCTTCTAAAAGATAACAAAATGGCGCTTATCGCGTTTTGAAAATGAACTCTTCTTACGATGGTGTATCACCAACAATTATACCCCATCGTTGAACCATGGCAAATAATGATAGCGGTACTAGCAATCGAATTGAACGCAAAACATGGACTTAAAAACGTGTTCCATTTTTTTTTTTTTAAATGTGTTGTAAGCTAGTGAAATGTATCTTGGCGAGGGATTTTCAAACTAAGGTATGTTTAAAGGGGAGTACCCCGTGCTCATTAAAAATAGCTTGTTTTTCTCCTAACGAATTTTCAATTTGTATGTTTTGTTAAAAAAAAAAAAAAATCCGATTTGGGGCGTCTGCAACCCTCTGAAAAAGGACATCATTTTGCGCAGAAACGAACCGTCATGTTCTCTGGCAGCCAATAATTCGATTTTGGTGACGAAATAGTTCAACAGCTTAACGTCGTTGGATTTGTTTCGTTCAGTGTCTCATTCAAAAGCGAATAACTTTGATATTTAAAACAAAAAAATAGCAATTGAAAACAAAAACAAATCTATTTTCGAGGTGCAACTCTAAAATAGCAGGAGGAATATGCCCTACATCTTTAACAAGTAATGTGTAGCCGCATTAATTACGTTCTGATTGTGGGGCGCTGTGGTGCAATGGTTACGGTGTTCGACTCGTGTGCCTTGGTACACGGGTTCGAATCCTGATCGAATCCTGATCGAATCCACATGGTGCTTGTGCTCTTGAGCAAGGCACTTTACCATTATTGCTTCGTCCTTCGGATGGGACGTAAAGCCGTAGATCTCGTGTGTTGTGTAATGCACGTTAAAGATCCCAGTGTACACATGTCGCTAATAGAAGGGGTTTGCCCCGGTGTTTCTGGCAGTGGCAGCAATATGCGCCGCAGCACCTAGCAAAAAGGTGCTACATAATGGGTCTCATATGTTCATATACTTCATTTACCTGTCTGTGGTTGCATTCTCCCCCAGCGCCTTGTATCTTTGGAAAAGGTGCTATATAAATACGGTTATCATTATTATTTATAACAGTCTTTGCACCACGTGAATCTCAACACAGGTGTAGCATGAAACTGTATCTCAATAGCTCAAAATACACTTGCAGGCTTCAACCAAATATATTAACATTTTACATTCTGGGTGAAATTTTGTCACTCAGTACTGATTCAATTGAAAATGCGTTGCGGCAGTCATCACCTCCGACCATCAACCGTTAACTTGGTTACTACAAGGCTGACCGCTGCACATTTGGGCTATTTTTAAGTTTAATTGTTTTTCCTATAGGCCTACAGACATTCTCGAGTGACTTCAATTAACAAGAGCTATAATAGCCTGCAGTATTCGTAGACGCAAAACCAGCCGTCATTGCCGACGGCAGCATCATCTGGTGCTTTTTCTTCCCCGCTCACATCCATCGATTTGTTCTCAATTTTCCATTCTCGCATTTTGTCGACAACTTTTTAAAAATTGCTTCAGGGAGACTTCATGCTTGATAAACTAACGGGAGACATTTGCTTGAAAGAGACGTACGATGGTTAAATAATATCTTGAGACTGTCTGCCAAAATGTGACGCTCGTTGGTTTATATTTTTTCATCGTTGAAAATTTTTCAGTTATACAAAAGACACGAAATCGCCTATCGCTATAAATTGATTCCATTATAGGCCTACGGTTAAAACCTGGATTAATCGCAGGAAAAAAAGTGTCTTTTGCAACTTTGCTGAAAAAGATCTACAGAGTGTATCAAAAAGAAGTTTTCACTTAGAAAAATGTCCCCAAAATGAAAACTTAACATTTATGGAATATCGCTTCATACATATGGGTAGATAAACCTAGGCTTTAAATGAACCCATGATCACTGTGGCACTTTTATGCATGACTGTCAGGGGTTACATATGAAAAGTTTGTGATTTTTTTACAGGTCTTTGTGATTAAAAAAGTCACATGTTGGATTTGTCTCTTATTGCCTTTGATCCAGTTAAAACACCGCATTTTGTGTGCGCAAGCCGTTTTTCAAAAAGTTTGCAAATGTAGCCCCCGAACAGTCATGCATGAAAGTGCCAGAATGATTATGGTGTCATTTAAATTCTGAAAGGTATATCAACCCATATGTATGGAGCGATATTCCAAAAATAGTTGGTTTTTTTTCATTTTAGGGACATTTTTCTGAGTGTATATTTCTTTTTGATACACCTGTATATAAACAAAAACATAGAAAAAACGAAAGCACATTATAAACACAAAACAAAACAAATTTATTAAAAGAAAAATGTTAAAACAAACCATAGAACAACTCAAATAAATAGACAACTTTGTTTTATTTATTAACAGCATCTTTGATACGGTTACAATGTGCATAATTCCAGAACAGGAGTCGGGTGCATGCGACAAGAAACAAAACTAAAAGCGCCCTCTGGTGTTCTAACGAGTACAATGACCACACTTACCTAAAATATAACTATATTTAAGCTACAATTTTTAATTAATTAATCTGAACTGTCGATTCTAAATCACTCTCAACAAATTAATGCGATTATAAACATTGAAAACACTTGGAATTTCTACAACATGCTTGACAAAATTGAGCCATTTGCATTGACTTGTCTTGGTTGAGGGCGCCCTACAGTTTCACCATAGCCCCAAACAACTCTGCTTTCTACGTACTTGAAATAAATGTACGAGTTTATTGCACTGAAAATGATCAGCCTTACAATTAAAAAAAATTGGCAAAGATTCCACTATATAGTAACTGTCGGGTGCATACCGCAAGACTAAGCACAATAACATACAATTTGACGTTACACTAACAATTTCACGTTACACTAAATCAATGGTAGTAATCCGTTTAGTAGCGTAGAATTTGAATTGTATGCCTTAGTATTGCGCATACCTTAGTACGCCATTTTTTCTTTCAGCTTCCGGACCCCTCCGTGACCCTTCTATGGGCATTTTATACGGGGTTGCTCTTTCTCTTGTTATATTTTAATCACCCCAAGAAACAGTCATGTTGGACTTTTATCTTGGCATTCCACAAGAAAAAATGATGAGAAATCAGCTGGAGATGTGTACAAACGATTTTACTTACGACCTTTCACATCCGGATTTTCGTACCTAGGTCTCCTTGTTCGATCACGTTTGTTTTCACATCGCGTACTTGCATGAAAACGAAAATTATAACGAGTCGAAGATTTACCTACCTACACCCGATGGATTCTAGATTTAGTCAGGCTTGCTTGAATACAGTTCTTATCCACGGTCATTTTAGATTTGTTTGTAATTGAGAGTTAGTCCTTCAAGTTTATTACAAAAAAATTGCGTGTCCCAAAAGACATTTTAGTCTCCTATTTAAGCTTCAGTTTTTACCCAATGACCGCCACAACATTATTTTATAAAGTTTCATCTTTGTACGAGTTCTCCGAGTTCCCCTTTTTTTCATGTAATTTACATTTTCGGAAGTGAGAGGTCAATTTTTGGCACGATATTTCTTTCACGTCATGCGATTGTTCAGCTTCTATAAATTGAGATGCTAGTAACAATGTCACAAAGGCCTTTTCCGAGGGTGCTTTTCTTAAGAAATCATTGTACCAAATATAATTTTTAAAAACTCCGACTTTTACACGCTAATTTTCCTATTCGAGGGGTCCAGAAGCGCGCCACCAGGGAGCAATTTTCAGACTCTATATAAGGACAGTGACAGGTCACGTGTGAGGGTAAGCGTCCATACAAAGTAAAAGTGACCAGAGTCAAAATTTCATGTGACACCATTTACAATTTGCAGTTAATGATAATCTGAACCACTTCGACATATTCTTAAATGTTGTAATGATTTTTCAGAAGCAGTCGGGTCTTTGTCCGTGCGTCGTCTGGGTTGTCATGTCAACGTGCACAGAACACATGCACAAAATCTCCCTGTATGGAACAGTTTTGACTACCTTTGTTCAAAATGTTTAAACTTGTTCTAACCGTTTCTTCAATGTACCCTCTTTATCTATTGTTACCTCCACCAAGGAGGTTATGTTTTCACCGGCGTTGATTTGTTTGTTGGTTGGTTTTTTTTTGTGTGTTAACAAGATAACTCAAAAAGTTATGAACGGATTTTCCTGAATTTTTTTGTAGGGGTGGTCCTTGGTAGAAGTACAAATCGATTAGATTTTGGAAGTGATCCGGATTCGGTCTGGTTGCATGATTTTTTAAAAAGGATTCTTCACCTTTGGGAGATGGGCAAAATTCCTCAATTCTGCTGTCAACTCCACATTAACCCCTTGACGCCGGGATCATAACGCCTCACGGCATACTACGGCTTAAACAACATGCCAGGACGGATTAGCGGAAAGCTGCCAACATTTTCGATAAATTCAGAAAATGTGCTTTTGGGTGTACTGACAATATGGCGGGTAATGGTTCAGCCTTGGCGGAGGTTTGCGCTCTCTGATTACTTTCTAGTTGTCAACAACAAAAAATACGGATCGAAGAAATCGTATTACGAGCAGAGCACATCTTCTGTGTTGTGCTTAGCAAAAACTTTGGTCTTACACTATTTTCTCTGTCCATGGTTTCAGTCAGATAAGGATCTGTGATCTTAGCGCATGACGCTTGGTCCCTCTTGATCCGACCCAGCTTGGGTTCGAGCCGTGACGTCGATGATATTGGAATCGCCCACCCGGTTCCTTCGCAGGACGATCCTCTTCAGTTCCACCTGGAACCGTTCATACTTGAAAGTGTATATGATCGGATTCACGCACATGTTACCAAGCACCAAGGCGGTAAAAATCCGATGTAAGGTGCTTTCGAAGTCGTACTCTCCTCCCAGATTGTACCTGATGTAGGCGATCTCTGTAGGCGTCCAGCAGGCGGTGTAGGACAGAAACACCATGCACAGTGTCAGCGTGACGTTGCGTTTGGCGCGATGGAACGTGTTCGCGTGTGTCGTGCTGTTGCTCTTCTTACGCAGCATGATGACGATACTGGCGTAGCTGAAGGACATGATGGAGAGAGGGATCAGGTACTCGCAGCAGAAGAAGAACACACCGCCGATTTTTTGGATTGTCGGGCTGGGCCAGTAAGGGTAGCATCCTTCGTGGGAGAACGTGTGCAAGGCAGCCCAGTAGGATTGGTAGAGGAATCCGACGATCCAGACGATGACGCGGCCGATGTTAGCGCGACGTGGAGTGAACAGTTTGCGGTGTTTGACGGCGTGACAAATGGCGAAGTATCTCTCCAGGGACACAAAGAGAAGATTGACCGTCGAGGCGACAAACAGAGACCAGATGATGTACTCGGAGAACCATATCCGACAGGCCAACTCGCCCCAAATGTCGTGCTTCTGATCAGACATGTGGGGGCCGAATCGAAGAATGAGAGTCAGGATCGAGTCAACCAAATCAATCATGGACTGGTTCAGGATGAGGAGGTTAGTGGAGGATCCGAACACCTTACGTCTCATCAGGAAAACAGTACACACTAAGCCGTTACCTAGGATACCGAGACATCCAATGATACCATAGACGACATTCAATGCGTACTCATCTGGGGAGCCGTCAGAAATGGTAGACAGGGAGGACTCTGGTTGATCAGTAGTTTCCATGGCGACTGATGTCTCCGTTGAGAAAGTTGTGTTCTCTTCCATGACGTGATCGGTTCAGAGTAACTGGTGATCTAAGAGTATGTTGATGTTCCAACAATATGAAATCAGTTTCAATACGGATTAAAGTTACCACTTAGACGTGTTCGTCACTGCCACCTCTTCAAGTGTTATTAGTAGCGGTAGCTTGCTTATGAATGGAAGTCCTGATAGGTAAGGATTTTTTGGCTAACGTCGTGTTCTTATGTGATCTTTCGAGCTCGTTGTAAATCGCGTGAGTACACGTCTCACAAGGGACACAGTGATGGCTTCTCGTGTATTGGAGATCGGTGCTTCAAAGCGGTGGCCTAATCGAAGTCAGAATCGTTGTACAAAGAGGCGCACTTTGCAGCTGTGTGTGGTGTTAGTCTCGCTTCAAGTAGCACACTGTTTGCGGCGAATTCTCTGAGGAGTCTAGTCTCCACTCCAGCATCATTTAATTTATGATTAGTCCATAGTTGAATTATCAGTCGTAGATTCTGTCTCAGGTGGCACGGGTTTTATTTGATAATGAAACCGCAAAAGGAGATGATGAACGCGAATACATCTTTTTAAAGTTCAGGTTCCGAAGTTAGGAGATTGAAAGAAAGTATCGATTCTTTGAATTTGACTTATTCGTATCTGCTTGAAGGCGGTTTAAAAAAAACAGTCGATTCCGAAGGCTTGTTCGCCGTTTGCGACAATGTTCCCGTCCGCCCTTTGGCTGCCCGGACTTTTGTTCCTGAAATCTGAGTCTAGAACATGCAATAGCGATGTTGGTTCCACTTCTTGGTAGACTAGCCGTGTGATTATTTGGTTCAAGTAGTGCTCGAGTAGTCCAGTCGATCAAGAGGACTCGAATCGATCAATTTAATAGCAGACTGTTCATGCAATTGACAATTGAACGATGACCTTTACGCTCTTAATATATCAGCCATTGTGTTGAACTGAGTGGTGCTGCCAAACACTCAGCGGTGCATCCAGTGAAGTAGCCGTAAAGAAAAGCAGGGTTTTTTTTTACTTAGAAACAATCTAATTTCTGTAACCGGTGTAAAAACCTGTCGCCAATTCACGGTGTGGGATCTTAATTACCAGCTGTTTGTTGAAGGAAAGTTTCTCAATTGACTTGTAGTTGATGCGGAGCTGCTCTTTAATTATTAACGTGGAGTTCGTGCCGTCAATATCCTCATGTATCTGTCAACAACAAAAAATTGGAAAGAAAAAGATTTCTAGACTTAATAACTCTGTGGTGGGTATCCAGGGAATAAGGTCTTAAAATTTAATATCAAAACCCGGTGTTTGCCTCTTATCGAAAAAAGATTCACATTTTTGGTTTCGTGCAGAAGAACAACACTTGTTATGGTCAACTAAAACAACATTAAAGTCACGCTGATGATATTCTTAGTGTACATTTATCAATTAAATTCTGTTATTAACACTGCTTTAATCTTTGTGTCCATTGATGACTATTTCGAAGTTCAACAAAGAATCGACTGGAGCGGGGTTTGAACCTGCGAGTATGGATTACCGTTCCAGTGCTCTATCAACTATCCGGCCTATGTTGGCGGTTCCCCAATTTGTCAATTAGACTTGAAAGCGTTACTTCCAAAACATGAAGGGTTCAATTGATAACTTTGTTTTGAAAGACAATGATGCTGATACACAGTAGCGAGTTTTACCAAAATGGAAAATTACTATCATCGTTCAACTTCGTCATCTTGAAACTGTGGTTCTTTTCGTTCGTTCGTTTGATCATGTTCTTCAGATATTTGGGTTTTTTTTCAGTCGTCATCGTCAAAAGCTAACTTGACTGAAATTACAAAATACAAACATTTTGTTTGTTTGGCCATTTCGACCCTCTGGTTAGACCAACGATGTTATAATTAGTTCATTGGAATTACTAATTGCTGGTTAAACTTGACGGGAAATTTACACGGAAACCCGAGAATAATGTTCGGTTCGTGTAGGACAATACGAGGCTGGCACGTTTACAACTTCAACCGTCGCCAGTGATGGGGTTTTTTGGGGTTGGTTTCTGTTTGCTGTTGCTAAACAGTCTATACGGAAGATACACATTGCAATACCAAGTAAACATTACTGACATTCTCTTATAAAAACTTTACTTAATGTTCGCAATGTGTCGTATCTTCACGTCATCTCATGGCGTGGCAAGACTCATTAGTGGTACTTTTTTTGCGTCGCAGCTCTGGGCACGATGTCGGAGCTGTCAGGAAGTAGGCCTAATATTCGCAAATTAAATTGTCTAGGCCTTTATTGTATGATCTCTCCAAACTCCATCCAATGAAGGTGCAATTGTGTATTTTACAGACAAAATCGAACGTTGCCGGAAATTTGAGACTAATCAAATTTGTTTTTTGGCTTACAATAAACCATTTCAATATTCCAAATGCGCATGCGTACAACAAAATCGACAATGCATTTCTCTTCGGGATAAAGAATCAGATAATTGTATACAGTTCTTTGAATGAAAATGGTTTTCAACTCTGCACTCTGTAATCCGTTTAAATTTTCATGAAACCCAAAACAAGATGGAATTAAAAAGCTTTGCAATTTTTATGTTACTCTCTAAATGCCGAAGAGTGAAAATTCACTCCATTCGAATGAACATTCACCCTCCCAGTTGGAAACTAGGGACTAGACGTTTTAGAGTGAAATTTCTTCAATCGTAAAAATCGGGTTTTTTCATCGGAAATGAGTGTGATTTTTACTCTAAAACGTCTAGTCCCTAATTTCATTGTTTGGAATTTAGAGAGTGGAGCATAAAACGATCTCATTTCTGTCATGTCAGACGTTGTGGGCATCTTTGTCATGGGAACATGTGGAGCCGGCCTGAGTGCCATCACGAGTTTGGACACAAAAAAGTATTTGGGCACAAAATGGACATCATTCTGATGTTAAACTGCATTCTTAAA
Source organism: Patiria miniata (assembly GCF_015706575.1). NCBI lineage: Eukaryota > Metazoa > Echinodermata > Asteroidea > Valvatida > Asterinidae > Patiria > Patiria miniata. The sequence continues at coordinate 779,008 of NW_024037047.1, forward strand.
GATATAGTCCATCATTTGTATTTTGTGCATTTTATTCGTTTGAAGCAACAAAAGTATTCAAAATCTAATGAAAGATACTGAACAAACTAACCTGATGAAGATTCAGCTCAGCTTCAGCTGTATATTCAAAAAAAAAACGCATTCTAGGATCTCAATTTCAAATCAAAGGTTGCTGAATCATGTTTTGAATTGTTTTGAATTGCAGTAGGTGTATACGCGATGTCATGCACTGATCCGACGAATTATAGCAACCGCGCGCGCCTGTGCGTCGTGCCAATGCTTGCGCGCGATGCGCCGAATAACAAAACGAACTACTAATTTAAATTTTCGTACGGTGCGTCTTAAGACGCACCGTTGGAAAGGCCTTCTTTCGTTGATTACTTCAAAATGATAGCTTGCCAGAAAGATTAATTTCACAGGGAGTTTAGTCCACTTAGTATCTTTCAACCAAGTATGTTTTTCAACAATAATACGCCAGTTACTTTTTCGGATGGCTGCAAATGATGGACTATAGCTTTAAATACCTGAGACAGTTTACCCCATAGATATAGAACAAAAAGACTAGATCGGCAGCGCGTCCACACGCGCCCATTCACAGTGCGATAAATCTCCGCCATTGCGATAAATCTCCGCCAATTAACGTAAAGTAATGGAGCTAAATGCACAGATCTATATATAAAGAGATCAGTGGCTAAATGTATCTTTCCTCCAGCACGTGACCTAGCTCAACGCGCGCGAAGCTAGAAATGCGCACCGAGTATTTACGCTAACACGTTGGCGTGCCGCTTTTCATTTCGGCTACGGGATAATTAGTTTACTTTCTGCAAAGTAAACCTGTTTTAAGACAACCAATTTTGCTAAGTAGGCCCTAGTCAAAATCATAAGCATCCATGCTCAAGAGATACTGATTGAAATAAACAAGAGTAGACTGGGGTTTCAACATTATGGGAACGATGTTATCTTATTTTTTCTCTTGTGTATAATTATTAGCATTGAAGGTCTCAAGTAACAGAAAATAAACTCGCAATGTGCGCGTAAACGGCGTTGCGTTCGTCACGTCTAGCGCGCAATTTGTATCTTTCCTCCAGTACGTGACCCTCCAGGCAAGGCCCTGCGCATGCACGCGCTGCCGATCTAGTCTTTTTTATTCTATATATATGGTTTACCCATCAAACACCGCTTCGTTATGCGCTACATCGCGCGCAGTACAAGCCGCGCGCGACAATCTCCATATTATAAGGCAATTTTTAGCACTTCATGGGCGAGGCACATACCATACACTTTGCCAGCGGGATGTTAAAAAAAAACATTTGTAACTTGCGTTGTTGCCTCCAAACCAACGGACTTTGTATACCCGGTGGGCTGGTCATCTTACAATACTGGATGTTCCAGAACATACATCATTATATTATGAAGTAAAATTGTCAAACAAAAGCGTTGGAATGTTGTCATTTTGATGACTTATTTTGACCTATTCACAAAAAAATGTATTCATGAATGGGACGAAATTATGTGCTTGGCCGGTTTTAAACAAGTACGTTTTAAACCGGCTAGCTAGGGGCCTGTACGCGGATATGACCTTCCCACCGGCTCGGGCTATTATCGGCAACTGAGGCCCCTACAGCCAGCTTTAAACGTACTTGTTTAAAACCGGCCAATCACGTATTCCCTTTATTGTTCAATCGAATTTACTATCACTGCATGGCGACGCGTAAAACATGCAACCCCTGGCTCACTCATCAAGACTGACACAGAACATCTTTAAAATTACAGAGAAAGAGAGACAAGGCCAAAACTAAGTGCATTTTTTCCCCTCAGCACCCAAGGAACATTAACGCAAATGTGACTTAAATGTGTTTCCCAAATCTTAATGGCGTGTAATTGGCCGTTAATTTGTCTGCAAACATAACAGTCAGTGCGTGCGTCAGGATATGACCGTGCACGCTGTGTAAATTTGTTCATCACTAATGACATCTATGCCTCTCTGGAATAAATTTACACCGAAAATTGTGGCAAGACAATTTCCAGAGCCGGGAGGCGGTGGTATATGAGTGTCTCTAGCAACACTCCTCAACTAAACAACGTATCAGTGGCGTAACTAAGTTGGCGCATGGGTGCGCGTGTCCACTTTAGGCCCCTCACCTTTGTAAACCACTCCCCGCTCAGAATTTGAGGAAGGCAAACAAAAAAGAGTTGTTTCTTTTATTGTTTAAAACCTATTAAAGGCCCAAATTGCCCCTCCACTTAAATGAGTCTCTTTAATAGTGGCCCCTGTATTAAAGGGATCCCAGTTGCCTCATTCGCTGAACATGGTAAAAATGGGGTCTACCCGATGTTTCTCAATACGGTTACACACCTATGTTCCGACACACCCATGTACCGACACCCCTGTGTTCTGACTTCACATTCATATCCCTAACCTTATAACCCTAACCCTTTAACCCTAACCTAGCCCCATAAATGTGGCCAATTTACTGGACTACCTCCGTCAATAAAGGCCACACTTCCACCATGTACAAAAACATGTCGAACTTTGTCAAATTTAGATTTACACATTTAGGCTTAGTTTGTAGGTTTGGTTTTTTTTGCTTTAGAAGCATACTCACCCTCTTTATAGGCTAATCAGAAAGTGCTGCCTTTTCCAGATGTCTAATTTTCGTGAAAAATTTCCAGATTCGTTTGCACATATTTGCGTATCAACATTTCAACATGAAATTTCACGAAAATTAGACATCTGAAAAAAGGCAGCACTTTCTGATTAGCCTGTTAAGAGGGAGAGTATGCTTCTAAAGCAAAAATAAACTACAAACTAAGCCTAAATGTGAAAATCAAAATTTGACAAAGTTCGACATGTTTTTGTACATGGTGGAAGTGTGGCCTTTATTTACGGAGGTAGTCCAGTAAATTGGCCACATTTATGGGGCTAACCCTAACCCAATCCCTAACCGGGGGTAACACAATCTCATGTGCGGGTTATCGAAACAAAGGGGTGTCCGAACATGGGGGCGTCGGAACATAGAGCAGTCAACCCCAATACGTATGCTCCCTTGATGGTTAGGGTTAGGGTTGGAGAACATAGGTATGCACCCGGTCAAAATACCCCAAACTGATTTTTTTAGTTCTCAATTACTGACTTGAAATCATGTTTCTACGGACATGATTACTCTTCTGCAATCACACGCGTACGAAGCATTGTCCTTGTTTTCGGTAGTGTTCTGTAAATAGCAGAGGCGCAGATACGATCCGACGCAATACAAATTTAATGTATCAGTTCTTAGTATTAAATTGTCCAGCCCACCTGCGCCCCCGTACGCCGATTGTTGTAACTGCGTGTCCCATGAGAATTAAGACTGGCATACCTCTACTTATGTTAGTGATTCTTTCATTGACCAAACTCGCTTTGTTTATTTATTTCGTGAGAATTTAATTTAAGCAATCAAACTGACCACAGTGACTATTTACTGATACTTTTCTTTACCGTCAAACAAAGCATAATGTAAAATAATCTGTATTTGAAACGGTGATCGATGGCTTAACTTTAAAGTTGATCTCTTCATGCTGGTTGCGAGCTTCAACCCCCCCCCCCAAAAAAAAATTCTTTTGAAATTTGCTAATTATTTAGCAATAAGTTATTCACTTTTGAGTGAGATTTCGAGCACAAAAACCCACCCAGATTTAGTTATGGATCAATTATTTTACATATTCCGATTGTTTTGCGGCCCGACAGTGATTCACCCTTTGTGCGCTGTTGGCGCAAAAGTCACCAAAATAAGATCCTTTATCCAGTGGATTTCAAATGTTCAAAAAAGAAGGGAAAAAAAGGAAACTTCGTGAGGAGAGCGAAAATTCAGATATGCTGAACACCACGCGGGTAGAGCAGCTTTGAAGATAACTCCGACAACACCTGTGTTATATCGCACTGACAGATTTGAAGAATTTATTTCCAAAACGCGATAAACTCTCTCTTGGATTCCCAAAAGCAATGTTGTATACTTCAACACAACTTAAAGGTAGAGTACATCATTATTTTGTAGCTATATATAGCTTAATTGGTGTATAGATAGTAATCATGGCACTAAACTGAGTTTGACGGATTTGAACGTCATCTCTGAAATGCGACAAACCTTCCGTAAAATTGATAAAACTATAAATACTTACCACTTTTCTCCTGAAATGTCGCGCAGAATTTTAGCAGATTGTGGTCGTAGACAACATTCAGCCGCAACACCCACATACACGACACGGGAACGAACATCAATGATGTGCCAAGCGTCTTTACGGTGTAGATCGTATCGGCAGGCCAATAAAACAGATACCGATCTGCCAACACACGGCTAATGAAAGTCCAAAGCATCCAGGCGCGCGCTAGCAACTTGGTTTTAAGCGAAGCCGTGTGTCTAGTGGTTTACGATCTTTCCCTCGATACGCCCTCACTTATAAAGCCATTGAGATCAGGTGAATTCCGGGGTCGGGGACCTGTGACAATTACACGCTTTTATATCAGTTCGCTTGGTTGGTTCCCTTTTATGACATTTTTACCACTGGACCATGATGCAATGCTGGGGCTGGTGTTAATTGCATTATTTTGAAGGCTGCGGCACGAACACCAGTCACTGTCCCTATATCAGTGCATTGGCCTATGAATTGATCGTGAAGACACTTATAAAAAAAAATACCAGAATTTCGCATCTGGCAACAAAATGAAATTTGGTACGAAATCACCAGTGCTGATGTGTTTTTTTCTTTTCTTTCCTTTTTTAAAGAATCGTACATTAAAGGGGCATTACGGCCTGAAATCCCCGAAAATTGAATGTTTTGTTACTTTAAGTATCCTATTGCAAAAGTCTGGTTGAAAGGGACAAACCTACTAATGTCTAAACGTTCCCGAGAACAGACAAAAAAAACCTGCTGTTTACATCGGACGCGGCGGACATTTTGTGGCCTAGGTAAACGTATTTACAGCCATGTCCATTCGATGTACGGTACACGTTGTGTGTGTGTGTCACATAATACACACAGCACCAATACACAAATACTGTTTCTCGCACGTCCGCAGAATGCCAAACACTGTGCGGCAGTATTCACAACTAGCACCCCGCAGCTCGATTTGTGAGAGTCAAAATGTTGACCCCCGAAATTCGTTCTCGCATGGTTCTCGAAAGGATAACACAACAACGCCCAGTTTTTAAAGGATGGTTGTGTGGACGTCTATATCCTGCTTTTAAATACTCATCATTTTAACATCATTTCGTTTAAAAGGCGTCTAGTAGCCCAACTTGGCGCATTCTAGGACGTAATCTTTCTTAAAGAACATGATTCGGGGAAGGGTCTTTCTTTGGAAACTCCTACTTGGAATTCGCTCGCCAATAAAACACACACTTTCCTATTGGAAAGAGTAAAGGGCTTTTGATTAGCTAAATTAAAGTCGCGTTCCCCGTGCTTTTCAACATATCGATTTTTGTCTATTAATGCATTTTCAACTTGTATGTTTTATTTTAACCCCCAAAACGTTCATATTTTGACGTCTGAAACCTCTTCAGAAAAGGTTGTATGTTGGGCTTAAACAGATCCGCGTAATTTGCGAGCAGACTGTCCCCCGGTCCGTACATTATCGATACTGATTGTGGGGCGGGAACCAGCCTGACACGCGAGAACGGAATTAGCATGGCAGCTAATTACTCGAAATTAGTCATAATTCAATAACTAAACATGGGCTTATTATTTGTTTTTTTTTGTTTTTTGGTTGATGTCTCATTCAAAAATGATCAGTTTTGTATTGCTTATATCTATTTTGTGGATGCGAAATTAACACAAATAGCTCGGGAACGTAACGTTCAGCCATCTTGAAAGCTTTTGGCCCCCGTATATCGAAACCTTGTGTACGTTCCCGCGCATACACCTGTGGCCAAGTTCATTGATTACTCCACGAATTCGATACGGTCAGTCTACTGTTAAAATGTTGATACAGGGAATTAAAATATGAAAGGCAGCCCTGTTCAAATAAATCGATTGCCCATAGCAAATCGGCCACCGGTGCTGAATTTCACTCTATAGACATTGAAATAACGAAAGGGTTTTTGAATAATATGCTTCATGAAGTGAAATCGAACAATTGAGCAATCATGCACAAAGTTCAAGAAGGTTTGCAAAAGGTCTGTCAGAATTATAAAATTCTAAACCAGAAACTACCGAACGGTTTGTTAATGTGGGAAATTATTCTCGAAATGTGGACTCTGTGAAATACAGATCCGCTGGTAATATTCCCATTTGCGTCGCCAGGATTTTTTTCAGGAGGGGCAAAGTTCTCAAAATCGTTGAACTTTCTCCAGCACATTCTCAATTTATCTCTTTTTTTCGAGGGGGCGAATTGATTCCGTTTTACCCCAATCACCGCATGCAAACACAAACACTGATTTAAAGCACAACCAGACACCAGACTATTCCTAATTTAATTGCATATGCATGTTAAAGGAACATGCAAATGATCCAATACCAGGGTGAAAAAGCAGGTCGTGGCGGGAACGAGGTTGCCCTGGTATACACTGAATCATTTCATGTTAAAAAATCTTGCACACTAAACACACGCACCGCGTTCGATTACTTCCCTCGCGCTTACCCGTACTTTCGTCTTGTGCATAGATGCACATGCGCAATCGAACGGTCTCGGGTTACTCGAGGTCGAGCCATAGCCATCGAACCAGGTCAAGAGGTCATGTGGATGTTAAATACCCTTTGCAAAATGGATTCGATCCGTCAACAGCGAGCCAGAATACGTGCTCTTTAAAAGTGAACAAAAAATGCCGGGTAAAAAAATAACCTTTCTCCAGTGGTCTGGTACTAGTGTGAAGTGAAGCTGAGACATGATTAAATCCCCCGCCGCCGCAGCGTTCGACTTAGCCGACATGTTTTCACATTGTATTGTGGGATACGTTCCCGAGGGGTACACACCGGTGCATAGGCCTAAATCCATCCGCCGAGCTATTTTGCCATGTGGAGTGAGGGATCGTTTTTCAAAATACTCTTCCGCTTTTGGGAAAATATGGGGATCGTCTTCTTTGGGTGAGAATATCTCGAAAAGTCAATGGTTTACACACCAAGAACATGAAAAGAAAATGAAAGGTGACATGTTGATCATCATTTTTCTGTGCAGCTTAAATGCCTGTGAGAGTTCTGAGTATTTTAAAAAGAATTTTGAAGTATGGGCATTTAGCACGGGTGTCTATGGGAATGTTAATACAGTGTGCGCCCCATAGAGACTAACAAAAATGGCCGCGCGCCGTGCATGCGCTATGTCGCGACAGTGGTTTTTCAGTGGGCAGAACCTTATGGGGAGGGGGCAAAAGCTTTTTAAAGCTATCAACAAGGGCTGTTCCGCAACAGATGCTCCCAAATCGTAAGGATGTTGTCGGCCATCAGCCGATTACAGCAAATGCGAATTAAAAAGGGGGTATTTTGAGCTTCAAAGTAGCTGAAACTCGATTTACTGTCGTTGGGGGCGCTCTACAGCTAGCAGGCGCCAAAAAGCCGCACTATTTTCAGGCCCCATATCGACCTCGAATAATGTTTTTCCTTTCTTTTTTTTCATGGAATTTTAATTACCAATACTATCTCTCTTCCCTAAAAAATTTTTTTTTTGGTGGGGGTGGGGGGCATTGCAAATTTTCGAGCCTTTTAAAGGGTGCACATCGGTAAATAGGCCCAAATCCATCCGCCGGCTGAGCTCATGAATACAACTTATACCCTCAAAAATTGTATATTAGAGAGTTCTGAGAGCCATAAAATTGGGGAATTGATGAGATATGGCAATGAACCTCTGGCCCGAACTTGGGGCATCCAGTTCCGAGCATTTTGGTTGCAATTGGGCTCGCAAAAGTGGCGCTATTTTGCCATGTTGTGGAGGGATCGTTTTTCAAGATGGCTACTTTTCCGCTTTGGGGAAAATAGGGGTCGTCTTCTTTTGGTGAGAATATCTCGAAAATTCAATGATCAACACACCAAAATATGAAAAGAAAATGAAAGCGGACGTGTTGATCATCATTTTTCTGTATTTTAAATACCTGTGAAAGTTATGAGTATTTGTAAAGAATTTTAAAGTGCGGGCATTTAGCACTGGTGTCTCTGAGAATTTTAATACAGGGTTACACCCCCTAGTAACCGGCTCATGCAGGGCCAAGTTTGAGTAAGCGCGAGAAGTCACATGAGAGTTAAATCGAACGCAACCGCGCCTGTACGAGTAAGCGCGTGAGAGGTGATCAAACGGGGATTATAATTATTGGTACGGAAGAGTCTGGTGCCTAGCCGTGCTATATTTGTCCTGTTAATGGCGCACAGGCGGAATTAATGCGTCTAGCGTGGGATCAGAAGAAGAAAAAAAGGTGTAATGTGATGACTATAAACCAATCCAACAGTCAGGTCGCCTTCCACTGCTACGACCCGGATTCGAACCCCGCCTGGGCCAATATGTGGATTGACTTTTCAGTCCCTGCCTGATATGCAGTGGTTTTTTCCCAAGAATATCATTCTGGGGTTTTCCTCCCATCTCTAAAACTATAATCTCCTTCCACATTCTACCAAGGGACCTCTGGTCGGCGTTAAGGGGTAATTAAAAACAAACAATGTGTTACTATAAGCAGAATGGAAAAGGGATGGAGGCTTGTTGTTTGTGAGGATTGTTAAAAGACGTAAGTTCTATTTGTTGGAAGTCATAGCACCAAGTACATGATATAAATTGTAATCCGTTGCTGCATGGCTTTTACCGGATCGAATCGGAACACGGGAAGCAAGGTTGCCACCAGGGTCAGGAGGTTGAAAGTAGACCCTGGAATGAGGTATAGGCTACGACCTTGATCAGACCAGGTATATTTAATAATAGCCTTGCTCGTTCCTTTATTCAATCCGGACACGTGATGTCGTACGTGACCGGATTCCCCGGCGCAGATAAGCCCCACCCAAGGATAAGTGGCATTCTTCTTTCACACGAATCCAATAATACTATCAACGCATGAGTGCCCAGATGCGTGTAATAGTACAGCAGCCGCGGACTCAATCCACAGTGTGTGTGTGTCATCACATCACTGCAGACATCCAGTCGATGTGTGGAGGGAATACCACTGAGAATCCATTGGCAGCTTTATAAACAGGTCAGTTATCAGCTCCATAAATGTGGCCAATTTAATTGACTACCTCCGTAAATAAAGGCCACACTTGGAACATGCACCCGAAAATGTAGAACTTTGTCAAGTTTCTATATTCACATTAGACTTTGTTTGTAGTTTACGCCTTAGTAGCATACCACCCCCTTTATAGCGATAGAAATGTAATCCCCCCCCCCCTTTTCAGACATCTAATTTTCGTGTAATCTCCAAGTTTGTTTGCACACGTTTGCGTATCTAAATTCCAAAACCAAATTACACGAAAAGTAGATGTCTGAAAAAAGGAGGAATTAATTTTCTATCGCTATAAATAGGGTGAGTATATGCTTCTAAGCATAAATAAACTATAAACAAAGTCTAAATTTGAAAATAAAAACTTGACAAAGTTCTACAACTCTGGCTACATGTTCCAAGTGTGGCCTTTATTTGCGAAGGTAGTCCGGTACATTGGCCACATGGCTAGTTAGTCATATGAAACCACAACCTAATGTCTTTCCAAACCTTTACAATCTTTTGGAGAAAGATCCACCGTTTCACCTGTTGCTACACCACGTTCTTGATTCATTTAAATAACAGTTTTATCATGCAACAAATATTGTCTCTCGTCTTTGAAGACCATTCCAATTTTGTTGAATTTTACCTCATAAATCTAGCACACCTTGGGAATCCGCCCCCCCCCCCCTCCTCAACTTTTTTTTCGCGATAGCCTTATAAAAAAGGTCGCAACCCGAGCTGACTTTTGAGCCTCAAGCCTTGCGCATCGTTTGATAAAAAAAAAAATCGGACCAGTGCTATGCGCCTTAAATTGAATTTCCCCAGTGTACACAGAGCAAAATTACCATTCGTCCATATGAATAATTAATTAGCCATGTAATTCCCAAACCCTTTCACCTATAGTCGTGAAATTTCTCGGGTATTTTCATGATAAGTAGGCCTAGTTCTATGTGTGAACCACGCCGCCCCCTAAGATCTCGATAGCCGAGATCTTAGGGGGCGGCGCCCCCCCCCCCCCCCCCGGCTGAGAGATGGTCAAAATAATCAGGCACCTTTAGGGTTAAAGGGGTGCAATTGGCAAATGTCCCTCCGCCCACCCTGGAAATATTACTAAATGGAGAACATGCTGAAAAAAGAACAAGAATTTTAGGAAATCATGTGCTTTGCCCCGTCTAGAAAGTTCCTGGCGACGCCCATGCCAGCGCCAGCACTGGTGTTCGACGTGGCAGTTTGTATACTTATGCGAACAATGCCAATTATGCTGGAAGTCTGCGTGTTTATGCTGCCAAGATCCTTGACACGTTTGTGACCAGGATGCGTCTAACTTTAAGCGTATCGTTTTTATAATTTTGATGGTCACAAAATATTATGCGACTAGGTATACAATACATACACGGTATTTGAGACAACAAGGCACAATACCAAGTCACCAGTTACGTGGTGAATGTACACCATACAAAGCTTTATATAGTTTTCTTACATACCAATAATCGATCACTTTGACCTTGTCACAATGTGTGAGTTGGCTGGGTGCGTGCATTTGTGTATTGAGGTCATATAGCTTATTTTACTTGCAAGGCTATTCGCATACGTTTTGATCGCAAACTGGTTTCAGACTAAGGTCACTTGAAGTCGTGCATCGTGTTGTAAGGTTTTGTTTTTCCTTTGTACACCGTGGGCGTGGCCGCCAAAAGGGGGTGTTGTCGCCCTGAAATTGAAAAGCGCCATTATTTCCGTTAGTGTGCAAAATCGTTGGTTTTTGAGCAGCGGCCCAATTGGAAGACGGTCGAAAACTGGTTCCAGACTAACGTCACTTGAAAGCGGGCAATTCGTTGCAAGGGCTTTGGTTGTTTTTTGTTGTTATTGTTGTTGTTGTTGTTTGCACACCGTGGGCGTGGCCAGCAGGGGGAGGGGTAACTTACCCTTCCCCTCCCATAAAAAGTATTATGTTGTAACGACTGCTCTTTTGACTAACAAGTGCCATTTTTTTTTAAACAAGCGCCTCTTTGAAACAAAGAACCTTTTATGTACCAGCGGCCGTTACGAGTGGTTATTGTGAATTTCGCGAGCGTGTCGCCTTGAAAGGCTCTATACATTCTTGGAAGATCATCATCCAAGAAGAATGATCATTGGAAGGTGGTACCAGCCCCCCCCCCCCCTCCTCCCCAAGCCACTCTTTGATTGTACGGAGGCCAAAGAAAACTGTCGACATTTCCGGATGTAACCTTTTCAAGAACTGTTAACCCTCACCAATACAATTGACCTTCCAACGTCCCAATACACGGTGTAGAGCCATAAACAATAGCAGTTTTACTTGGCAGCGTAGCTACAATCCCGGCCAAAATGGTTGGGACACTTCCTGAGCCTGTCACGGTCACCCACTCCCCCGCTCCCCCGGTAAATGTTGTCCTCTCCAGCTGATGGAGCACACACCGCGCAATGAAAGACAACATTGAGTGGGGGCCGGAGGGTTGGGGTCCGGCGAGATTTGGCCAGGATTGTAGGGTCAATCTTCTGGAGGGCACAAGGCGCTGCTTCCATTTCCGGGGTGCACTTTGAGGCAAATGAAACATATCATTGCAACAGTACCGTATTTGTTTTCAATTCAAGAGTCAAAAGGGGTGAGCTGGGTAGGTGGGGGAAAGGACATCCGCTTGGTTGGGGAATGTGCGCCCCCGTCCCGTCCCTTTCCCCCTTCTTAGTTACGTCAGCTGGTTTTACTCGGGACCCTTCTCGATTACAAAAACGTAGCTATGGATAGCAGTAAAATAATGCTTAGTCCTCCACCATATGCATTAACAGTAACATTTTCAATTTAGATTCAGATTTTTATTTCAATATCTCCTTGTCATAAATATTTGGTTTGCCCTCGTGGTTACGCTATTCAAAAGTTAAATTGTTTCCTTGCTTTTATTTTCAGGTTGTCAGTGCATCATCTGTGACTTCAGCATGGATACCGAAATTAGACTAGGCGAGTCGGCCAGCCTTCTCACTGGATACAAGGCTGATATCTACTCCGTGCCCTTCAACAAGTCTTCCAAACCCGCCCTCAACGACGGCCAAGTCATCGTCAAGAACCCTGACTACGATGCCGAGTGGTCCTGGCCGACGATCTCTCTTCATGATGACGCAGAAAACCTGCTGAGTGCTGTCTTTCAGATCAAGCTCAGACCTCTTGAAGATGTTTCAGAAGAGAATGGCGTGGCAGGTATCTGGCCAGCAGGAGCTCTTATCGTAGCTGGGTTGTCTGCCTCATCTCGTTCTGAGGCTCTCAAAAAGCTGTCTGGTCAACTTGGAGTCGATCTTGACAAGGACTGGTCCTATGCTCTGGTCCGCCGTACACGTAAGATAGGCACAGCGATCCATCCCTGCTATGAGAGAGGTGTGTTTGGTCATCCCGACCCTGACACCATCTTGAAACCAGACACCCTGGCAGCTCTGAAATCCTTGGAAAAGATGCAGGCGAATTCTACCAACGTGTCCAAGCGGGGTGCCGAAGGCTACTTGGATTTCTATGACACCTACGGCTCACACTTCGTATCCAGCGTCGACACAGGTGACACCATCTTCCAAGTCTTTGCCTTTGCCTCAACCAATTACCAGAATGTCGTCAGAGTTTACGAAAAAAGTCCAAATGATCTGAGTGGTCCCAAGTCTACCTCCTTTGCTTTGTTCACCACGCCTCGTTCTGGAAGTGGGTATGGTCGCACCGCAGCCATCGGCAACATCTGCATTACCAGCCAAGATCCAGAGATGGAGAAATCCCTGAAAGATGGACTTTGGAAAGATAATAAGTTTGCGGGCACAGACAGCATCTTTGCTCCATTTCTCCGCTCCGATGCTGTCGATGTCAACACAACCTTCAAGAAGGTCGTTGTGATATCCATCGAGCTAGCATCCCTTGACGTCTTTGCCGAGTACTACCGAATGCTGATCTGGCGGCGAGTCTTCAAAGCAGCCATGTACGCCAAGTACCTCACCGGTGTGGGCGTGGCTCCTTATTTCACCAACAACTGTCCCTACGACTTGGATTCCGTGTTCCAGGACTCGGACTCTATCGGCGGAGATGGTCTGCTGTCAACACTCGCCACACCCTCAGTCAACATCTGGCAGGAGAAGCTCAACTTGGGTGATATCGTTCTTCAGTTTCCGGAGTTGGTGAAAGTTTTCAGCGTGTTTGCAAATGCGATCCAGGTACGTTCATAAACCTAGTGGCATGATCATTATCTTAGGAAAAGGTTAAGATGCATTTTATCTTGCACATAAATGAACAGCATGTTCTGCTCTTCTTTGAAGCTCATGGCTTATTGAGCCAACTATTAAACTAAATTACTGTAAAAGTTATGTTCAAGCCCTAAAGTTACATTTCAAAGTAGAATTTCCCTCATTTTTGAGCTTTGGATGCTTGTCTTTACAACAACTTAAAAAATATTTAGAACATCGTACTGTTATCGAAACCCTTTTGCCCATTTCTTTCCGAACTAAGAATTGACACGTTAGTCGCCGATTGTCGATCACATATTCAACGATAAAATCAGTATTGCTGCAGTATTTTTTGTTTGATTTAGTGATTTCTTGTTTTATATAATGTTTTTTTGTTTTGTTATTTAATTTATTTTTTAGATGCCAGTCACTTCCTCCCATGAGAAAACGACCATCGATATTCCTGGTTCCAATACGGTGTCCCTTCTAGGGCACGTTATCACATCTGGACGGACAGGCCCTACTCCTCCAAATCTACGCCTGAGTGACCCCGCTTTGAAAGAGATTAAAAGCCGCCTCTTTTGTGGTGAGTTTTACGGCGGGTTACAAATAAGTAGCTCTAGTGACAGTAAAGGTGTTGTGATTATGAATGGCTTAATGTTCCAAGAAGTCAAAGGTCAAGTCTCGGTTGTGTGTGATGTGCGTGAGACTCCAAATATGGCAATACTCACCGAGCGGTTGACTGATATTCAATTTGCTCTAGTAGCGGCAGAAGCTCGCCTTAACTTCTTGCTCTCAAACGCCGCGTCTCAGGGTCAAAGCCTTGAGCTTTTGAAGCGGTTCTTGTTGTGGCTTGCTGGAGTAGCAGGTAGCAATTACCAGTATCAAGATGACCAGTTGGCTACACTTCAGGCAAGAGCAATGTATCTTGCATCTGTGGTGGCCGCTGACCAAGGGGCTGGCGTTCCCGTGCCGTACTTACGATACGAAGCCTACAAAGACGTAGTCGAAAATGTCCAGAATGCTTTGAGAACAGCATCCGATCACCTGACGGACTACCAGAACCAGATCAGGGTAAGAAAAGCTGAAGAGCGCCAGGTGCAGAGAGACACAGCTCTGAACGAAAACATCGTCAACTCGGGCAAGCTTCTTCAAGATTACATCGGTGCTCAGGCGAGCTATCAACAAAGCCTGGAAGACATGTTCTCCAGCGTCTTTCAGGAAAAGATGGATGAGCTGGAGAAGGCCAATAAACGAGCAGACCAACTGAGTGCCAGTCTAACCGAGCAGCGAGTAGTTGTCAACGACGCCATTGAGGAATACAAAGACGCTGTTGCTGAATATATAGAGGAGCAGACCATCAAGGCAGCCATTGACATCGCTTCGAGTCTCTTCTCTCTCGGCTTCGCATTTGCTGCGCCTGCATCCTCGATCAAGGCTCTTGCTGATCTCGGTTTGACGGTCCAGAGAATTCAAAAGGCTGTTAAAGTCTTTGATGCTGTTATCAAGACGTACAGAGCCATAAAGGCTGTACCTTCTAATCCAAAAAAGGTGGTCGATTCCCTGGCGGACCTGGGTCCTAGTGGTCTAGATATGCCGTCTTCGCTCGAGTGGGATGAGATGAAAGTCAACTTCAGTGCCACCCTGGCTTCTGGTCCAGCCATAGGAGTTAAGAACACTCTCTCAGCAGCTTTTGGTGTACTGGTATTAAGAGGCAAAGCACTTCTTCAAACGCAGGGAAAAATTCAAGGGATCGTTGCTGATCTTTCGGCTGCTCAGCAACGAATCAGTCTCCACGAAGACCAGAAGAAACGACTAGATGAGCTGAAAATCAACCTGAATGCAAAGCCGGAGGATCTGAATGTCGAGAAGGTTGATCTGATTGGGCTGTCTGGTCAGTTGATTTTCTTTGAGCGCCAGATGCTGATGACGTTGGCTTCCACTGTAGTTATTCAGGACAGAGCTTTACATTACGAGTACTTACGACCACCCACTCCTATTGGGTCCTTCACGATGCTGAACCTGCAGCTAGCCATTCTGAATCAATCTCAGAGTATCAATCAGGGTCTGACAGTTCAGCCTCAACCAAAAAGCCAGAAGCATCCGATCATCTATGAAATTCACGGCGTCAGACCAGAAAGCATCACTAACAACCAGCGCTACACTTTCAACATCAGCCTTAACAAACGTGAGTTTTCCTCGTACAACTACGTCCGCATAGAGGGTATCCACGTCGAGATTGGTGGCATAACTTCAACTAAAAGTGGCAAGTATTACACGGAGCTAGTGTTCAATGGAAATCCGTTCTTTGACCGTGGCTTTGATGGTCAACCCTTGGAGTTCCAGACGACCTCACGGATCTTCACCGGTCTTCACGACGTAAGCACCAGCAGTCATGTGGTATATGATGACGGAAATGTCGTTCAGAACCCAGAAGCTGTACTAGCAACAACTGGCCAAGATCCATTCGGTGCTAAAACTTCCAGCATCACTCCGTTCTCAAGCTGGCAGGTTTCACTGCCCAAGACTCAGAGTAACGAAGGTATCGAGTTTGACGATTATTCTCGAGGTGTGACCGTCCGTCTTATCTTCCGCATCTATGCCCAGTTGAAGGAATCTACCGTGACTCCCTCGGAGATGAACTTTACAGCTCGGCGTCTTCTTACTCGTGAAGATTACGTCAAACCCGCTTCTAAGAGTAAAACCAAGAAGCTCCGAAGTGTCAAGCTTGGCGGCAAAAGTGAAGGAGTGGTCACTAAGACAGTAGCACCGATAGCTCTTACAGCCAAACCATCCATGGCACGTTCCTTGGCGTCCGATGGCTCTGCAACAACAACATCCGTGTCTCGTAATGACGTCCTTCTTGCCATGAAAGGAACATCTGTCTGTGCTGGCTGGGATGCAGTGTTCTCTATGACAGCTGAACAGGTGAATGACCAGTTATACGGGCAGTATACCAATCGCTTAGACAATCCAGTCTTTATTAGGGAAACCGGCAAATTTGAAAACGAAGTCCAGACATCGGAGGGCAAGACACTGAAGACGGTGTTCAATTTCACCTTCAATGCTCCTCGGCTCCAGTTTCTCTTGAATAACTCCAATTCTGCTCAGGTTTTTATGCCAATCATATCTGGGACCTATGAGTACTCTGTGTTAGTCAACGACACCTGGATTGAACTGGAGAAGGCTGAGGTGAAGAAGTCTGATGGGGCTTTCATCCAAGGAGATGTTCTTCTGTCGATCGTTCCAGGATCAGTCTCCACACAACACAACGTTGCTATCAAGCTCAAGGGTGGATCTTTCTCTGCCCGCAATTTTGAAGCTGGCAACACCAATCCAACTTTTGGATTTGCTCTGACCAACTACTTCACCAGCCTTAAGGACGGCTACGAGGTGTACAACCTCGGCACTCTTGATCTGAGAGGAATTACGATCCTGGATTCTCTAAACCCCAAGGACTTCCTGTTCAATGTTTACCATACTCCTAGCAACCGGGATCTTCTTCAGCTCTTCATAGCCACTACTGGCAGACTACAGTCAGCAACATCGCTGTATATCCAAGAGCCCATTCCATCAACGTATGATAGCTCCTTGATCATCAACTCTAAGATCTTCTTCCAGGATGTGGTGCCAACTTCTCTTGGCGATGGTGGTATTGGCCTCACCTTAGAAGGTATCGAGCCATCAGACGATGCTAATACTAACACTGCCTGGTCCGCTGAAGCAACAAGCGGTTCAGTGTCAGCGCCTTTTCCTGTTACCAAGGTTGGTTCCAACACCACAAGCAATGAATTTTCGACCACTAAGTCCGAATACTACGTCAAAGTCGGCAACGACACGGCAGTTGTCGATCTCACCGGAATGCAGTTCCTCCCAGGAGACGAGACGTCAGGTTGGGATGCCAAGATGGTGTACTCCCCAGGCAGCAGGAAATACTCCTTCAAATATGGGGACAGATCAAAGAATTGTGGTCTGTTTGGTTGTGGCAAATGGAGCAAAATCAGCTACAGTAACCATTCTCTTGGTGTGACGATTGATATGGGAACCACTTTACCACTAAGTGTTACAGGTGACGGTCAGAATCAATCCATAGGATTCGCTGCCACTGAGTCCAGTGTAAGCTTGACAGGTAACCTCAAACCACCCGGCGGAGCCTGTGAGTGCAATGACAGAGACTTGCAGAAGAAGTTCCTCTCAAATCTGCAGAAGTCTTTGCCTACAGAGCTGGTGGGTGTCTTCAACAAGTCATTTGACACTGTGTCTCTCTTTGCCCTGAAGAATCTGTTGTTCCCGGCAAAGAATTTGATCACAATGGAGGAAGGAGCGGTGCCAGGTGACTTGATTATCTTCGGAAATTTCACTCCGGTTTAGAGAGAGGTTGTTAATTGGCAGCTGCTTACCATGTTGAAACTAGTGTCTGTACTGTGCTCAGTGAGTTTACTTTACCCCACAGTCCATACTTGCAAAACCATTTATCAATCTTTTGCTATCCAGACGCTTCCGTTTTAGGATGTAATCATTTTAGGAAGGGACAATCCTACAAAAACTACAAACAGTTTGCACTTTCTTGATATTTTCATGCTTTTTAAGTACCTTGTTCGATTTTTTTGAGGGGGGGGGGTTGATAGGTAAAGCAGTTAGCAGGATTTTAAAGGTCGCATTTTGTATGATTATGATCTTAAAATAGGTGGTGTTTACTTTTTGTGTGTACTTTATCTGGAACAAGTTAAGGTTTGTTTTCTCTGTAGAAGTATTTCTTGACATTTCATGGTGATTATGACAGAGCATTTAATGTGACACTGAATATCGTAAGGCATAAATAACACATCACTATAGTTGAATTATAATTATATATTTTTATATATTATACAAATAACGAATGTTTGTGTGTGCAATGGTAAGAATAATTTCATGAGGTGACAGATTGAATGTTCTATTCCACGAGGCGAAGCCGAGAGGAATAGAACATTCAATCTGTCACCGAATGAAATTATTCTTTCCATCGCACGAACGTAAAACATTCGTTATTTGTTTTATACAACACCTGAATAAATTCTCGTCATTTGATTGGTAAATTATAAACTACAATTTATTTTGATTTTAAAAATGTTGAACTACCCCTTCACGAAAATGTTTGAACCCAACGCTGTAGCGCTGGCTCTTTGGAACAATACGCGCTACGCTGAACGCGCACACCAGCATGCATTTTGCACGCAAATACTGCGTCATGGAACAAGCGCAAAGTGAAACGGTATAACGCATGGGTATAACGCATGGTCGCACCGTGAATTATACCGAATAATAATATGTCACGTGATCTACAATTCACCAATCAGATGACGGGGATTTATTCAGGTGTTGTATAAATTATAATAATATATATAAATATAGTATTTAATTATATCAGGCTTTCAGCGGTAAAAATAAATCACCGTATTGTATGATTTGTAAAACGAACCTGGATGACAGCAATATTGTCAGTAAAAGTACACGGATTGCGGCAATATTACTTTTGAAAATGTCCGGCATGCCTTCACCCAGGCATTTTTGATGGTTCCCGCACGAGCAAGAGCGTAGTTGAGACAGTCAACCAATCATCAGCGCGCAGCGCGCAGCGCGCAGCAGGCCAGATATACGCGCACTTATGTCAATAATCACAGTTGCAGCTTCAAATAGTTTGACAAATAGGAGAAATGAAGACAGTGTCTTGAAATGTATTTCTTGCGAATCAAGTCAGCCTAGCTTATATGAATACAAATAATGATATCAGATGGCATTTTTTCCCGGGGGATACAAGAATATATTGCACTTCCTATGACAATATTTTACTCGTCTTCGACTTGTGCAATATTGTCATAGCCATTCATTATTATGTAAGTAGTAGTCATAGAGCTATCAGTTTGTATGTAATAGTACATTTGTGATACCACTTTTTTTCCCTTATGCATTTTCGAAGCATGAGTATAATTCAAAACTGTTCTTTTGATTGAAGTGATGTTAAAAACAATAATTACGTAACGGGAACTGTAGTATTCGAGTTTTTGCTGTATACAGAATGAGAGCTATTTTCTTACTAAATGTTAAACAAAAATCGTTTATGTCATTACCTTGGCAAGGGTAGTACAATTAACCTTATGAGAAAAAGCATCATTAGAATAGACTGAAATGTCTACTTTTCTTTAAAAAGAATGAAAAAAAAAGAGTCGGCACGTTCTACAATTAAGATTAATTCCATGATATATCTTTTTCTTTTAATTTATTCCAAGTGTTTTGGCGAATACTGATGGAATATCAAAAAATTAATTTTGAGTATTTTCAACACTTGATTTAGGATTTTGTTTGCAAAAAGAGAGTATGGTAAAATTATAAAACTCTAAAATCCAAAGTACCGAGACTCATTGGTTGTACAGGGTGAGTCAAAAAAAGTTGCCCAAATTAATTATTTTTCATAAGTTTTGTATCTTAAAAAGCAATCCAATTTGAAACAACAATTATTTATTTCTGAAAAAAAGCATCGTCTTTCACTCGTCTCCAAAAAAAAACACTGATATTGATCCATACTATCAGGAGTTATCAACCTTTTACTAATAGCTGTCCATGGAATGCCATTAAAAGCTATTGAGCTGGGTGAATATTACAGATTAAACGTCCATGTTTCATTGTACTCATAATAGGCATGCATCGGTTCGTAGAACGGTAAATGATCAGCGGTGGGCAGCCGAGTTTTATGGGGGTTTTTTTATTGAAAAAGACATAACTTGGGAATAGAGTATGACAATTTCGTGAAGTGTTCACAGTTAGAAGCCAATAAGATGTACTTGATCCTTTTTTGTGTTTGTAAAATGGAGCAAGCCGAATATGTTTTAAAATATTTTTCAAATTGGGTAACTTTCGTTTTGACTCGCCCTGTATTGCACGTCATAGTGAAAAATAGGAACAGTGAAAGGTCACGTGTGAGGTTTTGAGGCTATAGGGTAAATAGAATATGTTTCATAGAAGTCCAATTTTTCATATGACACCGGCTTATAATAGAGATTTGAGATATGGTGGACACAAAAAGATGGCGCTATAGTCGGACACAATAGGAGAGCGCTATTTCGACATAATAAATCGCTCCTTCTTATTGTGCCCACCATACTTCAAAATGGCTAAGGGAAAGTAAATTGACGAATTTACAGATATCAATGTGAATCGGAAAAAATAATCCAGGCGCTCGATACTTATTTTGTTGGAATGTGCACTCCATACACTTTGGTTGCACAAATGTATACAATTGTATACAATAGGGCCGTGAGCAGACGTGAGCCATTGTCAGCTCGTGAACTGCACGCAAAGCACGCACGTAACATGCATGGTGGCTGACGGTCTGAGCTTCTGCTTTACAAGCTTTGGAAAGACAGCTATATCTGTATCCTTAATTAAAGAACTGATACTGGGGTCGGTGTCTTCGTGTAATTAATTATTTAAAATGTAAATCTTAGATCTGAAAATGTCACAGAAAATTGTGTGTAATGGTGCTCTCGTTACTAATTATAATTTTTCAGGGTCTTAGTTGAGTCTTACTCTTCTAGAGGTCTCACTGATGTTATACCAGTTTTATCTGGGTTTGCACTTCCTTGTCTTCTGGGGAACAATAAATTTCGGAGATCGAAAGAAAGTAGGTGTTGGAGTTTGTCATGTCATACCTATAAAAAACGGCAAGGCCTGCTGAAGAGGCGACCCGTGATTAGTGGCTTCACCGCAACATCAATAACCAACCCAAGTTTTGACCATCCCTAGCGCACTGTTACCTACAAATTAAGCAACTCCCCCCCCCCCCCAACGGATTGTCTTACCAATATATATATACCCAGTAGCTGGCACAATAATGCTTGTGCCGTTGAAGATAATCTCGTGAGTGTACAGTGATATCTTACTGGTGGGATTGGACTATGCAGATGATATCAGATACTTCCAATATCATTCATAAATTTCCATACATGTAACTCTATGTTTTTGCGATCCGGTTCTCACTAAAGTTTGATCAATTTGAAATTTCCAGCCTTTCCTAGTTTCCTTACATGCATAAGAATGTCAGAGGTATTGCTTACAAAAGTGGAAAGGCCCAGAGATGTAAAAAAAAAAAAAAAAAAAAAAATGGCTCGCACCATGCTGGCTACACATCCTCGTCCCCACGGCGTTGAATAATTCGCTCCCGCTAGCTGTTCTCCCACCCAGGGACCTATTTCGTGGCACTGCTCAGCACACTAATGACTACGTGCACATTGTGACTACGGTAAGGGAAAAGTCTGGTGCCTGGCCATGATTTTCAAATCAACTTTGTGGTTGAGGTGTTCAGGGTACGGACGGATCAATTCCTCGTAGCGAGAGATCAGAAAACACATTTGTTTTTTCTTCAAAGTTTGAAATCTTACCAATGCTGCCTGCGGTATATATCACTCAATGTGATAATAAGCAAAATGGGAAAGGGGGGATTGTTTCTTGAATTAGGTTGGACGTCATAATTCAAAACACATACAATACACGTTCAGATCACCAAGTACGTGATATATTATATCCGTTTGCAATTACGGGATGGAATAAGAAAGCAGGACGTACGTTTCCTACCAGGGTCAGGAGGATGTAAGTAGGCACTGGATTGAGGTTGGCTGGCTGTTGACAATGACCCCAGCTTGTTCTTGCTCGATCATTCAACCCGGACACAACCTGTGAATTCCACGTGACCGGATTTGACTCTGGCGCAGCTAGTTAACTGTACTATGGATTATCACCTTGCACAGCAAGGGCCTATAATATGCGAGCATCCTTTTGCCATGTTTGTTTTTGTGTTTGTTTAATTCAACAGGTGAGTACTATATGTATCATCATCACGGGAAAAAAAAACCTAAATGAAGTCACAGTCTGTGAGGACAAAAATTACTTTACGGTGACGACAACATTTGATTGTCTTTAAAACTTCATGGGCTTGTTTTACCAGTCATGACCAATCACCAGGCGAAATTTCAATCCAGTGCAATGGCTGATTTCACGAAACTCGTCTTATCCTTGCGACTCATATTTAGGACTTGAGACGAGTCCCCGCTCTAAGATCGATTTTAGTTAAGATGCGTCCTATGACTAAACCCATCTTAAGCAAGACGCATCAAAACTACCAATTTGATGGCTGTTTCATGTTTGTTTTTACCGCTTGCCGAAACAGCCGTTGCAAAGAAAAAGAACTTGAGCCAGAAAAAAAATCTGTTTTCATTTAAACAAATTGTAGACTATTGTGCAGGCGAAGTTGACAGCCAATCGGTATTTTGGTTCTGTATGAATAAGCCATTGAAAAATGATGACGTCAAATAACACGTGATGACGTCATCATGACGACACTTGCCTCAATGCACACATTTGCTGTGTGGTCTTGGTCTGAGCCGCGTTTGGAGTCGATATCTGATCAAATACCCTCAAATTCTGTATGTAGAATAAGATCTTTAAATTCATTTGAAATCGGCCGATGACGTCATCGTGACGTTATTTCAGATTATGTTTTTTCTGCAACTATGCGGAAAAGCCAAAAATCAGAAGAGAAAGAAAGGTTTTTCCGCAAATAAGAAAAACCAACTAGTGTTTTCTGGTACGGTGGAAGCTGACATCCATCTCTTACCTGATTTTGTTCCTTTATTTTACCTTCATCATGTTGCCTGACATCATTTGATCATTATACGAGAATATTGAACAAAGCTTCTGGAAGTCATTGAAATCCGTGAACTTTGTGAACTAAACTGTGTGCACATGTACAGATATAAGCTACTGTGAATAACATTCTCCTTGACTGTTGCATTTTTTTTTTACTTTGTACATACAAAATGAACTGTGGATATCGTAACCGCCTCGTCTGTTCAGAAATACTAAGAAATAAACGGCAGATAATAATCAGTGTGTGCTCACCGTTCCTATAACCACAGCGAGTGAAAACTGTGTAGAGATTTACAACTCAAACGTGATGGAATCTCCGTTAACATGATAACTTGGACAGACATAAATCGGAGCAATGACCGAGATGGAGCAGACTGATGCGTAATTACATTTTAAGTACCGTCGCTCAACGACCCTTGACCTTAAAGGGACATTGCGGCCTGAAATGTACCCAATTGTGCTACAAACCATGTGCTAAACAAGGTTATATTAAGTAGAAAGAACATTTAAAAGTAGAATATAGGTCCACACTACCATCCTTTACAAACTGGGATTTTGTTGGTTATTTTTGCGAGAACCATACAACAACGAATATTTTGGGGGTCACAATTTTGTCTCCGAAAAATAGAGCTCAGTGATAGTTGTGATCCAGCCACATAGTGTTTCGCACTCTGCGGACGTGTAAGAAACAACATTTGTGTATTGGTACCACGCGCACAACGTGTACGGTGCATTGAATGTACACGACTTTGTATGCCACACAAGTCCACAACCGATTTTTTGTTTGTCTTTTTTCGGGAACGGTAAGACATAACGTTTGTTTCTCCTTTCAATCAGACCTTTGTAATAAGATAAGTGCAATCCAAAACATGAAACTTTCGGGGATTTCAGGCTGTAATTGCCCTTTAATTTTCCTGGAAGCCAAGCGAATACAACGCAGCTTTCGATTAGCCTCATTTTGTGGTTTCCTCGAATGTCAACCCGGTGTACACACGTGGAAGCTAATCGAACGCACCCTAGGTAGGGTCATATAAAGACTGGTCCCCGCTTGTAAATACAAATGCATTCCGAATGATAGTGGAGAGTCGGAAGCAGCCTATATGTATGAACTGGTTCCCACCCTCATAATTTCCGAGCGACCATGAAGAAGCTGTCCGCGATTACCGTTGGGCACTTATACTTCCGTGTAACATCAGCGCATGGACGATCACTGTGCGCCATTTAAACGAATCGGGAGTTTAACGTGTCCACGTCACAAAGGCGAGATGAGCTCTCGAAAAGAACGGCACATTTTCACATTCATTCCGAATCGTAAGTTACCTTATTTATTTAAGCCCTACGCACTGGGCTGTAATTTGACATGGCGGCGAGCCAGTCACAACATGCTTGAATATTCTTATTGCTTTCAAAACAAAATGCATGTAGGCCTGTCAATGTACGATATTTTTAGACATGTTTATTATATAATGTACGAATAACTCGACGCTCAGGAATACGATGGTGTATATAAACGTGTTCAGCGATATGTATTTCGGGAGATATTTGGAATCCAATTCGAAAGACAACTACTGGTGAAGCGACATCTTGCTTTTTTTTAGCCGGGGTAGCAGCAGGGCTGTAATGGCGACAGTAATTAGATGTTAAAAGAGAGCCAAATTACAGCCCTTTTTGTAGAGCTACCTTAGAACTATCATCTTAAACATTCGATCTGTATTGGATCCGGAGGTGGCCTATTTCTGGTAGTGTGGGTATGTTTTGAGGCAAATTTTGGCTGTGTTGCACTTGCAGGTAAATCATATCGGAAAATGTTTAAGCCAGCATCTAACTCATTAGTCATTAGTCCATTGTTTGGTTGAAAAATTTAATATCAATTTCAGCCCTTCTGGTATGATCTGTACTGCTGGGTTAAATCATCAACTCCAGTCTGCATCTGATAATTCTAAATTTTCGTCAGATGGTTAATATGGTTACTTGTTGCAAATCTTCCGACCACATTCATGGGTCTACTTCGGATAGTTAAGTGCAGAAAAACGTGCAAAACCAATTTAAACTGTCCTCAAACTTAGTACCAGACAAGAGTTTCCATAATTTTTATGACGCAAAGACAAGATCCTAAGTATTTCATCAGCCAAAATTGAAGTCGCGAATCAAATTTCAAGGAGAGTTTTCTTCAATATTTTTCATCTGAGAGTGATTTCAATTTGAATCCTATAGAGACTAGACTGGGGTACAAGTCCAACTATTTGGAAAAAAAGACTGATCTTTAGTAGTCTGGTGGCAGACTATGGAGAGATGTGTAGAAATAGACACCGGTACTAGATGTTTCTTTTGACACAGTTGATTGATGCAGTACTAAAGGGGTGTTGGACCGGTTGTTTCATGCGCCATTCTATTTTGTTGCATGTTTTCGGTACATTGATTTTTAAGACTCTCGATAATACACAGTCCCACATTTTCAGACTAGGTCTGCTCTAAGTCGAATTCACTGGGACTCACATGAATATTTGCTGACTTACGTATTAAGACCCTTAACATGGCGGTTAAAACCGTCATGCCATACGCATGCGTAGTAGCCGGGTTTAGACAGCGATGTTTTATGAGCACCTACATGTTTTGTGTGTAAATTGACGCTCGCACAGGATCTGTCATTCCCAGTACATTTGAGAAACAAATTGAGCCCGCTACGAACGTGTACACTTTTTGCGGAAAAGCCAAAAATCAGAAGAGAAAGAAAGGTTTTTTCCGCAAATAAGAAAAACCAGCTAGTGTTTTCTGGTACAGTGGAAGCTGACATCCATCTCTTACCTGATTTTGTTCCTTTATTTTACCTTTATCATGTTGCCTGACATCATTTGATCATTATACGAGAATATTGAACAAAGCTTCTGGAAGTCATTGAAATCCGTGAACTTTGTGAACTAAACTGTGTACACATGTACAGATATAAGCTACTGTGAATAACATTCTCCTTGACTGTTGCATTTTTTTTTCAACTGTGTACATACAAAATGAACTGTGGATATCGTAACCGCCTCGTCTGTTCAGAAATACTAAGAAATAAACGGCAGATAATAATCAGTGTGTGTTCACCGTTCCGATAACCACAGCGAGTGAAAACTATGCAGAGCTTCATAACTCAAACGTGATGGAATCTCCGTTAACATGATAACTTGGACGGACATAATTCAGACCAATGATCGAGATGGAGCAGACTGATGCGTAATTACATTTTAAGTACCGTCGCTCAACGACCCTTGACCTTAAAGGGACATTGCGGCCTGAAATGTACCCAATTGTGCTACAAACCATGTGCTAAACAAGGTTATATTAAGTAGAAAGAACATTTAAAAGTAGAATATAGGTCCACACTACCATCCTTTACAAACTGGGATTTTGTTTGTTATTTTTGCGAGAACCATACAACAACGAATATTTTGGGGGTCACAATTTTGTCTCCGAAAAATAGAGCTCAGTGATAGTTGTGATCCAGCCACATAGTGTTTCGCACTCTGCGGACGTGTAAGAAACAACATTTGTGTATTGGTACCACGCGCACAACGTGTACGGTGCATTGAATGTACACGACTTTGTATGCCACACAAGTCCACAACCGATTTTTTGTTTGTCTTTTTTCGGGAACGGTAAGACATAACGTTTGTTTCTCCTTTCAATCAGACCTTTGTAATAAGATAAGTGCAATCCAAAACATGAAACTTTCGGGGATTTCAGGCTGTAATTCCCCTTTAATTTTCCTGGAAGCCAAGCGAATACAACGCAGCTTTCGATTAGCCTCATTTTGTGGTTTCCTCGAATGTCAACCCGGTGTACACACGTGGAAGCTAATCGAACGCACCCTAGGTAGGGTCATATAAAGACTGGTCCCCGCTTGTAAATACAAATGCATTCCGAATGATAGTGGAGAGTCGGAAGCAGCCTATATGCATGAACTGGTTCCCACCCTCATAATTTCCGAGCGACCATGAAGAAGCTGTCCGCGATTACCGTTGGGCACTTATACTTCCGTGTCACATCAGAGCATGGACGATCACTGTGCGCCATTTAAACGAATCGGGAGTTTAACGTGTCCACGTCACGAAGGCGAGATGAGCTCTCGAAAAGAACGGCACATTTTCACATTCATTCCGAATCGTAAGTTACCTTATTTATTTAAGCCCTACGCACTGGGCTGTAATTTGACATGGCGGCGAGCCAGTCACAACATGCTTGAATATTCTTATTGCTTTCAAAACAAAATGCATGTAGGCCTGTCAATGTACGATATTTTTAGACATGTTTATTATATAATGTACGAATAACTCGACGCTCAGGAATACGATGGTGTATATAAACGTGTTCAGCGATATGTATTTCGGGAGATATTTGGAATCCAATTCGAAAGACAACTACTGGTGAAGCGACATCTTGCTTTTTTTTAGCCGGGGTAGCAGCAGGGCTGTAATGGCGACAGTAATTAGATGTTAAAAGAGAGCCAAATTACAGCCCTTTTTGTAGAGCTACCTTAGAACTATCATCTTAAACATTCGATCTGTATTGGATCCGGAGGTGGCCTATTTCTGGTAGTGTGGGTATGTTTTGAGGCAAATTTTGGCTGTGTTGCACTTGCAGGTAAATCATATCGGAAAATGTTTAAGCCAGCATCTAACTCATTAGTCATTAGTCCATTGTTTGGTTGGAAAATTTAATATCAATTTCAGCCCTTCTGGTATGATCTGTACTGCTGGGTTAAATCATCAACTCCAGTCTGCATCTGATAATTCTAAATTTTCGTCAGATGGTTAATATGGTTACTTGTTGCAAATCTTCCGACCACATTCATGGGTCTACTTCGGATAGTTAAGTGCAGAAAAACGTGCAAAACCAATTTAAACTGTCCTCAAACTTAGTACCAGACAAGAGTTTCCATAATTTTTATGACGCAAAGACAAGATCCTAAGTATTTCATCAGCCAAAATTGAAGTCTCGAATCAAATTTCAAGGAGAGTTTTCCTCAATATTTTCATCTGAGAGTGATTTCAATGTGAATCCTATAGAGACTAAACTGGGGTACAAGTCCAAATATTTGGAAAAATAGACTGATCTTTAGTAGTCTGGTGGCAGACTATGGAGAGATGTGTAGAAATAGACACCGGTACTAGATGTTTCTTTTGACACGGTTGATTGATGCAGTACTAAAGGGGTGTTGGACCGGGTGTTCCATGCGCCATTCTATTTTGTTGCATGTTTTCGGTACATTGATTTTTGGGACTCTCGATAAGGCCAAAAAAAAAAAGTCTCCGGTTTCTGGTATGCGCGCGCGTCGCCGTAGCCATGCGCGTCAGCAAAATGAAAAAAGTTTTTTTCAATGAAAGATGATGTCTCAAAACCGCCAAACTCACTGGTTTGACTGGAATCCTGCTGCTGCACAATTTTTAACGTGTTTTTAGATGGGGTTATGATCGAGAGTAAGCTTTATGTGGCCTATCTGGACTCCCATATATTTTCACTACGTTTAGTCGGGCACCACTTGCAGTCATCAGCCGACATTTGAAGCAAAAAAGTCGGGTAAAAAAAAAAAGCCGCGTCGCCGCACCACTTTTTGGACAAGCTCCATACCAGAAACCGGAGACTTTTTTTTTTGGCCTAATACACAGTCCCACATGTTCAGACTAGGTCTACTCTAAGTCGAATTCACTGGGACTCACATGAATATTTGCTGACTTACGTATTAAGACCCTTAACATGGCGGTTAAAACCGTCATGCCATACGCATGCGTAGTAGCCGGGTTTAGACAGCGATGTTTTATGAGCACCTACATGTTTTTTTTGTGTAAATTGACGCTCGCACAGGATCTGTCATTCCCAGTACATTTGAGAAACAAATTGAGCCCGCTACGAACGTGTACACTTTTTGGTTTATCGGAATTTTTGAAAGGTCACGCGCGGTACCCAGAATATTGTACGTAATTATTTAATTAATTATTTAAACCAGATTGGACATGTCAACCGATGATTCACTGATATTAATATGATTATTGTTACATGAGAGAAAATACCCAGTCGTTGTTGGTGAGACTGTATTGAGCAATGGTTCACAAAGGGGAGTAAAGCTCTAAAATAATATGGTGTGATGAGTCGTCCTGGAATGGGCGTACGTGCACGACCGTCCTTTTTGGATCGGCTTTTGCTGTGTGAGTCACCTTCAAGAATAGTGCATGTCCCAAATTAAGTTTGAGATGCTACATTGTAGGATCTATTGCTCTATTAAAATTTCATGTTTTCACATTATTGTCGCTTTTACTATTGCACAATTAGTGTTCAGTTCATGTGTTGATTGGGGAAAAGAGTACTTTGGAGTTAATTTGTTACCTTGATCCGTAGTTAACATTCACCTGTGAATCACATGGTCGTACACAATGACTGCTTCATGTCGTTTTTTTATATTACGGCTGTCGTATGTCTCAACTTGGATTTGCTTTCTGTGCCCCATAGAATATTTTGCTTGGTAGATTGGCGATTCTGATGCCATACCATAACACCTCGGCGTTCCGGGAATTTAAGGATTTTGGATCTTTAGAAGTTGAATTTTAAATGTAAAAGTTCAACTATTAGAGTTGTTTGGGAATTACACATTCAAAGTAGTTAGAAACTTGCAATAGGAGTTTGTTCATCAAGATAGACATAAGTCTGTAACATATCCATGTTACAGTGTATAGTGTTTTATTTGTACTAGAGTGTGTGAGTTGACCCAGAGAACGTACGAGAGTTTGCGAGAAATATAACTTAGTGTAAAGCGAGTAGTTTTCTTGATATAGTTTTGTTTTGACGACGTTCTTTTCACTGAAAGGTAGATAAATAAAAATTAAACATATATTTTTTCAATTCAGTTTACAAAATGTAAACGATATATCAAATTAGGGAAAAGGAGAGCGAAAAGGTGTAGATACGTCATACGTACGTCATTCGCCATTGTTCTAGTTCACGGCGCCGGTCTCTCCAAAGCGTAGACCATTATGCAGTGTAAGACGATCGTCGCATATAATTTATGTACATAAATATAATTTATGTAACAACCCCCCCCCCCCATGTTTTCATATACAGGGATTTTGGGGACCGGGCTTTCCCATCCCGACAATGAGCCAATCACGTTGCAACCTGGTGCTCAGGGTTTTTTCTGCTTTCTTCAATAATTTGGACAGCATGAAAGTTTTCATATATTGTCAAATTCATTTTGAATTTATCATCCATAATTGTGGCCGTTTCATGGTTCAGATCTTTGTAAAAACAAAGTGTTATAGAAAACAACATAAACCACACGTAAAAGTCCAATACACCGCAGCCCGGAAATTCAATCGTAACCTTTATGTGCGAGACTTACACGGTCTATACTTACCAGTGGGGGAACTCATGCTTGTCATTCATTCATTCTATCTTGCTTAAATGAAATCATTCATTAAAATATTTTTCGTACCAAATTGAGAATTGAAACTATCTGCTCCTGTCTCCCTTCAGTTTTGTTCTACTTTAAATTACTGTTTCAGTTACTGTCTCCACGACTTTCTTTCGCGACTCACGATGCACATAAAGCTGCCCCGTGATCATCTGCGACAGTAAATGATAATTGAAAATATATATTTATCCAAACGTTACTCTAGGTGACTGCTCTATGTTCCGACACCCCTATGTTCCGACAACCTAGATTGTGTTACTCCCGGTTAGGGTTAGGGTTAGGGTTAGGAATAGGAATATGTGCAGTCGGAACATAGGGGTGTCGGAACATAGAGGTGTAACCTTACTTTAGATTCATATATCTTGGAATAGCAGTTTGCCAGCTGTCTGGTCTGCAGAATCTCTTATCCTAGCTTGGGTGTCTTGGCCCTTGCAGTAAAACATCAATAGGAAAAGTACTAACTTCTTTTAGGTAAAGGTTAATCATGTTATGGTTAACAACCCCCCCCCCCCAAAAAAAAAAAAACATCAACAACAAGAAAAAAACAAACAAACAAATAAACAAAAGAGAGAGAGCAGCACCGGGATTTCCAAAAACAATAACCTTTTGCAGCAGTGAAATTGTTTTGACTGCTTATATTTTCAGGCTGTCGGTGCATCATTTAAATTGACATGGACATGGATACCGTGATGAGGCCATATCTAGGCCAATCGGCCAACCTTCTGACTGGATACAAGGCTGACATCTACTCCGTGCCCTTCAACAAGTCTTCCAAACCCGCCCTCAACGACGGCCAAGTCATCGTTAGGAACCCTGACTACGATGCCGAGTGGTCCTGGCCAACGATCTCTCTTCATGACAAGGCTGAGGACCTGCTGAGTGCCGTCCTCCAAATCAAGCTCAGACCTCTTGAAGATGTCTCTGATGAGAATGGCATGGCAGGGGTTTGGCCTGCTGGAGCTCTTATCCTAGCTGGGCTGTCTAGGCCTACATCAGCTCGCTCCAGGGCGCTGAAAAAGCTTTCCCATCAACTTGGAGTCAATCTCAAACAGCAGGACTGGTCCTATGCTCTAGTCCGCCGTACACGTAAGATAGGCACAGCCATCCATCCCTGCTACGAAAGAGGGGTGTTTGGTCATCCATACCCTGAAACAATCCTGAAACCAGACACCCTGGCAGCTCTGAAATCCTTGGAGAAGATGCGGGCGAATTCTACCAACGTGTCCAAGCGGGGTGCCGAGGGCTACTTGGACTTCTATGAGACCTTCGGTTCACACTTCGTATCCAGCGTCGACACCGGTGACACCATCTTCCAAGTCTTTGCCTTTGCCTCGACCGATTACCAGAATATTGTCAGGGTTTACGAGAAAAGTCCAAATGATCTGAGTGGTCCCAAGTCTACCTCCTTTGCTTTGTTCACCACGCCTCGTTCTGGAAGTGGGTATGGTTACACCGCAGCCATCGGCAAAATCTGCATAACCAGCCAAGATCCAGAGATGGTGAACTCTCTAAAACATGGTCTTTGGAAGGATGAGAAGTATGCATGTACCAACAGCATCTTTGCTCCGTTTCTCCGCTCTGATGCCATCAATGCCAACACAACCTTCAAGAAGGTCGTCGTGATATCCATCGAGCTAGCATCCCTTGACGTCTTTGCCGAGTACTTCCGAATGCTGATCTGGCGGCGAGTCTTCAAAGCAGCCATGTACGCCAAGTACCTTACCGGTGTAGGTGTGGCTCCTTATTTCACCAACAACTGTCCTTACGACTTGGATTCCATGTTCCAGGACTCAGACCCTATCGTTGGAGATGGTCTGCTGTCAACACTCGCCACATCCTCCGTCAACATCTGGCAGGAGAAGCTCAACCTGGGTGATATTGCTCTCCAATTTCCAGAGTTGGTGAAGGTTTTCAGCGTGTTTGCAAATGCGATCCAGGTACGTTAAACCCAGTAGCATGATCAGCACATTACACAAAGCTTTAGATGCAATTTCATCTTGTACATAAACGGAAAGCAATTTCTGCTCTCATTTGAAGCCATTGCGCTCTTAAAAATATAAACAGAAATAAAATAAAACCGACGTTAAATGTTATTATTTGAAGTTATAAATATTTCCTGCGCTTGCTAATGAGATCTATATGATTTGGTGATTTTTGTTTGTACATATTCAATGAATTCTACAATTAACTTTATAGATACCAGCAACTTCCTCTAATGAGAAGACGGTCATCCATGTTCCCGGTTCAAGTACGGTTTCCCTTCTTGGACACGTTATCACATCTGGAGGGACTGGCCCTAGACCTCCAAATCTACGCCTCAGTGATCCTGCTTTAAAAGAGATCAAAAGTCGCCTCTTTTTTGGTGAGTTTTACGGCGGGTTACAAATCAGTAGCTCTAGTGATACTAAAGGTTTTCTGATCATGAATGGCTTAATATTCAAAGAAGTCAAAGGTCAAGTCTCAGTTGTGCGTGATGTGCGTGAGACTCTCAATGTGGCAATTCTCACCGAGCGCTTGACTGATATTCAATTTGCTCTAGTAGCTGCAGAAGCTCGCCTTAACTTCCTGCTCTCAAACGCCGTGCCTCAGGGTCAAAGCCTGAAGCTTTTGAAGCGGTTCTTGTTGTGGCTTGCTGGAGTAGCAGGTAGCAATTACCAGTATCAAGATGACCAGCTGGCTACACTGCAGGCAAGAGCAATGTATCTTGTGTCTGTGGTAGCCGCTGACCAAGGGGCTGGCGTTCCCGTGCCGTACTTACGATACGAAGCCTACAAAGACGTTGTCGAAAATGTCCAGCATGTTTTGAGAACTGCCTCCAGTCAGTTGATGGATTACCAGAAGCAGATCAGAGCAAGAAAAGCTGAAGAGCGTCAGGTGCAGAGAGACACAGCCCTAAACAAAAACATTGTTAACTCGGGCAAGATTCTTCAAAACTACATCGGTGCTCAGGCGAGCTATCAACAAAGCCTGGAAGACATGTTCTCCAGCGTATATCAGGAAAAGATGGATGAGCTGGAGAAGGCTAATAAAAGAGCAGACCAACTGAGTGCCAGACTATCCGAGCAGCGAGTAGTTGTCAACGACGCGATCGAGGAATACAAGGAAGCTGTTGGTAGGTGGATAACGGAACAGAACATCAAGGCAGCCATTGACATCGCCTCAAGTCTCTTCTCTCTTGGCTTCACTTTCGCAGCACCTGCTTCCTCCATCGGAGCTCTTAGTGATCTCGGTTTGACGGTCCAAAGAATTCAGAAGGCTGTAGAAGTATTTGATGCTGTTATTATGACGTATAGAACCATTAAGGCCATACCATCTAATCCTAAAAAGGTTGTTGACTCCCTCCAGGATATTGGTCTCAGTGGACTAGAGTTGCCGTCTTCGCTTGAATGGGATGAGATGAAAGTCAACTTCGAGGCCACCCTAGCTTCCGGTCCAGCCATTGAAGCAAAAAACACTCTCTCGGCAGTTTTTGCCGTCATGGTCCTACGCGGTAAAGATCTTCTTCAAACGCAGAGCACCATCCAAGGAATTGTTGCCGATCTATCTGCTAATCAGCAACGTATCAGTCTTCACAAATGCCAGAAAAAACGACTTGATGAGCTGAAAGTGAACCTGAATGCAAAGCCAGAGAATTTGGATGTTGAAAAGGTAGATCTGATTGGTCTGTCTGGCAAGCTGAATTTCTTTCAGCGCCAGATGCTGATGACGTTGGCTTCCACTATGGTCATTCAGGACAGAGCTTTACAGTACGAGTACCTACGACCACCCACTCGTATTGAGTCTTTCACGATGCTGAATCTCCAGCTTGCAATCCTAAATCAATCACAGAATATTAATTATGGCCTAACAGTTCAGCCTCAACCAAAATTCCAGAACTATCCAATCATCTATGAAATTCACGGCGTGACACCAGATAGTATCACAAACAACCAGCGCTACACTTTCAACATCAGCCTTAACAAACGTGAGTTTTCTTCGTACAACTACGTCCGCATAGAGGGTATCCACGTCGAGATTGGCGGCATAACGTTCACTAATAGTGGCAAGTATTACACGGAGCTCGTCTTTGATGGAAATCCGTTCTTTGACCGTGGTTTTGATGGCGAACCCTTGGAGTTCCAGACGACATCACGTATCTTCACCGGTCTTCATGACGTAAGCACCAGCAGTCATGTGGTATATGATCACGGAAATGTTCAGAACCCAGACGTTGTACTGGCAACAACTGGGCAAGATCATTTCGGTGCTAAAACTTCCAGTATCACTCCGTTCTCAAGCTGGCAGGTTTCACTGCCCAAGACTCAGAGCAACGAAGGTATCGAGTTTGACGATTACTCTCGAGGTGTAACCGTCCGTCTCATCTTCCGCATCTATGCCCAGTTGAAGGAATCTACCATGACTCCCTCAGAGATGAACTCTGCAGCTCGGCGCCTTCTTACTCGCCAAGATTACGTCAAGCCCATTGAGTCGGTTTTACCGATGGCTCTCGCAGGTAAACTACCTACGGCACGTCCCTCGACATCTGATGGGGCTACAACCACAACATCCGTGTCTCGTGATGACGTCCTCCGTGCCATGAAGGGAACATCTGTCTGTGCAGGTTGGGATGTTGTGTTCTCTATGACAGCTAAACGGGTGAATGACCAGTTATACGGGCAATATGCCAATCGCAAAGACAACCCAGTCTTTATCAGAGAAACCGGCAACATTGAGAAAGAATACAAGACATCGGAGGGCAAAACACTTAAGACGGTGTTCAATTTCACCTTCAATGCTCCCCGTCTCCAGTTTCTGCTGAATAACTCCAACTCTGCTCAGGTTTTTATGCCAATCATATCTGGGACCTATGAGTACTCTGTCTTAGTCAACGACACCTGGATTGAACTGGAGAAGGCTGAGGTGAAGAAAACTGATGGGGCTTTCATCCAAGGAGATGTTCCTCTGTCGATCGTTCCAGGATCAGTCTCGACACAGCACAATGTGGCCATCAAGCTCAATGGTGGATCTTTTTCGGCCCGGAATTTCAAAGCTGGCAACACCAATCCAACTTTTGGATTTGCTCTGACCAACTACTTCACCAGCCTGAAGGACGGCTACGAAGTCTACAACCTCGGCACTCTTGATCTTAAAGGAATTACGATCCTGGATTCTCTTAACCCCAATGACTTCCAGTTCAATGTCTACCATACTCCTAGCAACCGGGATCTCCTTCAGCTTTTCATAGCCACTACTGGCAGACTACAGTCAGCAACTTCGCTGTATATCCAAGAGCCCATTCCATCAACGTATGATAGCTCCTTGATCATCAACTCTAAGATCTTCTTCCAGGATGTGATGCCAACTGCTCTTGGCGATGGTGGTATTGGCCTCGCCTTAGAAGCTATCGAGCCACCAGACGATGCTAATACTAACACTGCCTGGTCCGCTAAAGCAACAAGCGGTTCAGTGTCAGCGCCTTTTCCTGTGACCAAGGTTGATTCCGACGCCACAAGCAATAAAGGTTCGACCACACACTTCGAATACTTCGTCAAAGTCGGCAACGACACGGCAGTTGTCGATCTCACCGGAATGCAGTTCCTCCCAGGAGACGAGACGTCAGGTTGGGTAGCCAAAGTGGTCTACTCTCCAGGCTGCAGGAAATACTCCTTCAAATATGGGTCCAGATGGAAAATTTGTACTTTGTTTGGGTGTGACGAATGGAGCAAAATCGACTACAGTAACCATTCTCTTGGTGTGACGATTGATATGGAAACCACTTTACCACTGAGTGTTACAGGTGACGGTCAGAACCAATCCATAGGATTCGCTGCCACTGAGTCCAGTGTTAGCTTGACAGGTAACCTCAAACCACCCGGCGGAGTCTGTAAGTGTAATGACCGAGACTTGCAGAAGAAGTTCCTCGACAACCTGAAGAAGATTCTGCCTAAAGAACTGGTGGGTGTCTTCAACAAGTCCTTTGACGCTGTGTCTCTCTTTGCCCTGAAGAATCTGCTGTTCCCGGCAAAGAATTTGATCACACTGGAGGAAGGGGCGGTGCCCGGTGACTTGATTGTCTTCGGGAATTTCACTCCGGTTTAGAGGCAGAAAGCAATCTTATTCATGTGCAATTTCTTACCAGGTTGAAGCTGGTGCCTGTACGTACGTACGTACATCAGTGAGTTCACTTTTCCCAACAGTTTAAACTTGCAAAACCATCAATCAAGTTTTAGGTATACCGACGCCTCCCGTTTTAGGATGTAATTATTTTAGGAAGGGGAAATCCTACAAAAACTAAAAAAACACTTTAGATCTTCTTGATATTTTCATGTTTTTAAGTACTGCTTGTTCGATTTATTTTGGGATTTGATAAGTAAAGCACTTGGCAGGATTTTGAATGTGGCGTTCGGTTTGATTATGATCTTAAAAATAGGTAGTGTTTATTTGTGAGCACTTTATCTGTCACAAGTTTCGATTTGTTTTCTTTGTAGAAGTATTGCTTGACATTTCATGGTGATATGACAAAGCATCAAATGTGACACCAAATGTGATGCGAGCGAGCTAAATGAATCATTTGTAGACCCTGGTCATTTATTTTTACAATTTGAAAAGAGCACAATCTCAGCATTACTGCTGTGAAAACCGCATGCTGATACCATCTTAAGTTTAAAAAAAATATGGAAGGCGAAACACCAAGAGATGTGATGAAGTGATGTGTTAAAGTGGCCCTATTTTGGCCTGGATCTCCAAACGAACATTCCCGACAAACGATTCATTTAGATTGATCGCATCACAAATATCGTAAGGTATAAATAACAGCAATACTTATACAATATTGGATGGCTTTGAGGGGGATACAAGAATATATACCACGAGCTTTAACAATATTGCACGAGTCGAAGACAAGTGCAATATTGTCGTAGCGAGTGCAGTATATGCCTGCGTTTATCCTCCGGAAAAAAAAATCCTCCAATATTATTACAATTTATATCAGGCTGACTTTATTCGCAAGAAATACATTTCAGGACACTGTCTTCATTTTCTCCTATTTCGTCAAACTATTTGAAGCTGCCATTCTGCGCGCTGCGTGGGCGTCCATGCTCGACGGTACCGCGCGCAACGCTCTTCAACTGTTAGATTCTACCATTGATCTCCATCAGGAAGACGCTCTAGATCGTGCGGGAACAAGCGCAAATGCCTGGGTGAGGGCGCGCCGGGCAATATCAAAAGTAATATTGTCCGCAATCCAGGTACTTTAACTATCAATTTTGCTGTCATCTGGATACGTTTTACGAAAACATACAACACGCAGATTTATTTTTTTTTACCGCTGGAAGCCTGATAGAAATAATAATGTCATATATAATTATGTGAATTAGAATATTGCAACTAAAATAAAAGCGTTGAGTATAAGCACACATGTTATTAGCGATACCGTTTATTCCCTTATGCATTTCGAAGCATGAGATATTCGATATTGTGACATGGACCACTGATCTTTATTATACTGGTCACTACTATACTACTGTCATTATAATAGAGATCAGTG
Source organism: Patiria miniata (assembly GCF_015706575.1). Taxonomy (NCBI): domain Eukaryota; kingdom Metazoa; phylum Echinodermata; class Asteroidea; order Valvatida; family Asterinidae; genus Patiria; species Patiria miniata. The sequence continues at coordinate 817,007 of NW_024037047.1, forward strand.
ACATGGACCCAGTCTTTAACAAAATTACAATTAATTAACTTAAAACGAGTTACAATTAAGTCATAATTGCTTGTGCTTATGCAACACTGTTCTTTTAACTGAAGTGATGTTAAACAAATATTAATTACGTAATGGGAACTGTAGTATTAGAGTTTTTGCTGTGTACACAATGAGAGCTATTTTCTGTCTAGACGTTTAGCAAAATCGTTTATGCCCTTAACTTGGCACGGATTGTAAAATGAATATTATATAAAAAGAAAGAAAACACGTTGACACGTTCTACAGTGGAGATTAAATTCCTTATTATATCTTTGTTGTTTAATGTATACAAAGTGTTTTTTAGCGAATACTAGCTGATGGAATATCCAACAACAAATATTGAGTGTTGTCAACACTTAATTAAGGATTAATTAATAATTGCAAAAAGAGATTATAGTAAATTTATCAAACTCTAAAGTCCAAAGTACTGAACGGTTCATGAGTGTGGTACATGTCCACTATTCTTGCAATTTGGACAATGTGAAAAACAGACTCATTGGTTGTACAGGGTGAGTCAAAAAGAAAGTAACCCGAATGATTTTTTTTGTTTATCTTAAAGAGCAATCAAATTTGAAACATCAATTAAGGATATGTGCAAAGAGCATCGTCTTTCACTCGTCTCAAAAAAGAATTACTGAAATTGATCTAGAGGAGTTATGACATTAACTAAAAGCTGTCCGTGGAATGCCATTAAAAGCTATTGAGCTGGATGAATATTACAGATTAAACAGATTAAACGTCCACGTTTCATAATAGGCATGCATCGGTTCGTAGAACGGTAAATGATCAGTGGTGGACAGCCAAGTTTTATAATCTTTTTATTGAAATAGACATAAATTGGGAATAGAGTATGCAAATCACGTGAAATGTTAACAGTTAAAAGCTAATAGGATGTACTTTATCCCTATGTTTTTTTGGGGGGGGGTTGAAATGGAGCAAGCCAATTTTTTTTTTTTTTTTTTATTAAATTGTGTAACTTTCCTTTTGACCTGTATTGAACATCTTAGTGAATATAAACGGAACAGTGAACGGTCACGTGCGAGGTTTTGAGACCATAATAAAGAGGCCCGATTTCATAGTAGAAAATTCGTTTTATATGACACCGGCTTGAAGAATATAGAGACAATGCATAATGTTTTTTCTTACTCCTTGTTAATATACCTGTATTGCAGTTGAACGGAGTCATCCTTTTTGAGATATATTGTTTACATGAAGGAGAGCGCTATATTTGGACACAATATGACATTTGCTATTTCGACATATTAGGTAGCTCCTTCTTATTGTGTCCACCATACATGTCCTTCAAAATGGCTAACGGAAAGTAAATTGATGAATTTTCAGGTAATAATTTGGGTAATCGGAGAAAATAATCCAGGCGCTCCATACTTATTTTGTTGGAATTTGCACTCAATACATTTTGGTTGCACAAATGTATACAATTGTATACAATAGGGCCGTGAGCAGACGTGTGCCATAGCCAGCTCGTGGACTGCACGAAAAGCACGCACGTATACATGGTGGCTGACGGTCTTGGCTTTCTGCTTTACAAGCTTTTGGAAGGCAGCTATATCTGTATCCTTAATTGAAGAGCTGATACTGGGATAGGTGTCTTTGTGTAATTAATTATTTGAAATGTAAATTAGAAAAATGTGTGTAATGGTGCCCTCATTACTCATTATAGTTTTTTCAGGGTCTAAGCTGAGTCTTACTGAGTTCTAGTGGTATGACTGATCTTACACCGGTAAAGGTCCTCCATTCTTACAATATATTATTTTTTTAATCAGGGTTTGTACCTCTTTGTCTTTTTGGGCACAATAAAGTTCCGAGATCGAAAGAGATTGAGTATTGGAGTGTCATGTCGTAATGGAATAACATTAAGGCGAGGCCTCAGGCGCGGTTCTAGGGGGGCTGTAGCCCCCCAAAAATTTTGTCTAGCCCCCCCAAAATAAATTCCGTAAAAAAAAAATTGCATTAGCAAAAAGAAGGATTGTGATGTACATGCGAACGGTCTCCCCCTAAAAGAAGAAATAGCCGTGACAAGGGTGCATTAGTTAATATAGTGTGAATGATTGTAGGATTTTATTGGTGCTCCCCATTGAAAATATGGCATGAGCCCCCCCCCCCCCCCCCCCCCCCTATTGATTTTCGGTGGCCTAAGTGTCTGGAAAAAATAACTGGTCAACATTTCAGCCCGCCTCCCTGAAAAAATTCTGGATCCACCGTGCTAGCCCCCCCCCCCAAAAAAATGTTGGTTCTAGAACCGCGCCTTCGAGGCCTGCTGACGAGGCGACCCATGATTAGTGGCTTCACCGCTCCATCAATAACCAACCCAGTATAGACCATCCCTAGCATGATGTTACCTACTAATTAAGCAACTCCCTCCCCCCCCCCCCCCGCCCTTCCCCGACGGGTTATCTTACTAATATACCCAGTAGATGGCGCAATATGCTTTCGGCGTTGAAGCTTGTACAGTGGTACCTTAATCGTAGGTTTGGACTATGAAGATATTATCGGATACTTCGCATATTATTCATCTGAATGTCTAATGAAAATAGATGAAATTTCCATGTGAATCTATGTTTTCGCAATCCGGTTCTCTTTAAAGTTTGATCAGTTTGAATTTTCAAACGTTTCCTCACATGCATAAGAAAGTCATAAGTATTGCTTAAAAAAAGCGGAAAGGCCCAGAGATGTTAAAAGACCCCATGGCTCGCACCATGCTAACTACGCATCCTCGTCCCTATGGCGTTGAATACTACGATCCCACTAGCTGTTCTCTTACCCGGGGCCCTATTTCATGGCACTGCTAGCAGTAACAGAGCCTCCGTCTATTTCATGGAAGCAGTTAGCCCAGCAAAAGTGGGCTTACCTCAGAGGAACATTTGCTTAACTGACGTATCAATAGAAATCGCCATGCGCGCACGACCGTTAGCACATCCACACCACACCGTGAAATAGTGCTTAAGCTAGGTTAGCACAATTTTCTGCTATAAAGTAAGCACAATTTTTCTGCTAACTGCATCATGTTAAGCAGCACCATGTAATTGGGCCCTGGTACTGATCGTAAAACAAATCTTGCACATTGTGACTACGGTACGGGAAATGTCTGGTGCCTGGCCATGATTTAAAACTCAGCTTTATGGTTGAGGTATTCAGGGTACAGACGGATTCCTCATAGTGAGAGATCGGAAAACACATTTGTTTTTTTCTTCTTCAGTTTTAAATCTTACCAATGCTGCCTGCGGTATATATCACTCAATGCGATTATTAGCCAAATGGAAAAGGGAGGATGATTTTGAGGAGGATGAACTTCATAATTCAAAACACATACAATATCGTTCAAAGCACCAAGTACATGATATTTTATATCCGTTACTAGCTATTACAGATGGAATCAGAATGCAGAAAGTAAGTTTCCAACCAGGATCAGGAGGATGTAAGTAGGCACTGGGATTAAGGTTGGCTGGCTGTGAACAATGCCCTGGTGCTTGCCCGATCCGTTCAACCCGGACACAACTTGTGATTTCCGCGTAACCGGATTTGACTCTGGCGCAGCAAGTTAAAATACAACACGGAATCTCCTTGCACATCAAGGACCCGTATTATGCGAACATCCATATGCCATGTTTGCTTTAATTTTCATTTTGCTATTTTTGCGAAAACCATACGAGAACTAATGTTGGGGGTCACAATTTTGTCTTCGAAAAAATTGAGCTTATAGTGAAAGTTGTGATACTAGCGGTTCGCACTGTGCGGACGTGTAAGAACATTTGTGAATTGGTACCACGCACGCAACATGTACGGTGCATTGAATATACACGACTTCAAATAAGTATGGATATACCACACAATGTCCACAACCAGCTTTTTTCGTCTTCCGTAAGACATAACGCTGATTTCCTTTCAATCAGACCTTTGTAATAGGATAAGTACACAATCCAAAACATGAAACTTTCGGGGATTTCAGGTTGTAATTCCACTTTTAATTTTCCTGGAAGCCAAGCGAATACAACGCAGCTTTCGATTAGCCTCATTTTGTGGTTGCCTCGAATGTCAACCCAGCAGTATGCAAACCCGAAGCTAATCGAACGCACCCTAGGGTCATATAAAGACTGGTCCCCGCTTGTAAATACAAATGCGTTCCGAATGATAGTAGAGAGTCGGAATCAGGCTATGCATGTGAACTGGTTCCCACCCTCATTATTTTCGACCACGAAGAAGCTGTCCGCGATCATTGTAAGCACTTACATTTCCGCGTCACATCAGCGCTGGGACGAAACAGGTTTTAGGGTCATTGCGTTTGAATGGTGAATTTTTTTTTTAACGAATTGAGGAATTTCAGAATTGTTTCATCACAAAGTAGCCTATATGAAATTGGCTTTCCCTGTTTGGTGCTACATATTTTTTTTTTAAATATGAAATATTTTAAGGGTTTGGGTTCCGCTTTGTTGGTTCACCCTGTTGGCCTACGTTTAATGTACCTTCAATGTACTTTAACTAGACACCTGATGGCGTCATGATGACGAAAATCCTCGTGGACTATCTTCGGATGCTCGTATAAGTGTCTGCCAAGTTTGAAGTCGATCGGACTTTATATGAAAGTGCCAACGTGCCTGGTTGGGGAAAAAAACGTAGACAAATCCTATGACGAAGAGTCTTAAATGGAAAGGAAAGAAATATTAACAAAAACAAGAGTTGTCTCGGCGGATTTAACAGCTTATAAAGAGTTTGTTTTTCATCGAGAAAGCTGATTACGAGGTTACACACAGTCGTTCGTTCCTACGGGACGAGGGATTACGGCAAACAAATCCAAACAGCGCGTACTTACAGCTGTCTTCTGTAGAATAATACGTCACCGTTTTACCGAAGAGCGACATAATATGTCAACAATTACCTTTTTTTTTCGATTTCGATTTTTTTTTTCTCAATATTTTGCTTTAAAACATTGTACTTAACCATTTTGACATGTTTCTGTAAGCAAAACATCATTAATTTCAAAATTACATTAATGATGCAAGTGGCAGAAATCCCAATAATTCCATTTTGCGTTTTCACGAAGAGCCACATACATTTTGGCCATTATGGAAAAACGCATTGAACAGATTAAGGGCCAAAATCTAGGAAACTTGAATTTTTTTTCACGAAGAGACGCATATCTTTACTAGTTAATTTTCACTATTAACTACTGTATTAAGTCTAATTACTTGGTTCACGTAAAAATTCAGCTCTCATAAAACCATGTGAAGGTTTATTACTGCACAAATTTTCTGCAAAGTAGTATATTTTGCAGTTTTAAAATAGAAGAAACTTGTTTGCAATTATCTCCAAAACGCTTTTTCTTCAAAATCCACACATGTGGCTGTTCGTAAAAACGGTGACAAATAGGCATTACACTTTCTCCTTTTTTTCTTATAAGTTATCCGTCCGCGTAAAAATAAACAGAAACTAAGCAACAAGATTTATTATTAACCTCCAGCACACACTGTTATGCAAGTAACCTCTCGAGGATTGGCTCTGTACATTGATGAATGGCGCTGCCTATTTTGCCGCAAGTAACGAGATAATTATCCGGTTGAAATATATCATATTAAGTACACAACGCAAATCTGCTGTGCATTGACGTCCGCGGAGTCCTACCTCAAGCACATAATCGTCAGACCACCCACGTTCAAGATAAACAATCAGCAACGACGTATTGGTCCATGGACATAGAGCATGCCCAGTCTTGTCAGGAACCGTCACGCGCACATTCTAACCAACTTCAATTTGTGCACTGACGTTTGTTGTTCACTAGACTACACCTATGCTCTATAACACATTTAAACAAAAGTCTAAAGTCGGAAAACATCATTTTGCTTTTTACCAGGCTATCAAAGAACGATCAATCTTGTCTTTCGCTTACAGTGTAACAACTAAACAGTATAGCTGTTGAGCTACCAGGTAGCTGTTGAGCTACCAGGTAGCTGTTGAGCTACCTGTCAACACTTGTTGTAGAAGTGCCTCGTGTTGAACAGATACAAGACTTTTAGCAAGACAGTGAAAATGGCAGATACTAATGGGTCGTCTGTGACTTGGCCGTTCATTAGTAAGTTGGAGGTAACACGATGGGCAGAGTTTACGTTATGGCTAACCACGTTCTGCCTGGGTGTGCCCGCTAACCTTATGATCCTAGGTGTATGCTGCTCTCGAAGGCTCCGTACAACCACACAGATCTTCATCGCAGCACTGGCTACGGCCGATCTACTCATCTGTCTGCTTCGGCTTGTAGACGCGATAGCCATAGCCTCTGTGTCTCATTACCTCGACTTCGACTCGGAAAGTGTCGTTTACTTCCTCAGTATGGGCTTGCTCTACACAACGGCCTTACTGATCACGGCTATAGCGTTCGATCGCTTCGATACCGTCTGCCGCTCCCTCAATCGCCTTGTGACAATCAGACGAGCTAAGATCATCGCCGCTGCCTGCTTCGTGGCTGGGTATATCGGAGTCATACCCGAAGCTGCTTACAAACTGCACCAAGGCTTAGCCCTGCATCACCACGAAATTGACACGTTCCATCGCGCACTCTTGAAGTTCCTCCCGATTTGTATGTACATTCTGTCACTCACTGCGGTAACCATCCTGTACTCGGCCATTTTTATCTTTCTCCACAAACGCCAAAAGAACGTAGAACCAGAACTTACTCAACATCGTCTCCGTATCTGCGCCATCAGTGATCAAATACAACGCGAGGTTGCTCCATCAACCTCAGCTCCCCTCGGCACTATTGAGGAACGTCAGCATGATTCTACTAGTACTGGCGCTGGCGGATCTGAAGGAGTCAAGAATGCCGCAAGATGTGCTTCGGGTTACCCATCCACAAGCACCAGCCGAGTTGGTGTTATCCAGGTAGGCACTGATGCACAGTCAATGGATAGTACCAGCTCACGCGCGAATAATCAGGAAGCTAAGAGGTTTAGGAAACCAGAAGCTGGTATCCACCATCCCACCGCACAGGGTAGACCACAACGTCGCAACATAGCCCAGTCTCGTATTACCAGGATGCTTTTCATAGCTACCTTCATGCTCTTCATACTTTGGCTGCCTTACTTAACCCTCAGGATCTACGCCTTAGGGAGCCTGTACGTAGACTTCCTCAAGTCCTCCCACCACGCAAGTGTAGTAGCTGCAATGCTTGTTTTCCGTGACGTCGTATATCTCAACAGCGTCATTAACGTGTTTGTCTATGGTTTGGCAAATAAGCGCTTTCGTGAGGATTGCAACGTGATTGTTCGAAAGTTACGACAGCGATTTTAAAGGTAGAGCATAAAGACCATTTGCGTCTATCCAAAAAGTATTCCTTCTAATATGCTGTCATTTTGAAAAAAAAAATATTACGATCTTTCCTAAAGATATGTCAATTGACACATTTCTGGAAAGTTGCGTTGGCGGTTTGTTTTATAATTGGGCGAATCTGTGAATGGGTGGGATGGAGCGCGTTTACATAGCACACGCGCGCGCGGTTGATATTATGAGCGAGAATCGTCAGTTCAGTGTGTGACATCCATTGAGTTGTGAAATCACTTGAGTTTTATTCTTAAATCATTCAAAAATGAAATTCATGTAAAAGTATTTTTTTTAATCACATGATTCGCTCCTAGGTAAGAGTTTTCAAAAGGATTTTGACCCAACTTTAATAGACTGATGTTATCTTGTGGTGTATTCGATGAAGTATGCTCTCCTGACAGTTGATGTGTTCAGGTTGGCTACACTGTGATCAAATTCCCAATGGGTGCTGTATGCAAATTGTTGATCCATGCATAGATGCAAAGTGTGTTACATAGCCTATTCCTAAAAAGGGTTTAAAGAAGAGGTGTCCAGACAGTCATCTAGTTACATGACAGGGGTGAGTCAAAAAGCGAAACCCAGATGTCGGGACCATTTTTAGTGAAGATCTGCATATAGCACTTTCTAAATCAATGTAAATTGTTTTCGTTTCGCTGAAAGAACACTTAGCTTTTTTGTAATCTGTGAACAGAACTCCAAAAGGTGTTTGTGTTTAAAATTCCGTAACTTGAAAAGTACGCGAGTGATTTGAATGACTCTTGTACTAAAAGAAAGCTTATGAATTGGACTTTCTAATAATTTTCATTATTTTAGGTATGGAAAGTGCTTCATGCAGAACTTACTTTAAAATGGTCCCAATATTTTGGTTTCTTTTTTTTTAATCAGCCTGTACAAATAGCAAACTTCTCTGAACAGAAATAACACTTCAACAGACCAACAAACTTAGTGGTTCCTTCACTCAGTTTCAGTGCTTCACAATTTCATAAATCCCTCGAATAAAGTAAAGCTATAGTATAACGGCTGATTTCTCTCTTCTTAGGAACAGGTAATTTAATTAAACGAAATCTTTGGGAGTAGAGAGCTGATACATGAAAGGAACATATTTCTACAATCGGAAAACGTATGACTGGTAATGGCCCTCCGCGCGAATATGAAAAATACGATGATAATACTCGCACTTCTATCCTTAATACTCCTGGTGATGAATGCCTAGTACTTAACATTACAGAAGAGTTCATTAAAAGCAATTATCAATTTCAGTTGGGAAAATAACAGGTCTGGATGGCATTAGTGTAAAATAAATAAAAAGACCTGTCGTATATTACCAAATGTTTACTCCATATACTTGAAGGGAAGATACATCATTTGCTTTTGCCGTAATTTTCAGAAATGGATGGAATTGGGGGGTTGGAAATATATAGCAAATATAGTTACACTGACTTTGTTGAGGTTTTGGGTTCGAAAATGCTATAAAAACCAAGAAAAACAATCATTTTCTGTAGTCTGGTTCCCTGACTCCATATAAGAAGAAACAGAGCAGTTTACATATATTGGGGAATTGTAAGGTCAGGGAACCAGTCTAGCTGGCTTGTACCCGTTCATAGGTGTGTAATCGATTGCAAACAAGTGCGATGGTCAATTGGGGCCAGTATTTGAAAAAAAAGCCGGTTTTTTCCAACGCTGGTCGGCGTTGGAAATTGATACAAACATACCACTTTTCTTGAAAATGACAGTATATCAGGTGCCATGATTTTACAGGATGCTTTACACTGTCATTCACTAACAGTCCAGCAAGGTATTTCAAAATGATTTGGTAGTTTTATTTTTTGATGTTTGCAAATGTTGTATTTTCCCTTTAACCTCTCCATAAGATGTGAGCAATATCTTAAAAACTAGAAACACGATTTGGTAACACCAATTCACAAGGGAGGAGGCAAACGTAGTACATCAAGTAATTATCGACCTATTTCTATACTGTCAGTTGTCTGTAGGGTTTTAGAAAGATCGGTGCGCTCAGCAGCATATACTTACTTTGATGAAAACAATGTGATCCCAAGTTGACAATCAGGATATTTGCACTCAACACTGAGCACACTAAACGAGTGTTTTCATGCGCTAAATATGTCAACTTGATTTATCAGTTAATTTAAGTAAAACATAGGTGGTCGTTCTGCGTCTGTAAATATTTCTGATCTTAGGCACACTTTATTAATTATTCCAGTGATTTGCCATCTTTTATCCCCCCAAAATGTAGTGTATGTGCAGATGACTCCACTTTAACGTGCTCCTCCAATGTTTATGAAATAGAAATGAACCTAGATGATTCAGCTGAATACAGCTCTTGATAGAATTCACAATCGGTGCGTAAGAAACAAATTTATATAAGATGTCATAAAAAATGCACATGCATGGTTATTGGTTCAGGTTGGAAAATTGAACTAAACGTGTACATTGCTGATAGTCCAATTGTGGAAACGAGATCTTGTAAACGCTTTCGAGTTGATGTTCAAGTTAAACATAAAGTTCGGGCACACTCGTGAAACACGTTAAAAAAAGTTTCGTCTAAATTGGGTGTGTTAAACCTAATTCGCGATTGTATTCCCCAAAGTAGCCTGCACACACTGTTTTGTATATAAGCTTAGTTATGCCAAATAAAGTGACGTTATGATGACGTCATCTCATGTCATGTCATGTCATGTGATGTCAAATTAAAGATGCATTTTAAGGCTCACAGTTTAAGAACTATTCGATGATTTGGTTGTGACTTGGAATGTGCGCAAAACGGGATGTGTTGGAGATTAAAGTTTAAGTGACGTCATGGGATTTCACCACATGTCATGTGGTGTCACATAAAAGGTGCGTTTTCAAAGGTCTATATCTACGGAACTATTACGTGCAATTTGTTTCTAAAGGTTCCATTTATTTAAATATATTTATATGTTAATGCCTGGTGTCACTGACGCAACATTGATGTTGTATTTCAACATTGTGCTATCTTCCGAACTACACATCTGACCACGAAGCGAGGTGGCGCAGAACGCAGCTGTGCCGTTGTATTCTGAATTCAGGATAACGAAATACTGACTCACTGGTGGTTTTGCGCGTGCCGATGTGAGGCTTTGAACGTTCAACCAATAAAGCGGTAAAAGGCGCCGAATTTCATAGGAGTCCAAATTTGGTGTGACACTGGAAAAGTGTGTAAGGCCAGCCAGCCGGTCTTCATCAACCGTTTTAAATCGGCCACAATGACGGGCTCTCGACCAATAGGAATGGGTAAACTGTCTTAGGTATTTATGAACTTATTATATTGTAAATTATACATGTAGTGATCAGATCTGTATGCAGGGCCCCAACGGAAACCAGCGTTAAACTATTTGGGCATACCATGGGTTAGGAAATGTAAATAGATGAATTGGCATAAACCAAAAAAACCACCAATACAATTGACAATAATGAAGATTTAAAAGTTGCATTTGTTGCAGGTGTGCATTTTTGAGGAATGAGGTAATATAAAATATCAACCCCTGTTAATTATACATAGAAGTGCAATGTATTGTTAGTCGGTTGTATTTGGTCGCTGTAAAAAATGTAATATAAAAGAACGTGTTCATGCTATTGTAATTAAAATGTGTTGAAAAGCGTAAAATAACTATGAATGCCCAAATTTAATTTAGTATAACGGATATATCCAATAACTTATATAAGATTTCAGTAACATTTGTTCAAAATTGGCACTGCATGCGTGATTAAATACCAATTAATTCACCAGCAAATTGACTGTAAAGTTAGTTTTCATTGTGACATGTTTATTGTCATATTAGTTTTCATTGTGACATGTTTATTGTCATATTTGATATCTGAGGATTGGGCAGACTGACACACCCAACATCACTTTTTGAACCCCCTTCCCCGATCTTTTTCTCAGTTTCTTTTAATAAACACTCTTTCGTATTTCCTTCAAACATGACGGCCATACAACAAAGAAGCAAAAGTAATCAAGAAAACTGTGAAAAATGAGAGATCAACCATTTTGGACTTTGGGCTTCGAATTCCAATGTCTGGTTATATATGGAGGCAGGGTAGGCCGGGGTGGGGTGGCCAAGGATGTCTGAAAAAAAGAGGGTTCGAGTATTTGTTTTGTTTATGTAGGGGCACGACATTTTATAATAGCACACCCAAGGTCAGCCGGTTAATTAGTGGGACTGGCAAGGTTATTTGTGACACCTATCTGGGGTCGTATATCTACGCCTCACTAGTTAGTTCCAAGTTATTGGTTAAGAATGCATTATTGGATTCTTCCCAGGGACAAACTTTGTCGAGAAGCTTGTTTATATCATTCAAAAGACACACTTGTGTTAATTGGTAGTACCTGAGAGATAAAGTCGATAGGCGACGGATATTTTGTGAATGGCGGAATAATTACGTTTCGGGCCGATTCACCCAGGCACGTCGTTGCGGCCTCTTGCCGTGCGTGCTTCTTGCTGTCGCAGGTGAGACTTTCTCTCCTCAAATGTGTCCATTTTACAACTGCTTCTCGATATTGTTTCATTGTCTCAATATGTTAAACTGGTGCATTATTATGTGCAGATAACTTTCATAGGGGCAATAGACATGAATATGTGTGATTTTAGGGATGCTGTACTCGCAACAAAGTTTATAACTTTTGGCCAGTGGGCGCGCAGCGGGTCATAATAATATGCATGTAGTGTATTGCGCAATGGCGCCCATGTGTCGTTACTGTACATGTACAATGTCGCTTCTTGCTGTTGTGTGTACAACGTACGTGTGTTGTTGGGGCACTGCGCTGTGTGTTACTGAACGCGTGCTAGCTTCAGCGCGATGGCGCTGTATTATTGGGGCACTGCGCTGCGTGTGGCAAGGCTCACTAACTATTTTAGGCGCTTAATTACACAGATTGGGTGAATCTCTTTTTCCCTTTTATTGTATTGGTCTTTACACACTCCACTGTAAACTTGTGTATAGAGCATTGTTATTAGTGTCATTTTATAAATACACTCATGTTGAATTTGACATGTACCTTGCATTTTATAGACCTTGCCGACTACTCATAGATTTCGAGCAGTGTCTTCATAATATTATGTCATGGGCTCCGTCTAAACCTCATTGGACACTGTAGCTATACTACCTTGAGCACTACTCGTCACATTATTCACCATTATTCACCACCCCATCTTATATCAGGGTAAGCTTGTGAATTCTAGGTGTCGATTTATATTGCATAATTTCCAGCCTTTTTGAGGAGGAAATAGGAATTATATTATTCATGAGTACATGTATTGCATGTATAATCACTGTTTTACTTGGCAATGTCATCGCGTCTAGTAGCCAACAAGCTAAATTGCGCGGTGGATTTATACAGCTCTGTTATACACACATCCATTTGAAAGTGTATTGTACATTGTTTATTTTTGGAAAATGTATAATCGACAAACTGGTGAGACTGAGTGTATAGTTTTGACAAACAACTGACGCTTATTGTTTATTCTATCTTTTATTAACAGGGTTTTTTTTATTGGGATTGTATATCATTGACGTACATCAGATGGAATAAAATTTAATCAAGCATTGTATATAAGAGTGCTGCGTCCAAGTTTCTTCGGGCTCCCTATCCACCTCATCGTAGATGGACCACCAGCCTTGGATTGTCCCAGGGTCGACCATACTACTACAGAAAATGGCGTCGTAGACAGGATACAGGGGCTCTAGTCGACGCAAGAGCATCAAGATAACATTGTTTATATTTGGAACAAAAAAACCTCTGATATATATAAATTTATCAGTCTCAGTGGTGTAAAAAAAAAAAAATTGGTTGGTGCTCAGATTTAGCTGTCTATTTCAAAGGCATTGTATGACATCATTCGAATTCTATGTTTATGTAAATGATTTATAGTGTTGCAGGTCACTTATGTAGTTTGGAGTAGTGAATAAAAGAACACCTTTATACAAGTATAATAATTAGGTGTATTTGAACAAAGCAGGATCTGGGGAGTTTATCATTAGGTGCATCCAGATTCTAACGCTCGAAATAAGTGAGTCAATTCTGTTCCTGTTGAGAAAAAAAAAACAGCAGGTCAGGTGTAAAGTTTTGTCGAGTAGCCACTATTTGCTCCTGGTGTCACTGGTGGAGGTTACCCTGTGATTGGGATTTCTAAATTTTTGATTGTATAGCCTGAATATTTTTCTGTCGAGTCTGGTTCTTACCATGGCAATGCCGGAAGGTTTGGCTGACGTCATTGCTCAGTCCAACAAGGCCTTGGCCGAAACGTTGGCAGGAGCTTTTCAAAACCTAAGATATCAGCGGGCTCCGACCATCAGATTAGCTAAATTCAATGGAGTGCCGCGCAAATCGGGTGATCAGACATTAAGGGAGTGGCTCGGTGATTTAGATACCTACGCGAGACAACTAGGTCTCTCGGGAAAAGAGTTGGTTAGCACGGCTATAGACCACCTGGGGGGTGAGGCCAAGGAGGAGGTCCTCTGCTGTCCTGCAACAGAAAAAGAGAATTTTGAAGGACTCTCGGCGCTACTGTTGCGTAGGTTTGGCTCTCCGGAGTCTGTTCAGTCACTTAATGCTTCCTTTTACAGTCGTGTCCAGGAAGATGGTGAAACCTTGGCGGAGTATAGCAGGGCTCTTATGCGTCTGTATGGCAAAATAGAGTCGACCGCTGAGGGATCCCATGAAAAGGGAGCTGTTGTCCAGTTGAAGGAGAAGGCCCTGAGGGAACAACTAATTCGAGGTGTTCGAGATGTTTCAGTACGGAGAGAGCTTCGGAAGTTGACCTTGGACCGTCCAGATGTCTCTTTCTATGATTTGCGAGAATTGGCTCTGAGTCTGCTTGCTGATGCCGACGAGGTTCCTGAGGAAGTAGACCTGCGCGCAGTCGAAAAGGGGCGAAGCCGAAACCCAGGTGGAGCAACAGGGTCTACGTCTACCCATAATTCTGGTGTAGATAATCAAAAGTTGCTGTCAGAGCTACTGGAAGGACAGAAACAACTTCAGACAGCTGTCCAGTTACTGGTCCAGCAGCAGACTCAGATGAGTACTCAGCTGCAGAGTGTTTCAAACTCACTGCAGTCCTGCGTCATCAAGTCTCAGGCCCAGGAGCGAAGGAAGAACAACCGGAACCCAGTGACTTGCACCTTCTGCCACAAACAAGGGCACTCAGAAGAGAAATGCTACGCTAAAAAGCGAGCCCAAGACGCCAGCAACAAAGAAGTAACATCGGGGCAGGCTTCCCCATCGGGAAACGCCCTGCCTCCGTCTTAAAGGGCACTATGGCGGAGGACTTAGTTGTGCCCACCAGTCACAGAAATTCCGAGCCACGAAGTACCAATTGTGATGATGATGATGACTTTTCCTTGGATGTTGATAGGATGATGAATAGGGACGACCACAGGAAGCTCCTCTCGAGCAGCCCTACTGCCAAAATTTGCATTCATGGAGTTCCAGTTTGCTGTGTATTAGACACGGGTGCAGAAACGTCCTTGATTTCGTCCAAATTTTATCACAGTCGGTTAGCTTCAAAGGTGGGGAAATTAAATGAGGTGGGCACATACATCAATTTGCTGGGAGCAAATGGTCTACGTATTCCAGTGGAAGGGTTTCTTGAGGCCCCCATTAAGGTGTTGGGACATGAGTTTACAGCCAGCTTCTTAGTTACTAGACAGGAAGCTTCGGACTCTGGTGGTAGGCGGGATAAATATCCTGTCCTATTGGGTTGCAATATTTTGAGAATGTTGTCTGCTGGGCTTCCGCATCACAACATTCGCTCACTGGGCTCAGATTGGGATTTCGCCCTACGTTGGTTCAGGTCGTTTGACTGCAGTCGTGACAAAGTCACGAAGGAAGTCGTTTCAAGTCCCCAAGTCGCAGAAGTTTGGACTCATAAGTGTGAGTCGGTACCCCCAGCTTGCGCTAAGCTGATCCGTTGTGAGATTGGCACGCCTTGCGCTGATTTTGAAGGGAAAACTGTTCTGCTCAGACCGCTTCAACACGATGTTGACGGAGATGATTTGGGGAATGACAACACAGTCTCTTTATGGCCTGTTGTAGAGGGCATCCAAGAAGTAGAAGGAACTACAATCCCGGTCCTGGTGGCGAATACTGGCTCGAAGCAACTGATTATTCCGGCTCTCACCAGGGTGGCAACTGCCTCAACAGCATTGATGGAGGATCAGGTCATTACTGATATCCATGACGACAGCATTGTTGTGTCCACCCATGAAGTTGTAATTGATAATTTGGAAGAAACATCAGGTTGTCCTGCTCCACGGGTGGAGAGCTCTAAAGATGAACAGGAGCGAGAACCTTTCGCTCTTCCTGATGGTTCTACCTACTTATTGCCTCCAGGTATTAGTGTGCGAGGCATGACTGGTGACGAAGCACTGGCAGTGGTTTCCTTGATAAGGAAGCACGAAGGAGCTTTTTCATTAGGGCCTTATGATTTAGGTTTCTGTGATTTGATCCCTCATGAGATCAAGTTGGCTGACGACAAGCCTGTGAACTTGCCCTATAGGCGAGTAATTCCAAGCCGCATGGCTGAAGTCAAGAAAATGTTGCAAGACTTGCTTGACCAAAATATCATCAGAAAATCGGTTAGTCCATACGCAAGCCCCATCGTCCTGGTCAAGAAGAAAAATGGGCAACTTCGTCTGTGCATCGATTATAGACGACTCAACGAGAAGACCACGAAGGATTCCTTCCCTCTTCCACGGATAGAGGAGACCCTCGAGTCAATGGATGGGGCAAGGTTATTCTCCTCCCTGGATTTAGCCCATGGCTACTTCCAGGTGGCTGTTCACCCGGACTCGATGGCCAAGACTGCTTTTAGAGTCCCGTGGGGTCTGTACGAGTTCTTACGCCTTCCACAAGGGCTTGTGAACAGCCCAAGCACGTTTCAGCGTATTATGGAGTCAATATTCGGCGATCTGAACCTTTCTCAACTTGTCCTTTATTTGGATGATGTCTTGGTTTTCTCACGCACATTTGAGGATCACTTAGATAGGCTAGAAGCTGTCCTCACGAGATTGAAGTGTTACGGTCTGAAATTGAATGGGAGCAAGTGCAAGTTTTTCCAATCTTCGGTGTGCCACCTTGGGCACATAGTGAGTAACAAAGGAGTAGCTGTAGACCCTCAGAAGGTAGACCGCATCAAGCAGTGGCCAACTCCTACTAGCACAGAGCAGGTTAGGTCGTTCCTCGGATTGGCCTCCTACTATCGGAGGTATGTGAAGAATTTTGCAGAGATTGCTGGGCCTTTACATGCCCTTACAGGCAAGGCAGGCATAAAAGCAGGGAAGGGATCCCTTCCCTTTACTTGGTCCATCGAGGCAGAGAAATCCTTTAAGGTTTTGAAGGCTGCTTTGTGCGAGACACCAGTGCTAGCATACCCAAAGTTCGATCAAGACTTTGTCTTGGAAATTGACGCGTCCCTGAGAGGCTTGGGAGCTTGCTTGTCTCAGTACAATGAGTCGGGAAGGCTTCACCCAGTTGCCTTTGCAAGCCGGGGATTGCGTGGTGCTGAGAAAACCTATCCGGACTTGTCAAGCTTCAAATTAGAACTGCTGGCCCTGAAATGGGCAGTTTCTGACAAATTTAGAGAGTATCTGTTGGGTCGTCACACGGTTGTTTGGACCGACAATAACCCCCTCGCCCACCTACTTACTGCAAAGTTGGGCGCCACAGAGCAAAGGTGGGTGGCCCAGCTGGCGGCTTTTGACCTGGACATCAGGTACCGGTCGGGGCGGTCCAATAAGTGCGCCGATGCTCTGAGTCGCCATCCATCCAATGAGCAGGCAGACTCCTCGGTTGTTCTCAGAACTATCACGCAGTGCACCCCAGTGCCAGATGAACTACGATCAGCTGGAGAGGTCCCATCTTTGACAGAGGACAGCGGTGGTCAGTCGGAAGAGTTGATGTCGTCGTTGCTTCCGTCATACTCCTTGCAGGAAATAGCATCCATGCAAAAGGAGGACGAAGCACTTGGTGGGGTTTGGACACGTTGGTCTTGTAAGTGGAAACCAGGCCAGGACTATCCGACTTCAGAGGTCAACCCCAAAAATACTGCTGGTTGGCTACGAGAGTGGCCACGAATCACTGAAAAATGTGGTGTTTTGTACAGGGTTACAGAGGACCCTAGCGTTGGCCAAGTTTATCAACTCCTTGTGCCAAGACAGCTGCAAACCAAGGTAATACAGGCTGCTCATGACCAGTGGGGGCATCAGGGTGTTGGAAGGACTTTGGGTCTCATCAAAGACCGGTGTTTCTGGCCGGGCATGAATAAGCATGTGCGTGACCACATTCGTGGCTGCTTCGCGTGTGTTGTAGCGAAAGCTCCATCTCCGGTTGTCCGTCCCCCTATGCGGCACCTTCTTGCCTTTCAACCGTTGGAATGCCTTGCGATAGACTTCTTGAAGCTGGATCAAGGGTTAGGCCACTGTGAGGATGTTTTAGTAATGACGGATAGTTTTACCAAGTTCGCCATGGCTATCCCATGTAAAGATCAGACAGCCCCTCGCGTGGCCCGGGCTCTTCATGAAAGTTGGTTTGTCCACTACGGCATTCCTGCACAAATTCATTCTGACCAGGGCAGGAATTTCGAGAGCCGGTTGGTTGGTGAGTTCTGTGACATATATGGCATCAAGAAAACTAGAACTAGCCCTTACCACCCGCAGGGGAACGGACAGACCGAACGCTTCAACAGAACACTCTGTGGGCTAATCAAGTCAGTGACCCAGAAAGACCGGAACAGGTGGCCCCAACTCCTTCCACACCTCACTTTCATCTACAATTCCACTCCGCATAGTGTGACAGGGTATACACCTTATACCCTGATGTTCGGCAGGGAGCCCAGGATTCCCATTGATCACCTTCTCAGTCGTTTACCCCGTGCTTGCCACGAGGATGTGGTCGAACGTCAAGCAAAGCTACTCCAGAGGGCCCACGCAATTGCCAAGCACAGAATGATTAAAGCAGCAGAAGCTAACAAGAGGCGATATGACAAGCATGCAAAAGCTTGCCCACTACCTGTAGGGAGTCGGGTCTTGGTGAAGCAAAGCGGTTTCACCGAGCGCCACAAGTTGGCTGATAATTTCAGCAGTGAGCAGCATGTTGTGGTCAGGTCAAACCCAGAACATGACCTGTATGTGGTCAGACCAGCTGTTGGAGGCCCTGAAAAACGGCTGAATAGAAAGAGATTAATACTCGATCCTAGGGGTGAGTTGGACTTTCCCAGAGAGCCTAGAATGGGTCACCAGCCTGATGCTATTAATGGTACTCTTTCAGGTGGTTCCAACTCTGGCGCAGAAAGTTCTGGAGACGAATGGGTGCTCACAGGGCCACCAAGCTCCCAGGCACCGAAGGTCAGAGTCCGGAAGCCCGTCCCCGATGTGAAGGTTCCTTCCAGCGGCACTAGTGGTACCCCGTCACTGTTTGAGAGACCACTCCGTCGTTCTGAACGTCTGAAGAAGCGTGGTGCTGGACCGTGGCCAAACGCGGTAACCTAATCATATTTCAAGTTTGATGGTTGTTGCGGTAGGAGGTTGCTCGCCCATTCATTTGGTGGTGCGAGACATGGTTTTACCACCTCTGAGTCCACAGTCTCTACCCCGAGTCGTCGTAATCACGCTTGTATGATTTAACACCAGCGTTTTGTATTGTTGTTCTTAACGTAAAAGTTGTCCACCTTTTCGACAAATTCCGTCCTTGAAAAATTTGATTTTTAGTCAAGGTTGATTTTTGTATTATATTTGTGGCTTAAACTTGTACGCTTTATAAAAAAAAAACTTACCTTTTCTTCACAGATGTCTGAGAAGACATCAGCTTTGCTGTTCGGCCATTCTTTTCCCAAGAGATTGCTTAGAGAGACATGCAGATCCAGAAGATCAGTGGAACAGTATATTGGTCTTCCCGAAAATATTAGTTTGGGTATTATTGGATATTCAGGTTTGACGTATGACAGGGTGCTTAGCGATCCTGATCGGTATCTAAGCAAACTTAAGGAAGAGCCCGCTGATATCTTGTGTATTGACATTGGGACCAATGACCTGTGTAGTGAGGAGAATTCCCCGAGTGTTGTGGTACAGAAGACCTTGAGAGTCTTAAATTTGTTCTCTAGTGAGGGAATCAGGCCTCGACAGATTGTGATTTTCTCGGTTATACAAAGATCTGTTTTAAACAGACCAGGCCAGGTGTCTCTGTCTCAGTTTAACCATCGAGCTAAGCGCTTTAATTCCATGCTCACGCGGGCGTTGGAAGCTGGATACCCTAACGTATGTGTGTACGCCCAAAGACGTATCAATTTCCCCAAGTACTTGTCTGACGGTTGTCATCTCAACCGAGAGGGTACTCGACGCTATTGCAGGGGTATCAAAGATGCTCTGGTTAAGTTCCAGTCTTAACCATATGTTCATGTTCATGTTCATGTAGTAATTTACAATAGTGTTGTCTGCTCTACCTAGAAAAAAATGGGCACCTCTCACACCAATGGTTACTGATATTCCATTGCCTTACTGTAATCTGTTTATTACATGTAGTGTAATGTTTTTGTGACACCTTACTGATTTAAGCATAAATGTTTGCTTGGAGGTTAAAAAGATGTGTTTCCACTAAAAAAAAAAACAACAACAACACATGGAAGATTATTCGTTCTTTGTAATAAGCTATAGCAAGAGTTAGATGGGACTCTTATCATATACCAATCTCTATTTTAGGGTGAGCTAAATGTTATCTTCGTGTCCTGTTATGTATCAGGTCCATATATCAACTAATTAGCCTTGGACTTGCCAATTGTAGATGTGTAAGTAACACATGTCACTGCTATTTTTCTACCCATAGTTGATGTACATGTTTATTGCATAAGTTAATTTGCATTATTGCATTAGTTTGTGATTTGACGTGCTTGCTCTCTCTGAGAGACAGGGTGTTACCCGCACTGACGATTACCTTTAAATCCTTTTGAATACCTTTTCCAACCCGAGGTAGCTTACCTGATTTAGTTCAGAAGGTGTTGATATAACCATACTCTGCGTATATCTTGGTGTGCTGAGATTGTACAGTAAGCAGTTTGTTCGACTTACAAAAGTGTTTTCTTGTTATCCAGTGTTTGACATTTTATGGTGATTACAGCATAATTATGGATATTGATTACATATATGAATCTTGTTCCTATTCTGGCACCATTCGAGGGCGAAGGTGTTAAAGCAGGGAAGTTGTAGGGGCACGACATTTTATAATAGCACACCCAAGGTCAGCCGGTTAATTAGTGGGACTGGCAAGGTTATTTGTGACACCTATCTGGGGTCGTATATCTACGCCTCACTAGTTAGTTCCAAGTTATTGGTTAAGAATGCATTATTGGATTCTTCCCAGGGACAAACTTTGTCGAGAAGCTTGTTTATATCATTCAAAAGACACACTTGTGTTAATTGGTAGTACCTGAGAGATAAAGTCGATAGGCGACGGATATTTTGTGAATGGCGGAATAATTACGTTTCGGGCCGATTCACCCAGGCACGTCGTTGCGGCCTCTTGCCGTGCGTGCTTCTTGCTGTCGCAGGTGAGACTTTCTCTCCTCAAATGTGTCCATTTTACAACTGCTTCTCGATATTGTTTCATTGTCTCAATATGTTAAACTGGTGCATTATTATGTGCAGATAACTTTCATAGGGGCAATAGACATGAATATGTGTGATTTTAGGGATGCTGTACTCGCAACAAAGTTTATAACTTTTGGCCAGTGGGCGCGCAGCGGGTCATAATAATATGCATGTAGTGTATTGCGCAATGGCGCCCATGTGTCGTTACTGTACATGTACAATGTCGCTTCTTGCTGTTGTGTGTACAACGTACGTGTGTTGTTGGGGCACTGCGCTGTGTGTTACTGAACGCGTGCTAGCTTCAGCGCGATGGCGCTGTATTATTGGGGCACTGCGCTGCGTGTGGCAAGGCTCACTAACTATTTTAGGCGCTTAATTACACAGATTGGGTGAATCTCTTTTTCCCTTTTATTGTATTGGTCTTTACACACTCCACTGTAAACTTGTGTATAGAGCATTGTTATTAGTGTCATTTTATAAATACACTCATGTTGAATTTGACATGTACCTTGCATTTTATAGACCTTGCCGACTACTCATAGATTTCGAGCAGTGTCTTCATAATATTATGTCATGGGCTCCGTCTAAACCTCATTGGACACTGTAGCTATACTACCTTGAGCACTACTCGTCACATTATTCACCATTATTCACCACCCCATCTTATATCAGGGTAAGCTTGTGAATTCTAGGTGTCGATTTATATTGCATAATTTCCAGCCTTTTTGAGGAGGAAATAGGAATTATATTATTCATGAGTACATGTATTGCATGTATAATCACTGTTTTACTTGGCAATGTCATCGCGTCTAGTAGCCAACAAGCTAAATTGCGCGGTGGATTTATACAGCTCTGTTATACACACATCCATTTGAAAGTGTATTGTACATTGTTTATTTTTGGAAAATGTATAATCGACAAACTGGTGAGACTGAGTGTATAGTTTTGACAAACAACTGACGCTTATTGTTTATTCTATCTTTTATTAACAGGGTTTTTTTTATTGGGATTGTATATCATTGACGTACATCAGATGGAATAAAATTTAATCAAGCATTGTATATAAGAGTGCTGCGTCCAAGTTTCTTCGGGCTCCCTATCCACCTCATCGTAGATGGACCACCAGCCTTGGATTGTCCCAGGGTCGACCATACTACTACATTTATTCAAAAAGGGGATGAAGGTGATTAAGTTTATAGTATCGTGAGCTATTTTCCCATTGTTGTATTGCAACTGTCAAATTTCAAACAAAAAGTGGTCCTCACTACTTTGATAATAAAACAGATCGTTGGGGGCATTGCCCCGGCCCGCTCCCCCCCCCCCCCCGATCTACCATGGGGTGGACGCAAGTAACACTAGTTGTATTAAAATGGAATTGAAATATGTTGATTGGAAGTGACGTCTTAATCCAATTCATGTATAATGACAACAGGAAATTTGAATCTGTAAATTGAATACAAGCAAAACCATTGAGTGTGGTCGGCGCGAAATATGCAATCCGAATTCGAATCAACTTTAACTGAAGGGAAAGACATACAATCTCAAAAATACCTGATGTATTAAATGAAACTTTCGTCTGTTGATTTGTAGTGATGGCTGTGTGATGACAAAATTACAAGAGGAAATGTCAAACAGCAAATGTAATAAATAATTGAGTGTGGTCTTCGTGAAATATGCAATCTGTTTTTTAGTCAACTTTAATTGAAGAAAAACAACAGATGCGTTTTCCAGAAAATAACTTTAAAAATGCATGATAACCTCGCGGCAACTAAGGGGCGCACGCGTAAGGCCGAAATTACTACTTTGTTTAACTACGTCAACATCTTTCAGTCAATTGAGCTGATTTTTTGTCATCTATCATTCAGTTGACCCTTGCTAAAAAGAGTGGCTGAACTGTTTTCACCCTAGAGTTCATTCACCGGGGGGCCGAGCCTTACAAATAATGGTCTCCCCCAACAGCCATTGACTTGTGCACAAAAACTTTAGTGCATACCTCTATATGGTAAAATGGTATTGCCCCTTTGCTTATCTCTATAACTATCAATATTCCTTTGTCTGGCCCTGGGATTAAATTTAAACAACATCTAGAGTCAATCCTGACCCATCCTCGTCCCCAGTACCTACTTTATTTTTAACCTCGTTTCCAATAGTAAGCCCTGGATAGGAAACTAGTTTTTTTTTCTGTATCCTGATTCGGTACTGCAATTTGCTAGTAATGGATTTATATCGTGAAGTTGGTGTTGTTATTTCCAATGTGCATTTACGTGTGTTCACAATTATTGTTATTATAACGTCCACGCCTTCTCAAAAATACTCCTTTCCTTTCCAATTTGCTCGTATTAATATGAAATGTGATACTGCATATTGGCGGGCCAGACTGTAACATTTTAACTTTAAAAAACGTGTTTTCATAACTCACAGCGCGACGATTCGATGCTGTTTTTACCCCACAAACCGCATACAAAAACAAACGCTAATGTAACGCACAGGCAGGCACCAGACTATTCCTCATTTGCATACGTGTTCAAAAATCTTGCACATGCAAATGATCGAATACCTAGGTGATAGAGCAGGTAGTGGTGGGCACGTACGGCTCGACACCCTGGGGACGAGGTTGATCCTGACCCAGAAAAACCCTCAGGGTAATTATAGGTGGCCTGGTTTGTGGGGTATTTTTTTTCACCCTGCGGCTGTTTTGTGTCGGTGCTTGTATTGCAGTGCTTAGCCGGTGCAATTCTAGAGCTTTGTTTTGGCCCATGATACATGCATCCCCATCGTCCGGCTTCTTCCTCAAACCTCTAGAGTGAGACAGGCCATTGGTCGGGTTTTTCTTAGAACATGGCGGCGTCATCGACATAGTCCAGGTCTATGAAGGACTTATCTCCCACTGTTATTCCAAGATCTGACTGACAGCGGTTTAATATCCAGTCGATCGCACAGCAGAATAGAGATGGGACGAGAATGCAGCCCTGACGGACGCCTGGGGTGGTGGGAAAGGGGGTTGCGATGTCGTCTCAGACATGCACAGAGGAAGTACTATACCCTCATGCATGGCCTGGATCAGGTGAAGCAGGAATGGTGGGACTCCGGTAGCTTTCAGGGTACGCCACAGAGCTTTCCATTCTACCGAGTCGAAGGCTGCCTTGATGTCTACATAGGCAACATGGAGAGGTATCTTGACCTCACGGTGTAGGTCCGACAGAATTCGTAGGGCGAGCATTGCATCCATAGTTGACTGGCGCCCTGCAAAGCCGGACTGCTGGCATGGGGGCGACGGTGACGGGTAAGTAGTGGTTCCAAGCAAGACAGCAGGACATGGCTGAAAACCATTCCGGGAACTGACAGCAGATTGATGGGCCTGTAGCTGCTGCATTGGTTTCAATGACCCTTTCCTTTATACAGGCAGATGATGATGCCATCCCTCCATTCGGCAGGGACCCTACATGAGGACCATACTCTGAGGAAGAGATCACGGAGGGCCGCGCTGTTTGGGGCCGCTGCACACTTGAGCAGTTCAGGGGGAATACCATCAGGTCCTGCAGCACGTCCGTTCTTGGGTTTTCTAACAGCGCGGCGTACCTCAGCCAGGGTTGGAGCGTCTGAGGAAACATCTGTAGCAGGGCTAGCAGCTGAAGCCTGTGCGATGAGGTCGGGGCAGTGCATGGCGGGGGTGGTTGAGCATGGAGTTGTAGTGATCTCACCAGCGGGCCAACGTCTCCTCGATCATCTTGTATGGGGTGCCGTCAGTCTTAGTTATTGGCAAGGTGCTGCATCCCTGTTGTGGGGAGTCACGCATACGCTTGATGACCTGAAAGGATGGGCGCAGGTTGCTTCTATACGTAACCCTCCTTCAGCGTCGTCAGCGAGATTGCCATATATTTCCTTAAGGTCGCCCTTGGCTTTGGCTTTGAAGACGCCTTTTAGTCTGCGTGCTTCGAATGTGTTACCACGCAGACGTACATTGCGTTTCTGGTCGAGGATATCCATCGTTTCAGCGGTCAGCCAGGGGCGTCTCTGGTGCCTGCAGGTGCCGATAGTTTCTGTAGCGTCGGATAGAATAGATGAACAGATGATGGACCGAGCAGACCCAGGGTCTTCCTCGAGGGCACCTTGGGCTTCAAATTTGTTGCTGACAGCGATGTTGTAATTGGTGGCAACACTAATGTTGTCCAAGAGGGATCTGATATCAAGCTGCTTTGTGTTTGGTTTAGGCGGTTTGCGGTAGGCCTGAATTTTGACTGCCCCAACAACTAGTTTGGTGATCCGTGTTTGCTGGGGCCTCCGCACCCCTGAATATCCGGTAAGAGCAGAAGAGTAAATGATCTCTGGTCAACATGTGGTCGATCTCCTTCCTGGTGTGGCCATCATTGGATAACCATGTCCAGCGGTGGATTCCCTTCCGTCTGAAGAAGGAGCCAGCAATAGACAGGTTGGCAAGGGAACACATGTTGAGGAGGAGTACCGAGTTGTCTTTAGGTTGTCCAGAGCCGAGGTTCCCAACAACACTTTTGTAGCATATGCGCTCTTTCCCACTGACAGAATTCAGGTCTCCTATGACTACGAGTTCATCATGAGGTGGAGTAGAATGGATGAACGGTTCCAGATGGTTATAAAAGTCATTCTTGTCGGCAACAGAGGCTAACTCAGTCGGTGCATAGACCACGATGATGGTAAACGAGAACCATGTCTGTGGCAGAGCCAAGCGCGGAGGATCCGGTTTGAGACTGGTGTCCATTGAACAAGGGAATGGCTAACCTTGTTGTTAAGGAGCAAGGCAACTCCCTCCCTGCGGCCTAGGCTACCTGAATGATACATCGTATCCTGGGCCCAATTTCATAGCACTGCTTAACAGTAAGCAGAAAAGTTATGCTTACTATAGCAGAAAATCATGCTGCTGCTAAAGCACTATTTCATGCCGTGAATGTGCTTACAGTTGCACGCACATGGAGATTTATATTGTTACGTCACTGATTTAAGCAAAGTTTTCTTCTGAGGTTAAGCCTGCTTTTATTGTGCTTACTGCTTAACGGTCCCTATGAAATAGATGGAGGCTCGGTAAGCACAAAGTCGGCTGTTAAGCAGCGCTATGAAATTGGGCCCTGGTCGACACGACGTTCACCGCTTCCTGGGATGCGAGCTTCGGTGCGGCCAGCGATGCTTATCTAGTAGCGCGACAGTTGACATCAATCATTATGCATAATATTACACATCGTGACAAATCACTGGAGGCAATTTCAATGTAATGCGCATGTCGTATTACTAGAGTTATTTCTTTTTGGTTTTCAAAAGTGAAGCGTCTGTGTTGATGCTACGTTAGTAGCGGTAACCACTATCTATGTGGTGCGCCCTCTATTGAGTTTCTTTTAAAGTAGACCATTATAGGCGCGCTTGTCTTCTTGCGACCACTAAAGCCGGCGCCCTTTTGGACAGAAAGTTTAGGTCACAAAAGTGTGCGGATAAAATTCCCTTGCAAAAAACTGAAACAAACGAACTTCTAACTAAGTGAAACAGGTGTTTCTTCTTTGCAAAAGGAATGTGTTGCTTTTGTTCCATGAACAGTGACTATTAAAACGTAAAACAATATAATGTTTCAGTCATGCATATTATTTGTATTGTTTGATTTTTTGAGATGGTTTCTCATGGAATTGAATCTCCTCACGTTTCACATTTCTGACAAAACACTGGACGAAGATCATTTAATACACTTGGGTTTTTTTTAGTTATTGCCAAAACAACGAGTGTATTGATCATTTTGTTCAATGTGGTCCCTTGCTGTGCTGATACGAAACAGCGCAGAATCGAATACACAGAGCGCCGCCTTGCGACGCTCAGGAACAAGGTGGTAATATTTTGTTTTGGGTTTTCACTGAATATTGAAGATAACGACCTCCAGGACAATTATCTTTTCAATTTTACCCAAAGATACCCGTGTCGTTGTTTTAATATTCCCCTCTCCCAAAACCACTTTCGAAAGCTTTGCCAATCAGTGGACCCGGGTCTAAGTGTACCAGCCCACCCCCCCCCCCCTTCCCGTCTCCATGCGAAATAACTCCACAAGGTATGGTGGGAGGGGGGGTTCGAACAAAATCGCCCGAGTTTGAAGCCACAAGCCACAATTACTTGATCTATATTAATACTCCAACAATCAATCCCAATTTAATTTTAAGGCCGCAATGATCTCTTTATCAGTCGGATAGTTGCCATATGTTGCACTTTTCTCCTTTTTCTTATAAGTAAATCTGTTAACGTAAAAGGCATTTAGTTGTTTTGTTTTGTTTTCAATAGAAACTAAGACACAATTTATTATTTTGTAAGAATGTTGACTGTTGCTACTGCAAGTAACAACTCGGGGATTGACTCTATACGTGTACATTGATGAATCACGCTGCCTATTTCGCCGCTAGAAACGAGACAATTGTCCAGATTTACATTATATTAAATACATCATGCAAATCTGCAGTACATTTACGTCCGTGGAGTCCTACCTCAGGTAAATGAGCTCCAGAAAAAAAACAGGCAGTAACGACGAAACAGGTAGGGCGTATGGACATGCGCAGTCTGGAAGAAACGGTCACGCGCACGTTCTAACCAACTTTGTGCACCGACGGTTGTTGATCGCTAGACTACACCTTTGCTCTACGACACATTTAGGGTGCGTTCAGCGTGTTATTCTTGCTACTCCCGAGTGCAGGAAATTGTTGCGTGCCGCATTACTCTCGGTGCAGGTGTATACTTCCGGTATGACGGAGAGCATACTCTTGCTAACCCCCGGATCGTACTTCTGCCGTTTGTGCGCTCAGGAGTATACTCGTGTTAACACGAGTAGCACGCTCGAACGCACCCTTAAACAAAAGTCTAAAGTCGGAAAACATTTTGCTTTTTACCTGTCAAAGAACGATCAGTATATCAGTGTTCACTCGGAAGAGAGTGATGTAGACATTTTTTTTTTTTGCTCTTACATTGAAGAGAAGAGGTATATGTAGCTGTTGACCAAGCTAACGACATACACTCGTTGAAGAAGCGCCACGTGTAAACCAGATCGAAGACTTACCTTTAGCAACTTTTAGCAAGACAGTGTCAATGGCAGATACTAATGGGTCGTCTGTGACCTGGCCGTTCATTAGTAAGTTGGAGGTAACACGATGGGCAGGGTTTACATTATGGCTGACCACTTTCTGCCTGGGTGTGCCCGCTAACCTTATGATCCTAGGTGTATGCTGCTCTAGAAGGATCCGTACAACCACACAGATCTTCATCGCAGCACTGGCTACGGCCGATCTACTCATCTGTCTGCTTCGGCTTGTAGACGCGATAGCCATAGCCTCTGTGTCTCAATACCTCGACTACGACTCGGAAAGTGTCGTTTATTTCCTCAGTATAGGCTTGCTCTACACGACGGCCTTACTGAGTACAGCTATGGCTTTTGACCGCTTTGATACTGTCTGTCGCTCCCTCAATCGCCTTGTGACAATCAAACGAGCTAAGTTCATCGCCGCTGCCTGCTTCGTGGCTGGGTATATCGGAGTCATACCCGAAGCTGCTTACAAAGTGCAGCAAGGCTTAGCCCTGCATCACCACAAAATTGAAAGGTTTCATCTCGCACTCTTGAAGTTCCTCCCGATTTGTATGTACATTCTGTCACTCACTGCGGTAACCATCCTGTACTCGGCCATTTTTATCTTCCTCCACAAACGCGAAAAGACCGTAGCACCAGAACTTACTCAACATCGTCGCCGTGTTCGCGCCATCAGTGATCGCATGCAACGCGAGGTTGCTCCATCAACCTCAGCTCCCCTCGGTACCTTTCATGAAGGTCACTCTGATTCTACCGACGCTAGCGGATCTGAAGGAGTCAAGAATGGCGCCAGAGGTGCTTTGGGTTACCTATCAACAAATACCAGCCGAGTTGGTGTCATCCAGGTAGGCACCAATACGCAGCCATTGGCGAGTAGCTCACGCGCGAATCATCAAGAAGCTAGGAGGTTCAGCAGACCAGGAGCTGGTATCCACCACCCCACCGCACAGGGTAGAGCACAACGTCCCAACAGAGACCAGTCTCGTATTACCAGGATGCTTCTCATAACTACCTTCATGCTCTTCATCCTTTGGCTGCCTATCTTAATCATCAAGATCTACGCGTTAGGGAGCCTGTACGTAGACTTCTTCAAGTCCTCCCACCACGCAAACGTTATAGCTGCGATGCTTTTTTTCCGTGACGTCGTGTATCTCAACAGCGTCATTAACGTGTTTGTCTATGGTTTGGCAAATAAGCGCTTTCGTGAGGATTGCAACGCGATTGTGCGAAAGTTACGGCAGCGATTTTAAAAGTTAGTATATATACCAATTGCGTCTATCCAAAATGTGACCGACCAATGTATTATTGTTATAAAAGGTTTACTTAGTTTAAAGATAATAATGACACTTAACCCCCCGCAAAATTATTCCTTCGGATACGTTGTCATTTTTAAGAAAACAATAAAATAAAAGTCATTCCCAAAGATATGTGAAGTGACACATTCCTGGAAATTTCCGTTTGCATTTGGTTTGTAATTGGGCGGAATCCATGAATGGGCGCGAGAGCATTGACACGACGCACACGCGCTATTATTAGCAAGAAATGGCGGTTCTGTGAGTGACATCACGAAGTAACAATCGCCTGAATGAGAATCATGTCCCGAATGCCGATTTCGGGATTGTGTCATGACTCAGCAAGTTTTGAATTGAAGTCGGGAATATTGAGTTTTCTCAATATGTGCAGCTTTCACAGAGCTAATGCTTCATCAGGTTAGTTGTTAATACACCTGTCTTTAGACCTGAGTACTTTTGTTGCTTCAAACCAAACAAAAAATGCACACATGACAAATGCTCTACTCTACCTTAAAGTAATTGGGGGTCAGGATTGTTTGATTTAAATCATTTGATTGCAGAAAGTTGTCAATGTTTCTATTTTTGGAACGTTTTGTCAATTCTACGGGGTTTTTTTTTATACCAAAAAGGTATTTATGAATGGGTTGGAGTCTGGACGCTGATACTCACCCTCGCCTTCGGC
This sequence comes from Patiria miniata, assembly GCF_015706575.1. Classification (NCBI taxonomy): domain Eukaryota; kingdom Metazoa; phylum Echinodermata; class Asteroidea; order Valvatida; family Asterinidae; genus Patiria; species Patiria miniata. Next base: position 847,038 of record NW_024037047.1, read on the forward strand.
TTGGGTAATTATCAGAATCCTGAGACTCCAACCCTTGTCTTAAACACAGTGTTTATTAACGGCAAACTACATATGTATTACCTTAATAAAAACCTTAATGTATGTTTATTGGTTCAAGGTGGAAAATCTTATCTAAACGTGTACATTGCTGACGGTCTTTGTATGAAAGCGAGATCTTGTAAATGCTTGGGAGTTAATGTTATTGTCAAAACGGCCAGTTAGGGCCCACACGCGTTGAAAACGTAAGGAAAACAGTTTCGTCTAAATTGGGTCTGTTATACATCATTTGCGATTATGTTCCCCAAAGTAGCTTGCATATACTTTTTGTAAGCTTAGTTTTGCCAACTGTAGACTACAGTAACTGTCATGTCACGTTACATTAAAGGTGATTTTTTTTTCGAAAGCCTATATCTCTATAACCTCCAGTCCGAGTTAACTTGGTATGAACCTGGACCAGGATGTGTTATAGACGAAAAATGAAGTGACGTTATGATGACGTCATCTCATCTCATGTGATGTCACATTAAAGATGCATTTTAAGGCCTATATTTTAAGAACTAGTAGTTGATTTGATTGTAACTTGGAATGTACCTAGAACGGGATGTGTTGTAGATGAAAGTTTGAGTGACGTCATAAGATGTAACCACATGTGTGATGTCACATAAAAGGTGCGTTATAAAAGGCCTATATCTACGGAACTATAAAAGTGCAATTTGTTTCCAAAGGTTCAATTTTCAAGTTCCGCTTATTTTAATGCCTTTTGTCACTACGACGCAACGACAATAATTGTAGCCCAATTGGGGATATTCCAGGACGTAATGTCCCTTTAATATGCCCAAAGCATCACATTATCGTTAACGATATCCCCTAGCAACAGATATCGTTAACGCTAGCTTAGCTAAATTTGAAACTGTCTGGAAAAACCGTAATTTTAAACATTGAAAGTGCACTAAATCTATATTCCTTGACAAATTTGAATATAAGTATCGGTGAATTGGACAATGTTTAATTTCGTCTATTGTCAGACAAATTCAAATTAGTCCAAGCAAATTAGAACAATGAGTACACGTTTTCGACCCGGTGTATTCCATTTCGTCTCGTCCACGCCGAATCGTGTTATTCAGAAATCAAAGTCGTCTAATTGATTTATATGAGACGAATTTGATCTGTGAATGCTGCCATTCTACAACAGCTTAGACGAATTTGATCTGTAATGACGAATATTCTCGACCCGGTGACTAAAGAGGACGACCAAACTTTTGAAATTGAAATGGTTAATGACTAAATTTGTTTGGTTAAAAGCGTGTGAAATTTGTTGTGGACGAAATTAAATGATAGAGTTGGTGAATTTGAGTGAAAAAAATCTCTTAAAATAGCCGGGAAAACCTGAGTATCATGTGCTATTTTCACAAAGTATTATTAAAACTTAAAGGTAGGTGTAGCTGACACACGGCAACGTTTTATTTTTTTTTTATTCTGAAAATTCAAAACAAAAAGGGGTCCTCATCACCCCTCTTTTATGGCATTGCCCCCGTTGCCCCCCCCCTCCCCCTCCCCCTCCCCCTCCCCCTCCCCCTCCCCCTCCCAATTCCATCCATTATGCTCTTTTGGCAGTTGAAAGGTTCTGGTTGGCTACACTGTGATCAATGTTGAATGCAAATTGTTGAGTCATGCATGGATGCAAGGCACGTTGCATATTCCAACAGATGGTTTAAAGAAGTAGTATCAGATAGTACATTATAAAAGTTACATGTACAATCAGTATACTTCGTTGCTTGAAGAGAAATAACACTAAAGGCCAAAAAAGTCTCCGGTTTCTGGTCTGCGCGCGCATCGCCGTAGCCATGCGCGTCGGCAAAATTAAAAAGTATTTTTTTTTTTCAATGTAAGATGATGTCTCAAAACCGCCAAACTCACTGGTTTGACTGGAATCCTGCTGCTGCACAATTTTAACGTGTGTTTAGATGGGGTTGCGATCCAGTATTAGCTTTATGTGGCCTCTCTGGGCTCTTGCACTAAATTTAGTCGGGCTCCATTAAATTTTGCAGACGGTGTTGCCAGAATTTTGGACATTTTGATGTCCAGTAAACTTTGTTTTATTTAGTGATTCGCTGTTGTGTATCACACCAGTATCAGCCAACTTCAAACTTTTCTCACAAATGTTTTCCATGAGCAAATTTTTGGGTTCGCACTCGGACAAATATGAACAGTGTCTTACTGAAATGTCATCAGAAAGCGCCCTCATGTCAGGAAAAGCATGGACAAATTGTAAATGTTTAAAGAAGTGCACTTTTCAGTAGAATTAACCAAAAGGGGATGTCATTTAGTTTTTATACACTTAAGAGGATTAGAAAGTAGCAAAAAAATAAGTTCCTATGAAATATTCACCTCATGGGCCCTTTAAAAAAGTGCTTTCGTCCCGTGGGCACGAGGCCTAAAGAAATCAGCAGGGCTCATTCCGCACGAGTGCCAAGAAATAACTGTGTGCTTCAGGGGTATCGGCGCCAGCACAAATGATTTCACCGTGCAACGGACAGTCACGTTGACCGGGGATTGTACTACAAGCCCGGGCCGTCCCACGCGAAAATCACGCTGCACTATTTCGGTCAGTGTCAAACAGTGCAACATTCTCGTCAAGACTGCTTGTACTTCAAAGATAGCGACAGCAATATTTTCAATTCTCGATAATTATTAATTTATAAATACGGAAGCCGGTTCGTGCCAGGGAAAAAGCGAAACTAAAACTACGGCAATAGTTTTGTGAAATAACGCAATAGTCTGGCGAAACAATGCAGTAATTTTGCGAAATAAACATGAATAAAAAAAACCGGCCGAAACAGCCATGTGTTTGTCACCTACAAACACACGTCTAGTTTTATCTAAATTTGTGGTGATCCACGGAGTTGATGAACTTTGTTGCCACTAGGATCTGAATGTGAAGTTCCCGTGTTTTCTTCCAACCGGGGTTTTTCACGGGGTTTTCGCCCCTCCCGTCATCAGCATTAAACATTTAATTGCACAAAATATACACATTCTTTGTGATCACTTAGCTCACTTGCATAATGCTTGTTTGGCGATGCTGTTTAATAGCTGTAATAGTTTAACAATAGTTATAATAGTTGTGTAACCATTATGCATTAATGCCTTATGCTATATTTGTATAACTGTATGAAGGCCTATTCATTAGAAGTGTATGCAGGCAATGGAAAAAAAAAACTGTTCGGGTATCCCCGGGTAAACAAATGTAAGATAAATGATTTGGCATCAACCAAAAAAAGCTATCAGAACAATTGACACAGTGGTGCATATTGTTAAGGACTGCAGTAAAAAAAAAATCCGTTTACGATTTTGAATGAAAAATGTTGAAAGTAGCCGGGAAAACCTAGAAATAAACAGTTAGGCTATGCGCCACCATGTGTAATGGCTGCCACTTATGCGAAATCGGATAAAGTATAGATTACTGTAAAAAAAAAAATATGTTAAAAATTGGCACTGCATGCAAGATTAAAAAAAAATCACAAAGATGGTGTTTTCATTGTGATATTTTTATTGTGATAGGCTACTTGATATTGTGTAATGTGATGTTATTAATTCTGGGGATTGGGAAGATTACCCCCCCCCCCCCCTCCCCAACCATCTCTTTTTGAACCCCCCCCCCCCCCTTGCCAATTATTGTTGACGAAGTCGCCCAAACACTCTTCATTATACTTTCAACATGACGACCATAACTGAAAAGGTCACGCAGAAAACGGTTTTTAAACAGAAAGGAAAAATCATCCAATACTAAAGTCACGTTTTTGTCATGGTAGTGCAATACCACTATTTTGTTTAGCGCGCCCCTTTTCGACTGAAATTGTTAGATGACAAAAATATGCGGGTAAAATGCCCTTGCAAAAAAAAATAATAGTGAAACAAAGAACTTCCAATCCAATAAATTTATTTTTAGGGTCATTTTGTTTTAAATGTTTGACGGTTTCTCACGAAATTGATTTCCTAATGTACCACCAAGACCGATCAGTGGACGAAATTGCAACTTATTACAACTAGTATCTCTGTGGTCATTTGCCCAGACTACGAGTGTAGATTATTGTATCAAAATATCATCATGGCAAAATAGTGGAGGGATCGTTTTTCAAGATGGCTACTTTTCCGGTTTGGAAAAATAGGGGTCTTCTTTGGGAGAACATTTCTCGAAAAGTCAATGGTCAACCCACCAAAAACTGAAAAGAATATGCAAGATGACATGTTGATCATCAGTTTTTTGTGCAGCTTAAATACCTGTGGGGGTTTTGAGTATTTTTAAAGAATTTTTGAAATATGGGCATTTAGCACTGCCGGAGTTCTAATGCAGGGGTGCCTCCATGAACCGCATGCACGAACTTACATGTGAACAGCGCCACCTAGTGTCAAGTGACTTATGCTAAAGATGGCGGCGCCCATGAATACGACAACGAGTACAAGTTTCCAGAAGAAAACAAGGGGGAAAGTAGCGCAAATACCAGGGGCCCGCCCTTCATTGCAGAATGGACAGCTACTCGTTTCAACCGGGGTGCCGTCCCTAGATTTTCTTGTGGGTAAGTCGCATCGTTAAACAATTTGTGTAAAAATATTGGTAATTAATCCTTACCATTTTAGGACCCCTTTCGATCATCATGATCATGTCTATTGAGTATTGTATTACTATTATAAGGTTAAAAGACTCGCCAAAACAGCTGACTAAATGACCCTCAAAAGTGACATTCTGATATTTCTTGGCACATTTGAACATTTGGCATTGACACCTCTTGAACATCAGCAGGTTTAATTTTGTAGAAAGAGGACAGGGCTTTGATTTATGAGTCAATATGAGGGTAAAAGACGGCAAAGACAAACAGAAAATACATTAAAAAAGCAAGATGGCGAACTGCAAAAAAAGGTTAGGAAAGTCACATTTTCTTCGAAAGTGCTTTCAAAATTACAACTAAGGCCAAAAAAAAATAAGTCGGTCTCTGGTCAGTGCGCGCTTCGATTTTAGTCATGCGCGTCGATCTTTTTTTTTTCCAAAATGTTCCGAGGTAGCTCCAACAGCGCCCTCTATTTCCGCACCTCCTCAATTTTTTTTTACCAAAGAGCACCAAGGAATGGGAAATTGCACCAAGGCAAATGATCGAAAGCATCAAGGTTAATTATGGAGGGCACCAATGTACATGAGGACACCAAAAAAGCAAAATAGTACCCACCTTGTACGTACATTTCAAGCTTGAAGAAAAAAAAAACAGCAAAAAAAAAAAAAAAAAGCCGGGTGGTCGCGTCAATTCCGGAACTTTGGTCTGACCAGAGACCGAATATTTTTTTTTTTGGCCTAACATAAGTTTATCTGAAGTAAAAAGACTGCTCTAGCCTGCAAAAGTCACTTTGGTACTGGACAGTCATCTGCAAAAGTCAGATTTGAACAGAACTCGTACAAAATAGAGGTGTCCTAAAAGTAAGGATTACCAGAATATTGCTCTCTCTCTCTCTCTAGACTCTGAGCTGGCATGTCATTAGCTTGAGTAACTCCAGCTGACATGCTCATATTCATTCACATGAAGCGCTGGAGACATAACCTAGTCCATTTTCACCTCTAATGTCCCATCCCAGATTTCATTTACATACCTCATAATTTTTATATATTCAGCAGTCATTCACGAAGCTAATGATCGACTTGAAACAGACCACACACAAACAATTGTGAAAAATCTTGACGATTTCGGTGGATTGTCCGTAAAAAAACGCCAGTTCCAACAGCTGTCGTCCATTTTGTTTTGTTAATTATGTAAATGCATGCATCACGTGATGACATCGAAAAAAAATCTGCGCGCGCGATGTATGTGGGTACCACACTGCTTTCAGGCGTCGCAAGTGGGTTCAGTTTTCGTCTGGTGCATTGTCGCGGAAAGCAAGACAACAAGAATGCTTTCCACGACAACGCACCAGACGAAAAAGCTGTGGGCACAGTTGTGGGCACAGCTGGCTTATCAATCGCCCCCAGCCAAAGCATAGCTGTTTCAAGTTACATATAAACAGTCACTGCCAGTCAATCCCGCTTTGTGTAGGCTGGAAGTTCTTAACTGTTGAAAACAGTCACTAAGTGACTGATTTTGACTGAAAGGACTACATGTAGGCCTACTTGGCACAGAATATAGGCCTATGTTTGCATAAGAGGGTTAATAAAATTGTTTTTGCGTTTTTTTGTTTCCTGTATTGTTTATGTGTAGGAGGAGGTCTTGCTGTTGGAACAGTTCTGCTTATTGGTAAGGTATAGCGCCCTCTATCAGCCATGTCTTTGTTTCAGCACATCAATTGTGCTTCAGAACATCAATTGTTACAAATGAAAAATAAGATTATAATTTTTCAGCGAAGTACATTTTACATTGGTGGTCCAGTGAAACATTTCCTCAGGCTTTCAAGTATTCCCATATTTGAAAAATCAAACACTTTCGATCTCAGGCTGTGCTCCGTGGTCATATACATTGTATGGGTCGATGTGGCCGGCAGCCATAGGTGCCTTAATTTACGTGCCAGCGGCCCGACCACATTGTAGCCGCGTCCTTCGCAATTCAGCATACCAGCTGCGAGTAAGGATGATTAGCCTCCCAAATTATTATTATTATTATATTATTTCCCTATCCGGTTCATTAGTGACTTCGTCGTACACACGCATGCACCACTGAATACAAGCGCCCAATGACGTCACACTAACGAACCAGATTTTGTTTTTACCTTGTTCCTACGTTTCCTACTTTTTCCTTGAAATTCCTACATTTTCCTACTATTTTGTCCCACAACTCCGAAAAAATGAAATCTCATTGAATATTTGTCATAAATGTGTTACACACTGTCATGTGTAAATCACACAATGAAGGGCTTGGGCGCAGGAGCACTGCAACTGTACTTCCGAAGTTTAGTTGATGGAGGACAAGTTTTGTGAGTAAAAAACATGCCAAAAGAGGCTTATGATGCTGTGGACATGGGCGAGCATCAACGAACACTACTCCTGAAAGTCCGCAAAAGACCTACTTTTATCCTGATTTTGTCCTCCAAAGGCCTACTTTTTTCCAGTGGTTTTGTTTTTTGGTTTTTTTATCCTACTGTTCTCCATTTTCACCTGGGACTGCTTGAAAGCCTGCAGTGCTGATAAAATTGATTAATTTGCCAGTAATTAGATTAATGCATTTTTACAACCAACCCATATCATGGACAAAATGAACATACTCAGTCATGAAAGCATTTTGTTTTTTTACAGTAAACTCCGGCTAAACCGACACCGTACAACTCGTCAAATCGCTCAAGTCGGCCGTCTGACTAAAGTCCCGATTGTCCGTATTGCATTTCCATTGATTTTTTTGTTTCTAAGGTCGGCTTTTATAAGTCGCCATTTCGCTCAAGTTGTCGTGTTACTCTCGGTCCCCTTTCCATAAAAAGCATTACAAAATCCTTGTGTAAGTCGGCATTAATTAATTAATTAACAAATCAGGCATTGGCATCGACTTCCTGCACTGCGGTTGGTAAAGTGTCGAGTGAAAAGTGGTTTTGCACAGCTCGTGATCGCTGCATGCATCTGTGTCGAAAAAGGGTGTCCTACTGCATATATCGCATATATATGCATCGTGAGCATATCAATACCAGCACCCCTCTAGGCTGTACGCATGCGCTCTGACCATTTTGGGGGCCGTGTTATTGAATGACTACTGCTGCAGTCAATGCGTGGGTGGTAGGCCTATACACCGGACCACGCACTCATTTAATTTGTTACTGTGCACGTACATGTGTATCGTGGTCTCCACTATCAGTACCCCAACGTGATGATACAGTTCGAGGATTAATTTTGCTGGATTCAACTCAAGCATTAAGGAGATAATCCAGGGTAAATCGAAGCCAATTAGTGCAATGAATCATGTGCGCAAAAGACCATTCATGTAAGTCCCCAAAATGACGACTTATAGCATATATCGGCATTTGCGTAAGTCATCACAAATTCTCGGGTCCCGAGAGTGCCGGTTTAGCCGGAGTTTACTGTATTTGATGTTTCAACTTCTTCATTTCTTTTCCTTTGAAGAGGAGGACACGTATGGCAGTTATGCTCAGCTGCTGTTGAGATACTTCTTAGCTGAAGGCGTCATGACTGGCCACAGTTTGTTTGTAGCAAGCGCCGACGATAAACCACAGACAATATTAAAGGTATGTGTACCGGTACATGGAACTCTACAAGAGCTAGATTAACACTGTAGAGACCTTTATCTAGCCCGACTGCGTCTGGCCGTACAGTACTATCGCAAGCTCTGTAGTACGGCCAGACGCCCAATGCTTCCACAGAGACTGAATTTTTTTGGCCGCTGATGTAGCGATTTTGCTACATCTTTCGATCGAGATTATCTTTTCATCCATCTTTTCAGCCAGTGTCCGACAAATGTCATAAACTATGATGCATATTCATTATCTTGCCCAAGCGCGCTCGCATAATGCATACATTACAGCTCGGCCGCCATTTTGAAATTGCATGGAGAGCATTTTCGGGACGATATTTGTGGAAGATGAGGACTGAAAGTCGTCTTTTGGCCAGATGGATGAAAATATTGAGACCAAAGAACGTTTTTTCGAAAAGGTATGAGTTGCTCTACGACTAGGAACCTTAACTTTGGAAATTTGTGTCCTGGATGAAAAGATAATCTCGATCGAAAGATGGAGCAACATCGCTACATCAGCGGCCAAAAAAATTCAGTCTCTGTGGAAGCATCGGGCGTCTGGCCTTACTACAGAGCTTGCGATAGTACTGTACGGCCAGACGCAGTCGGGCTAACCTTTATCATGCTGCCACCATTTCAGTCATGTTCCCTGTATCCAATAACAGTACTGAATAACACTATTTTTTGTGCAAAAAGGAACCAGACTATTTTTTTCCTTCCAGCCTCGCTTTGGTTACGTTGATTTGAATGGGAAAGAATCAAGATGGCCGCCACATGATAATGGTCTATTGACCTTAACAAGCATTTGCATACTATCACGACCAACCAATATCACCCACAAACCGGTCAGGAACAACGTCTAGGGAAATTCGTAAAATCTCCTCCCGAAAAATGGGGGAAACCAGTGCGCATGCGCTTCATCTGCAGGCAATTACGGTCCATTTTCAGTCCCACACACACGACACACCACAAACGAGCTGACCAGCGAAATTGCACAAAAGGCTTGCTGCATTTTTTTGTACCACTGGAAGAAATGTAAGAGTTGGTTCGGAACTACGATGAAGTGTTTTGAATGCGCGCTGCATATATTAGGCCAAACAGGTGAGCGCGCATTACACAACCGCTATTTCCGTAAACGTTGTTTCTGACAGTCTGACAGGTTCATGGGTGATATTGATTGGTCGTGATAGCGCCCTCTCGCGCTGGCGGGTTATCGCGGTGCCGGGTTATCACAGTGGCTGGTTATTGCGTATCAAACCATAACAACGTCTAGCCCCTAGACTACAGGCCACGAGGCCATGGCACTCAACGGTAATGAAGTAAACTCATTACTGGACCAAGCCCAGTCTAATGTGGCTTTCGTGAACCCGGGATGCCCGGGTTCGTATTCATGAGCCCCCTATTAAGATAATGGCTATTTAACCAGTTGACGACCATAAATATGTTCGCACATACTAATAAAACAGGTGGGAGTGCAGTGGTTTGTCCTTGATAAACAGTCAGGCTATCCCCAGTGTATGTGCGTCTGTTGTCTAGAGCCAGCCTGCCTCCCATCAGAATTTGAGTGACGAGTGATGAGCCAGTTAAGTGCTGGAAAGCTACCTACAGCTAAGAAAGCCACATTAGACTGGGCTTGGTCCAGTAATGTGCTCTGATCATTGTCAACAGTAAAGTCCAGCATTTGTGATTTGTGCATTTTGTTCATTTGAAGCAACAAGAGTGCTCAAGATCTAAAGAAGGGTGCTGAACAACTAACCTGATGAAGTTTCAGCTCAGATTTAGCTCAGATTTTCAAATCAAAAGTTGCCTGAATCATGTTTTGAATCGGGCCTGAATTCATCGTCCGAGACACGTTCTCACTGAGCCAATATTGCAGCTACGCGATATCGCGCACTGATCCAACGAATTATAGCAACCGCATGCGCGTGTGTGTCGTGTCAACGCTTGCGCGCACTTCGCCGAATAACAAAACAAACTACCAATTTGAATTTCATATGGTGCTTCTTAAGAAGCACTGTTAAAGGCCTTCTTTTGTTGATTTCTTGAAAATGACAGCTTGCCAGAAAGAATAATTTCACAGGGAGTTTAACCCTTACCCTACTAGACCCTCCAACGCATGCCAATATGTGCCTCAAGAAAATCTCCTATGTTTTTTGCATGGCCCTCCAATATCTGCCATGTCATTTCAAGGGTAACTGGACAGGCACTCCAATACATGCCACAGAGAACAATGAGAGTCCTCTGATAACAAAGTGAGTGCCCCCAGCTGGTCAGTATCAGGCACCCTCCAGGGCCTCCAACTCCTGCCAATTGGAGCCTTCACTGTTAAGACAAACTATCTGCCAATAAACTGCAGCTGGAGGGCATTGGCATAACCAACTGACATGCAGTAAACTACCCTCAGAGAGTAAGGGTTAATTACGGCAGCTACTTTTTGGATAGCTGCAAATGATGGACTCTGGCTTTAAAAATAAAAGCTAGTTTGTTTGTCATTTCAGAATCTTCCATGTCCAGTTGAGGATGACCCAGTCAAAAAGTCGGCTGAGGCAATCAAGAGCAATGAGGGCGCTATGAGCGCTGAGGATAGGATGAAGATAGCCTGGCGATATGAGCATCTGCCCAAACACCAGGTGAGTCAGCGCTGGTACTGCTAATACAGGCAGTGTTCTCCAGACTGTAAAAATAACCTGGTGCCCCGCCAAGCTTTCTGAGGCACCTGCCAAACCTTCTGAGGCACCCGCCAAGCTTCAAAAGCTGCCGCCAAGCTTAAAGAGTTGCCTGCCATGCTTAAAGGGAATATACATCATTTGCTTTTGCTGTAATTTTCAGAAATGGATGGAATTGGGGGGCTGGAAATATATAGCAAATATAGTTACACTGACTTTTTTTGAGGTTTTGGGTTCGAAAATGCTATAAAAACCAAGAAAAACAATCATTTTCCTGTAGTCTGGTTCCCTGACTCCATATAAGGAGAAACAGAGCAGTTAATTAACATACATTGGGGAATTGTAAGGTCAGGGAACCAGTCTAGCTGGCTTGTACCCGTTCATAGGTGTGTAAGCGATTGCAAACAAGTGCGATGGTCAATTGGGGCCAGTATTTGAAAAAAAGCCAGTTTTTTTTCCAACGCTGGTCGGCCGACCAGCGTTGGAAATTGATACAAAAATACCACTTTTCTTGAAAATGACAGTATACCAGGTGCCATGATTTTACAGGATGCTTTACACTGTCATTCACTAACAATCCAGCAAGGTATTTCAAAATGATTTGGTAGCTTTATTTTTTGATGTTTGCAAATGTTGTATTTTCCCTTTAATATTTCAATAAATTGTAACGCCTTTAATTACCCTCCTATGCAAACATACATTCTGTGCAAAGTTGTCCTTTCAGTCAAAATCAGTCAAGTGACTGCCTTTAACAGTTAAGAGCACCCAGCCTACATTAAGCAGGATTGACTGGCTGTGACTGTTTATGTGACTTGATGCTGCGATGCTTTGACTGTTGGTGATTGATAAGCCGGCTGTGCCTTACGCTTGCCTGCTTTTGTCCGTTGACTGAATTTGACTGGTCAGAGCACTTGTTGGAAATGTGATCTTAGCTTTGGTGACTAGCCTGTGAAAAAGGCATGGCAGGGGAAGAGGATTGATTCATTGACTGTCTGCGACTGTTTAGACAGCAGGAGGGTTCATATTTCCAACTCCAAAAAACAATTAAATTGCTTTTATACATGCGGAAATTCCTGATGTCAAACATTTCTGCAAAAAAATAGTTTTCATAAGATGGAATTTTGCGTCGCGATGGTGTAAATCAAATTAGGTTTTGCCCTTCACCGACGTATAAACACTGTATACTCAGTGTGTTACCTTCCGAGTGAAACTTGGAAAAAAATCACTCGGGTGGGGCTCGAACCCACGACCTCCTGCTTTCTAGGGCAGATGTCTTACCACTCGACCACTGAGCTAACGGCATCAGTTGGCTGGTTCGAATCTGATGTACATAGCAGCGGGTACCGCATAAACTATTATAAGATGGAATTTTTGGGTCGGGGTGATATCAATCAAATTAGGTTTTTGCCCTTCACCGACGTTTAAACACTGTATACTCAGTGTGTTACCTTCCGAGTGAAAGTTGGAAAAAAATCGTTCGGGTGGGGCACGAACCCACGACCTCCTGCTTTCTAGTGCAGATGTCTTACCACTCGACCACCGAGCTAACGGGATCGGTTGGCTGGTTCGAATCTGATGTACATAGCAGCGGGTAGCGCATTAACTATTCTTAAGATGGAATTTTGCGTCGGGGTGATGTAAATCAAATTAGGTTTGGCCCTTCAAAATAGTTTGTTGTTAAAATGTTCTGCTTTCATCAGAAGACATACGATTTCGTACCTGCTTAGGAGATTTCTGGAATTTGCATTTGCAGTTTGGTACCTACAGGTGAAGGGTTGCCGTTACGGTGACTGCTCTATGTTCCGACACCCCTATGTTCCGACAACCTAGATTGTGTTACTCCCGGTTAGGGTTAGGGTTAGGGTTAGGAATAGGAATATGTGCAGTCGGAACATAGGGGTGTTGGAACATAGAGGTGTAAACGCCGTTACAAAACACAAATCTGTCTAAAAGGAATTAATTGCATAACTGTGATGTTTTCAACTGTATCATATTGAACAATTTTTGGTTTGTTTGGTGTTTTTTTCTTGTAGTCTACCCCATCGACACATCGATTCGGCCATTTCTATGATCTCAGTAAATCAATGCCTGATGACCGATTGTCCAATGTGGCCTGTCATTGTCTTCATATGACTGACGAGTCTTGGTAAGATTGGCCTGTCTGTTTGTCAGTCTCTGCACTTATCTATATCCATACTTATTCCATTACTTTCGTCCTTTGCTGGTCCCAGAGTGCCAGCCTACTGTCCTCTCTGTGTGCCTATCTCACTGACTGACTTTTTAACTGACTGAAGCCTGGGGCACGTTTTGGCGCTGTGACCGTAAACATGTTTCTGGTTCGCGGCCGTTTTGGCGCTTCGGTTACACTAAAATGACGTCATTGTTTCGACCAAAGTTGAACCGAAGTTTCCGGTCGGTTCACTTATGTTTCAAGATGGCGGAAAGGTATACAAGCTTAGCAGACGACGTTACTTTTTACCATAAATGGGGTTTAAATAGTGGGTTTTTACCTTCAATTGGTACGAAAGTTGATACAGAATATCAGGCCTACTCTTTTTAGAACTTTAGGGAAACGCTATAAAAAAAAACTCCCACTTTTGCTTTGAATGTTATTGTTAATCATGTCCGGTCGCCGCGTGATTTTTTTGGGTTGTGTGCAGTCACGTAGGCAGTAACATGACGTCATGAATAATTTTCTGGTCAGTCGTTTTCGCGGTGCACAAGAAACATGTTTCAGGTCACGGCTGTGATGTCAGAAACATGTTCCAGTTCAAGGGCCGCCAAAACGTGCTCCTGGTTCATACTGAATGCGAATGCGAAACGAATTTGACCTCATGAAATATTTGCTGTGAAATTTGCCCGAGTTGAAACATGTTGAATGAAAGGTTTGCGGAAACACCATGTGCGAATGATTTCTCAACTAAGAGAATGGTTCTGAAAAGAACCAGAGGTATAAACTCGACGTTCCGGTCATTATGCTCTGACCGTCTTCAGTCGAGTTTTAACCCTGGGTCTTTTCATAACCATTCTCTTAGTTGAGAAATCATTTGCACATGGTGTTTCCGCAAACCTTTCATTCATTAGTTTCTCCACCATGCAAAGCCTCAAATCTTTTTGAAATATGTCAAATTTATGTTGAGTGGTGTCAAATTTATGTGGAGTGCTGTGGCCTCGTGGTTAAGGGCATTGGATTTGTGGTCTGTGGGTAAAGCTGCGGGTTGTGGGTTCGAGTCCAGCCTGGGGTCATGGTGCGTGTGCCCTTGACCAAGGAACTTTGTCACTCATTGCTTCTCTCCACCCAAGAGTAAATGGGTACCTGTGAGGGCAGAGATGGTTATTGTGATTGAATTAGCTTCCTTGCGCCTAACAGGCAGCATCGAGCTGTATACTCCCCAGGGAGCTGAGATGGTATTTGGAATGTTTAATTGGCCCAATGATCAGGGGTAATAATAATACTGTAAGCGCTGGGATTTAGTTTACTAATAAGAGCGTTCTTAAATGCCAATTATTATTATAATATGTTCAACCGTTACGAATTTGCAGTGCGAATACTCCTCATGACGTCACATATTCGTGTTCGCGTTCGCTTTCACGCTGAGCATAATCCAGCCTTGACTGTCTGACTACCATTTGTGAATTAGACTTGCCTAAGCCTCACCTTGGCCCACAAACTTGACTTTGCTGGTCTAGTGGCCAGCCTACAGCCCTGTTTGTACAATGTACCTATCTCACTGACTGACAAACACTAGGTTCAGACAGGCGTTCCAGAGTCGCGCCGAACCAAATGAAAGTCTAAGTGCGTCAAAAGTCCGACGTCTGAAACAATTTGAAGCGACTTGATGCGCTCGTTGGCGAAAGATCGACTGTTAGAGTCGTTAGAACGACTCAGGAGCGACTTGGTTTCAGACGTCCCTCTGGTCATGAGCCGAACTCAATGCAAATGTATGTAAATAAGTAGTGACCTTCAAAAATATGGACTACACGCGATGTGTTTACCGTGCTTATAATTTAAAAGTTTTCTTTTTGCAGATTTCGATGTCGTGTTACAGAGCAAAAACTTACAATAAATGTACGTCCCACTGTCGCCCCAATACAACGCAAGATACATTTTTTTTAAGCGGAAAACCGAGACTTCCAGTATCCATGTTGTACAGGCACGGCGCAGTCTTGAAATACAAATTGTTCCTACGTGGCGTGATGTGCAAGAGATAACGCGAGCGCACATGGTGTACCCGCTAGCTGTCTTCTTCGATACGCGCGCACTTCGCGCAGTAGGCTCTCATTCAGCGTCGATGCATTGATTACGTATTACACGTACAGGCACGGTGCAATCTTGAAATACAAATTTTTCGTACGTGGCGTGACGTGCAAGAGATAACGCGAGTGCACATGGCGTACCTGCTAGCTGTCTTCTTCGATACGCGCGCACTTCGCGCAGTAGGCTCTCAATCAGCGTCGATGCATTGATTACGTATTACAAGTACAGGCACGGTGCAGTCTTGAAATACAAATTTTTCGTACGTGGCGTGACGTGCAAGAGATAACGCGAGCGCACATGGTGTACCCGCTAGCTGTCTTCTTCGATACGCGCGCACCTCGCGCAGTAGGCTCTCAATCAGCGTCGATGCATTGATTACGTATTACACGTACAGGCACGGTGCAGTCTTGAAATACAAATTTTTCGTACGTGGCGTGACGTGCAAGAGATAACGCGAGCGCACATGGCGTACCCGCTAGCTGTCTTCTTCGATACGCGCGCACCTCGCGCAGTAGGCTCTCATTCAGCGTCAATGCATTGATTACGTATTATACGGCCAGGCGTTTGCGTAGTGAAGGAACGCGCACGCAGCCCATGCATCGACGCTGCACAATGCCGGTTGGTTGCTAAGATCCCGTGTTTGTTGCTTTGTACACAATACTCCAATGTATTAACTCTTTCGCTACGGCAAGCCGCTGGCAGCGGCTCGGTGACGTCGCTGTGAATAAACAGGGTATCCCCATGACGTGTGCCTTATCTACATAATTTATATCGCATAACCTCTGACCCTGGTTTGAGCCGCTGCCAGCGGCTCTCCGTCTCGCCGGGGTCTGCTGCACGTTATTGTGAGCAGTTTGTTTACAGAGAGACAATGCAAGATGGCGGCGTCCACATCGGCGGAATTTCCAGCGGTTTATTACGTCCAAACGGGGAAAAATCGGTAAATTAAATTCCGTAGCAAAAGAGTTAAGTTCGCCTGTCTGAAACCAAAATTCTAATAAGGTCAACCTGTACTCCTAGAACTATGAGGCTCCACGTAGTGGCCCGTGGAGCCTCATAGTTCTAGGAGTAGTCAACCTGGAATCGCTCCTAATCTATTTGGTTCAACTCTGGAACGCTTTTTGGAACTGCGGGCGACTGACTGAATTACTGAATTAGACTTGTGTAATCCTCACCCCGCTAAAGGTAATATACAACATTTGCCGTTGCTGTAAATTTCAGAAATGGATGGATTTGAGGGGGGAGGTGCGTATTTTACAGCAAATATTGTTAGACTGACTTGTTTAAAGTTTTGTGGCCGTAGATGCTGGAAAAACCAAGAAAAACGATCATGTTCCTGTAGTCTGGTTCCTGACCCCACTTAAATTGAAATATAGCAATTTATAGATGTCAGGGAATTGTAAGGTCAGGAAACTAGCTTAGTTGGTTTGTACTCGTTCATAGATGAGTAATCGCTTGCAATACTCCCTTTAAGTGGTCCCAAAATGTGGCCATACATCTAGTAACTTTTTTGACAATGTAAACAAGGCAATAGTTCTGTTGCCTTTCAATAAAAACAATTTGTCAAAATTGATAACTTTGTTAAGTTATTTTTGTTATCGTTTGGATTTTCTTTTCCAGTGTTTCTTCTCCACCATACCGGCGGTTATTTCAGCAGATGGAAAAGCAGATTTTGGATGGAGGCTTTAGTTTATTACAAAAACAGGTGGGTTGAAATAAATATACTGACCAAAACTACCATGTTGTTGTGGAATTTTGAACACCAACACCAAGTTCTGTCCACGCATCACAAAACAATTATGCGTTCTTTCAGCAAAACGAAAACAATTCACATATCCCTATGTGAATTGTTTTCGTTTTGCTGAAGGAACACTTACCTTTTTTGTGATCTGTGGACAGAACTTGAAAACGGCGTTAGTGTTCAAAATTCTGTAACTTGAAAAGAACGTGAATGATTTGAATGATTCTTGTACTAAACGAAAGATTATCAATTTGGCTTTCATGTTCTAGATTTTGAAAGTGCTACAGGCAAAACGTCATTCAAGTATTGGTCCTACCATTTGGGTTTCGTTTTTTTTTGTTACTCACCCTGTAGTATTTATCTAACTGTAATGGCTGGTAGGGGTTTTGCCATCAAGGTTTGAGGCAAAGGTTTTGTGGGCATATTTTGGATCCCCTTGGATTTTCAAATATTGTAGGAATCCTTGGTGGCCATAAGTAGAGAAGAACCGCAAAAAGTGACCTCTAATTTTTGTCATTATTTTTTTTTAGTCCAGTAATAGAAACATCTTAAGACTAGCCGTGCACTCTTTGGGTTCACCCCTTTGGGGGGAGGAGCTATCCACAACACAGCATGATAGACATCAGGGGGCGGAGTTATGTCAGTTCCTACATGCGCTACGCGCCTTGATCCGAAACTCACTAGCCGTGTGTGTCATCACTATGCCAACACATTTATTTACTGTGAGTATTGGTTGCTGTTGCCATTTAAAGCTACAGTCCATCATTTGCAGCTATCCAAAAAGTAACCGTCGTACATGTAATTATTGTTGAAAAGCATACTGGTTGAAAGATAGTAAGGGGACTAAACTCCCTGTGAAATGATTCTTTCTGGCAAGCTGTCATTTTGAAGAAATCAACAAAAGAAGGCCATTCCAACGATGTGTCTCAAGACGCATCGTAGGAAATTTCCGTTAGGCCAAAAAAAAAAAATATTCGGTCTCTGGTCAGACCAAAGTTCCGGAATTGACGCGGCCACGCGGCTTTTTTTTTTTTTTGCTTTTTTTTGTTTTTCTTCAAGCTTGGATTGTACAGACAAGGTAGGTATTATTTTGCTTTTTTGGTGTCCTCATGTACATTGGTGTCCTCCATAATTTGCCTTGGTGCTTTCGATCATTTGCCTTGGTGCAATTTCCCATTCCTTGGTGCTCTTTGGTTAAAAAAACTTGAGGAGGTGCGGAAATAGAGGGCGCTGTTGGAGCTACCGCGGAACATTTTGGAGAAAAAAAAAGATCGACGCGCATGATTAAAATCGACGCGCGCGCTGACCAGAGACCGACTTATTTTTTTTTTGGCCTTAGTAGTTCTTTTTTTTTATTCCGCAAAGTGCAAGCAAGGCATTGACACGATGCACACGTGTGCACGGTTGCTATAATTAGTCGGATCGGTGCACCACATCACGTAGCTGCAATCGGCTGAATGAGAACGTACGTGTCTCAAACGCTGAATTCAGGCCCAATTCAAAACATGATTCAGCAACTTTTGATTTGAAATCGAGATCCTAGAATGCTGTTTTGCTCGGAATATACAGCTGAAGCTGAGCTGAAAAATCATCAGGTTAGTTGTTCAGCACCCTTTAGATTTTGAGCACTTTTGTTGCTTCAAACAAAAAAAATGCACAAATTCCAAATGATGGACTGTACCTTTAAACCGGTCACGTCAGTTTGAATATGGCATCAGTTTATTATTTCTGTCAGTTATAGAGTCTGAGAACCGTGAGCACATGGTTGTCCTCTTGACCTTTGACATGAGGTCAACTCAATTACATGTATATAGCCACATGCGAACCAATAGATCTATATTCAACAGCCGATTTCACAAAACGCTACACAATGGCATAAGTCCACTTGCGCCACAATTTATTGCGCAAGTTGAGCAACATTTCACGCTGCGCAACATTTCAGTTATGACAATTTCAAGAAAGTTTCATTGTCATATTTGCGCTACAAATTATGGTGTAGCTTGTGCAATCATTTTAAGTGGCATAAGTTGTGGGCGTAGCGACTGAGCTGAAAGGACCCATTATTACCAGTAAATCATTAACCTCATGGAGCCTGTTTATGTGTTATTACACAACTTATCAAGGTTGATACAAGAGAACAAGACACTCACAGCTTTTTTGTTTGAAGTAAGCGAATTTGCTATTTTGAATTGTGACCAAGTTTTTAGAGTTGCCCCGTGATTCCAAAGAAAGTCAGACAAAAATATTTTCAAAATGGCGGGCCTAGATGATTCAACGACTGTTTCATGGACTAACAAAATCATACTCAAACAGCCATTGTAAATGTTGTTGTTATCCTCGTCCAAGATGTTTAGATTATTTAAACCGTCGCGCAGCTTCGCCAAGTTTTGTGAAATCGATCGTAAGTTTATTGTGCAGTTGTTGCGTTAGTCCCACGCATGTCGTAAGTTACGTACCGTTTTGTGAAATCGGCTGCTCATAGACACGTACTTGTGAACTACGCCGATAAGACTACAGTGAAGGAAGATTCAGCATGACGCATTTAAACCAATAGAATTTCAGAAAGTTTAAAGCTACAGTCCATCATTTGCAGCTATCCAAAAAGTAACTGACGTAACTATTGTTTAAAAGCATACTGGGTTTGAAGATAGTACATGTAATGGGACTAAACACCCTGTGAAATTATTATAATTCGGCGAAGCGGGCACAAGTATTGACTTGACACACACGTGCGCGCAGTTGCTATAATTCGTCGGTACGCGACAGTCGCGACATATCTTAGCTGCAATCGGCTCAGTGAGAACGTGTCTCGGATGCTGAATTCAGGCCCAATTCAAGACATGGCTCAGCAACTTTTGATTTGAAATCAAGATCCTAGAATATTGTCTCGGAATATACGGCATTCATCACAGTGCTAAAATTTCATCAGGTTAGTTGTTAAGCACCCTTCTATAAATTTTGAGCACTTTTGTTGCTTCAAACGAACATAATGCACAAAATACAAATGATGGACTGTACCTTTAAAGGGAATATACATCATTTGCTTTTGCTGTAATTTTCAGAAATGGATGGAATTGGGGGGTTGGAAATATATAGCAAATATAGTTACACTGACTTTTTTGAGGTTTTGGGTTCGAAAATGCTATAAAAACTAAGAAAAACAATCATTTTCCTGTAGTCTGGTTCCCTGACTCCATATGAGAAGAAACAGCAGTTTACATACATTGGGGAATTGTAAGGTCAGGGAATCAGTCTAGCTGGCTTGTACCCGTTCATAGGTGTGTAATCGATTGCAAACAAGTGCGATGGTCAATTGGGGCCAGTATTTGAAAAAAAGCCAGTTGTTTCCAACGCTGATCGGCCGACCAGCGTTGGAAATTGATACAAAAATACCACTTTTCTTGAAAATGACAGTATACCAGGTGCCATGATTTTACAGGATGCTTCACACTGGCATTCACTAACAGTCCAGCAAGGTATTTCAAAATGATTTGGTAGTTTTATTTTTTTGATGTTTGCAAATGTTGTATTTTCCCTTTAAGGGTGTACGTTGTCTGTTGTCAAATGCATGTATGATATAAGGTCATGTTTCCAGCGTAAATGGGCCATGTTGATAACACAGATGACGAAGATTGCTGTCATTATTGATTTGTTTATTTCTATTTCTTGCAGGATGTAGCTGTGACAAGAAGATTGGAGAGGTTGTGCGACACGGCCATCGAGCTGGAATCATTCGCTGGATCAGAGAAGGAAAAGAATCCTGTATACAAGGAGTATCATGGTGAGGAACGGGTGCTAGCTCATGGGTGGAAGGGTGGCATAGGGGGCAAGCTCGTGGGTGGAGGGGTAGCATTGGGGTTAAATAAGGGGTTGAGGGGTGTCACAGGGATGCAAGTTCAGGGCATGAGGGTTTTCATATGGGTGTAAGTTTATGGTTTGAGGGGTGTCATAGGTGGTGTAAGTTCATGGTTTAAGGGGTGTCATAGGGGTGCAAGTTCAGGGGTTAAGGGTTTTCATAGGGGTGTAAGTTCATGGTTTAAGGGGTGTCATAGGGGTGCAAGTTCAGGGGTTAAGAGTTTTCATATGGGTGTAAGTTCATGGTTTGAGGGGTGTCATACGGTGCAAGTTCAGGGCATGAGGGTTTTCAGAGGGGTGTAAGTTCATGGTTTGAGGGGTGTCATAGCGGTGCAAGTTCAGGGCATGAGGGTTTTCATAGGGTGTAAGTTCATGGTTTGAGGGGTGTCATCGGGGTCTAAGTTCAGGGAATAAGGGGTTTTCATAGGGTGTAAGTTCATGGTTTGAGGGGTGTCATAGGGGTGCAAATTCAGGGCATGAGGGTTTTCATAGGGGTGTAAGTTCATGGTTTGAGGGGTGTCATTGGGGTGCAAGTTTAGGGCATGAGGGTTTTCATAGGGGTGTAAGTTCATGGTTTGAGGGGTGTCATAGGGGTGCAAGTTCAGGGCATGAGGGTTTTCATAGGGGTGTAAGTTCATGGTTTGAGGGGTGTCATTGGGGTGCAAGTTCAGGGCATGAGGGTTTTCATAGGGGTGTAAGTTCATGGTTTGAGGGGTGTCATAGCGGTGCAAGTTCAGGGCATGAGGGTTTTCATAGGGTGTAAGTTCATGGTTTGAGGGGTGTCATCGGGGTCTAAGTTCAGGGAATAAGGGGTTTTCATAGGGTGTAAGTTCATGGTTTGAGGGGTGTCATAGGGGTGCAAATTCAGGGCATGAGGGTTTTCATAGGGGTGTAAGTTCATGGTTTGAGGGGTGTCATTCATGTCATTGGGGTGCAAGTTTAGGGCATGAGGGTTTTCATAGGGGTGTAAGTTCATGGTTTGAGGGGTGTCATAGGGGTGCAAGTTCAGGGCATGAGGGTTTTCATAGGGGTGTAAGTTCATGGTTTGAGGGGTGTCATTGGGGTGCAAGTTCAGGGCATGAGGGTTTTCATAGGGGTGTAAGTTCATGGTTTGAGGGGTGTCATAGCGGTGCAAGTTCAGGGCATGAGGGTTTTCATAGGGTGTAAGTTCATGGTTTGAGGGGTGTCATCGGGGTCTAAGTTCAGGGAATAAGGGGTTTTCATAGGGTGTAAGTTCATGGTTTGAGGGGTGTCATAGGGGTGCAAATTCAGGGCATGAGGGTTTTCATAGGGGTGTAAGTTCATGGTTTGAGGGGTGTCATTGGGGTGCAAGTTTAGGGCATGAGGGTTTTCATAGGGGTGTAAGTTCATGGTTTGAGGGGTGTCATAGGGGTGCAAGTTCAGGGCATGAGGGTTTTCATAGGGGTGTAAGTTCATGGTTTGAGGGGTGTCATTGGGGTGCAAGTTCAGGGCATGAGGGTTTTCATAGGGGTGTAAGTTCATGGTTTGAGGGGTGTCATACGGTGCAAGTTCAGGGCATGAGGGTTTTCATAGGGGTGTAAGTTCATGGTTTGAGGGGTGTCATAGGCGTGCAAGTTCAGGGCATGAGGGTTTTCATAGGGGTGTAAGTTCATGGTTTGAGGGGTGTCATAGGCGTGCAAGTTCAGGGCATGAGGGTTTTCATAGGGGTGTAAAAGTTCATGGTTTGAGGGGTGTCATAGGGGGTGCAAGTTCAGGGCATGAGGGTTTTCATAAGGGTGTAAGTTCGTGCTTTGGGGTGTGATAAGGGTTGAGGGTGCATATAGGGGTGTTTTTTTAGAGGTGCAAGTTGAGGGGCTAATTAGGGGTGTTAATGAGGTGCAAATCGGGAGGTGGTGGTGCCATTGGGGTGCATTAATAGGGATTTAGGGGTGTCATATGGGTGCAAGTTCAGTGGTTGAAGGGTGTGATAGGGGTGGAAGTTTGGGTAATAAATGGGTAGTCATGAACATAGGTTTGCAAAGTCAAGAGTGGAGGTTATAGGCATGTCAGGGTGCAAGTTCAGGGTCATAGCAGTGCAGGGTCAGGGGTTGCAGTGTGTCAGAGGTGCCAATTTAGGAGTTGAGGGGTCGAAGGGATGCAAGGATAGGGGGTGAAGAGTGTTGGGAGTGCAAGTTATATTAGGGGTGCAGATTTAAGGGTTGAGTGGTGTCATAGGGGTACAAGTTTGGGAGATGAGGGGTGCATTGTTACTGGGCTTCCGGGTGTCATATATTCGCAGGTCCAGGGCTTGACGAGTGTCATAGAGGTGCAGGCTTAGCGGTGGAGGGGTGTCTTAAAAGTGCTAGTTCAGGGTTTGACTGGTTTCATAGGGGTGCCATTTCATTGGTTGTGGGGTGCCATAGTGGGTTCAACTTTGAAGGGGTATCGCATGGGGACAAGATCATCAGGGTGTAGAGGTGTTAACCCCTTAAGCATGGGTTATAATGGGGACATTCCTCCACACATAGAGCAAGTGGCCCGCATGACTGCACAGCCTTTGTGTGGTAGCGGGACTGCACAAAAGCAGCAGCTGTGGAACTACCCACTAGCCGTGTGCCACGGCATACCACAGCTGGCAACTGCATTCCAATGAGGATTAGCGGCCGCGGCCATGACCGCTTCCCGGGCCCATGGGGTTAAACAGGCATGCAACTTTTCCTCAGACCAGCTGATTTCCTCGTTTTTCACTTCACACTTACGCCATTAAAAATGTAAAACCACTGCACGAGGTCTTGTATAGATCGGAGTTTCCTCTTCTTTTGTTACTTATCAGTTGCATGCCTGGTTAAAGTATGCTTACGGGTATCATCAATCATAAGGGTATGATGCAAGTTTAGCGGATGAGTGATGTCATGGGTGCACGTTCAGGTGGTTGATGGATGTCATTTGGGTTCAAGTTTTTAAAGAGGTTGTGGAATGCTCGAAGACATTTCCGTCATTTTTCGGGTATATGTAGCCTAAGGTGTGATGAAATAAAAACGACTATTGTTTCTGTCATGAAATGAGTAGAAACGGTACTTTTGAGAGCTGTTTCTCAAGTCCTGTCATGCCTGTTTCGACCCGAACGTGGAATTTGTGTAAAAGTCGTCGTTGCGGGCAGCAAACAAAACACAGTAAATCGTGACGTAATAAACAGGACTCCCGATGCAGAGTAGCATAAACGAGTCCTGTTTATTACGTCACGATTTATTGTGTTTTGTTTGCTGCTCGCAACGACGACTTTTACACAAATTGCACGTTCGTGTCGAAACAGGACCTGAAAAATAGCTCTCAAAAGTACCCTTTGTACTCATTTCATGACAGACACAATAGTTGTTTTTATTTCATCACACCTTAGGCTACATATACCCAAAAATGACGGAAATGACTTCGAGTATTCCACATATTCTCTTTAATAAGGGAATAAATGTGTGCTACGGAGGTTTTTATCACTCGAGGGTAATTATCAGCACCCAGACTCTAAGCAGTCTTAAACAGAGTGATAAATACCGACCGAGCACACATTTATTCCCATTCATAAGTACCTTTTCGGTAAAAAAAAATCAAATAATTCATTCAAAAAATCCCGAGTTTGTTCAACAAGTTAACTTCATGCTTTTTGAAACATCCCTCTAGTAGCAAAATAATGGAGTGTTCAGCTGGCGAGTAAGATGTAAACAACCCTTTTATGGAGATTGACGCGCACGTAGCATGTTCTGCGCGATGTCGCGCAGAACGCACCTGGGGCGTTGCGTTTTGAATTTAGAACTATAAAATTCTGACTCGCTGGTAGTGTTGCGCATGCCTACGTGAGGATTGTGAATGTTCAACCAATGAAACGGTAAGAGGCACTGGATTTTTAGGAGTCCACATTTTATTGTGACACTGGAAAAGTGTTTAAGACCAGCTCGCCATGTCTTTATCATCCGTTTAAGACCGTCCACGTGACAGGCTCTCGACCAATAGGAATGGCTTAACTGTCTCAGGTATTTATGAATAGCGGTTTGGGTTAATGAAACTTGTCAAACCGTTGGTTTGTGCAGGCTTATTTCACATCAAACAGCTGCCCAGGTTGAACTCACTGACTGGTCACATGCCTGACACTATGGACCTTGCCTTCAAGTTGAAGAGGAAGAAACTAACTATTGAGGTGAGTAGACCAGTGGCCAATTCTATGGAGCCAAAAACGACCTTTGTTACAACTGATAATGTTGTGTCCGTGCAACAAGGGCGTATCTCCTAAAACGGGCCGTACGTGAAACGTGAGTTTCAGAATGTCAAAAGTTCGTATCTCACTTAAAAAAACCAGGATGTACATACGAAGTCAGTAGATCGACGTCGAGATACGACCTTGTTGCACAGAGCATTGGCGGATCCAGGGGGGTACTACGGGGGCGTGCCCCCCCCCCCCCCCCCCCCCCCCCCCCCCCCCGCAGTGACCAAAATTTTGTAAAATTTAGGCCCTTTTTCACTCGAATGAGCCGTTGCGCCCCCCGGCACGAACCTCTCTGGATCCGCCACTGCAGAGTGTACGTATTCGCGCAAGAAACCGCTTTGTTGCAGGATGGATATGACCTTGTTGCACTGACGCAACGATGTAGTAACCAACGGATAACCTATACTAACCAATAATGTCACAAAGTGTAGTAAGTGTTACTACACTATCAGTCAATTTTTGTTACATTATCTGTATCTGTATCAGCTGCTCCAGCGAAATGGTAGAACCCGCATCCCGCTAGAGTTAATTGTTACATTATCGGTTAGGACCAATATTGTAACAACTAACACTTGACTGATAGTGTTCTTGACTGATTTTACTACTTTTTGTACACTATCGGTCAATTTCGGTTGCATTATGTTAGTGATACAGTACCATTAATTTTTTGTGACATTATCGACTGGTGATACGTTATCCGTTTGTTACTACGGCAGTTGCAATTCAGGCGATTCCCAATGCAGTGCGCCACCAAGAGTTTGCAACGGAGAGTTCATTTTTCCCAGTGCATTGTGGGAGATGGTCGACAAATTCGCAGCACGGGACATTTGAAATTGTTAGTTTTTCTGGCCAGAAAGTTCTGCTCTTTTCTTGTCTTTTTATCGATATGGAGGGTTTTTTTGTAAGGCGGCAGAACGCTTTGCCCCAATCTATAACATATTAGCTCATGTTTTCTACTGACACTCGTTCAAATGGGCCATGTTTTGTCGACCGTAAACTTGACAAAAACGAACTCTCCGTGGCAAACTCTTGGTGGCGCACTGCATTGTGAATCGCCGGAATTTGTAACACCCTCACATTTGTATATTACAAGTCAGTGACTCGGTAAACAGCAACTTTCAACTTTAGAATATTTTTTTTTTTTATGACAGAAATTACATCTACCTCCAGAGTTGCCGGAAACAGTCAGCAGGACGCAGGAGGATCCAGTTCCGAGAGCAATAGCGCCCTCTATCGGCTGCGGGTCACTAGGCGGTCGGAGTAAACTGGATTTCTGAATCTGAACTGATCCATGTGATGACCTTCACGGTGTTGAATTGCATTAGGTCTTTGGGCTGACTCTAGTGTGGTTACGTGCTTTGCATCTGAGAATTTGTTATGGCGTCTTGACACTGACTTCATGTATAGCTTCCGATGCACACTGGTAAATAGGCCTGAATCCATCCGTCGAGCTCGTGAATAAAAGTTATACCCTCCAAAATTCTATATTAGAGAGTTCTGAGGGCCATAAAATTGGGGAATTGAAGAGATATGGCAATGAACCTCTGGCCCGGACTTGGGGCTTCCAATTCTGAGCATTTTGGATGCAATTGGGCTCCAAAGTAGCGCTATTTTTCCATGTTGTGGGGGGAGCTTTTTTCTGCCTTTCCACTTTGGGGAAACTAGGGGTTGTCTTCTTTGGGTGGGAATTAATATCTCGAAAAGTCAATGGTCAACCCACCAAAAAATGAAAAGAAAATGAAAGATGACATGTTGATCATCATTTTTCTGTGAAGCTTAAATACCTGTGAGAGTTCTGAGTATGGACATTAATTAGCACTGGTGTCTATGGGAATTTTAATGCAGGGTTGCACCCTTCAAGATCAGCAAAGTGACTGTATGACTAGGTCAAAGGTCAATGACCTCTGAAGTGGTATAGGTAAAACAAACAGTTCTTTAAGTTGCCGGCCGAAGGAAACAAAAAAAACAGTTGTGTGTTGAATCTCTTCTTTTTCAAGTGAAGAAGCTTCAGAGATACAAGTCGGGCATTAGTCTCTGGTCGAACGATATGCCTCCAACAACAGAGGGCGCTGTTCACTATCCAAAATTGCCGATTTAGTTTTCACGTCCAAACATGATTCTGTGCTCCTTATTCGCATGGGCGGGTGCAGGGTAGGAGTGCACACCCCTCCATTATCCATTGTTTCGGGCAAAATCCTCCCGTCGGCAAAATCGTGTGTCTGCAGTGTCGGCAAATAAATGCAGCAACGAATAACGCTACGGCCTCGTGGATTGTGGGACATAGGTGCACTACATTATTCTCTGTTCCACTTGCAATAGAGAGATATTACTATATCTCCAGTAAATGTTGGTCTGCTTGATATTTATGATATAAGTACATCGTATGTACCGGTACCTCAAGTTTCCATTTGTAGTTTACGCCTAGGAGGTTATGTTTTCATCAGGGTTGGTTGGTTGGTTTGTCTGAACCCCATGCGTACGGGAAGCGGTCATGGCCGCGGCCGCTAATCCTCATTGGAATACAGTTGCCAGCTGTGGTATGCCGTGGCACACGGCTAGTGGGTAGTTCCACAGCTGCTGCTTTTGTGCAGTCCCGCTACCACACAAAGGCTGTGCAGTCATGCGGGCCACTTGCTCTATGTGTGGAGGAATGTCCCCATTACACCCCGTCCTTAAGGGGTTAACAGATGTAACTCAAAATGTTATGGACGGATTTGCATGAAGATATTTTTAGGGGTGGTCCTTGGTACAAGTGCAAATCAATTCGATTTTGGAAGTGATCCAGGTCTTGGTCTGGATCCAGGAAATTGTGTCATGATTCTTCACCATTTGGTGTACTGACAATATGGCGGGAATTGTTTAGCCTTGGTGGTGTGCGCTCTCTGGGTGCTTTCTAGTTTGCTGATGTTTTCACTCTGCTCTGTCCCTTTTTAGCAAATGAGCTCTCTTCTAAAATAATGTGTTTTACAAACCTCTAATCAAAAACATGTCCCATAGAAGTAACTGTATGGAAATATATGCCATATCCTTTTGAGAATAAAAAGAAGTGTATACGTAGATTCGAACGTTTTATAATGATTTCAAGGGCGGATCCAGAGAGGTGGGGGGATGCCCCCTCCATTCCACCACCCCACCCCACCCCCCCACCCCGGTCCGCCACTGAATTCCAAATGAGTGTCACGGAAAAGGCATCAAATTTTATTGTCTTAAAGTTGTAGGAACCCTGCAATTAGAATTGCGAAAAAAATATTCCCCTGCGCCTTATAATTTATATTGACCTATCGCCGTTTGCGAGCTAGCCACGCCCCTTAGACAACCCTACGGAGTTTGTGTACACTAACTTTTGTTTGTCCAAGATTTTGCGCGTTCCGCGTCCATTTGTATACATGTATCATGTAATTGGACAATAGTTCGCAAGTTACTTCATCCGTTGTCGCATACCAGATACCGGAGACTCTTTTTTTTTGGCCTAAAGCAGAGATCTCTTGATTCCAATTTATTTCTAATGACAACTTTGTTTGTAATTTTCAACAGTTTCTTGAGGTAGAAATAGACCAAGTAACTTATTTTGGACCTACTTTAAACTTGTCGCCTTTTTTAACACGATTTTGATATCTGGCGGTAGTAGATAGAATGTTACTTTTGTTAGACATGGCGTTTGGAGTAATCACCAACCCAACCATTTGCCAACAAACATCATATTTCACCCTCAAAACAGCCACAAAATTACTAAATACGCCACCTGAGGTACAAGTAGTAGGTACTAAGGCTTACTTGCGATCCGGATGAAAAGTGAAATGCTGGTCATGTGACAATGTAGAATGTATGGATCTTTAGTGACGACAACTTAATTTGCAGCAAAACAAATCATTCTGAGATAACCACTTTTGAAGTTAGCCATATTGAACATTTCATTTCAACCTTTTTTTTATGACAACGGCATTTCACATTTGTGATACTTTCCGAAAGCTTACATTTTACTTGATTGAAATGTGTCACTGACAGTGGTCGAGTCAAAAAAATCAATTAATGATTACGTAATTCACCATCAGAGACATTTTGCACTTCGTGAAAATTCATAGACATCGGAGGTCGTCAATATTTTGTACACAGTTTGCAATGCATTGAAGATTTTGTCATTTCGAAAAAATACAAAAGACGGAGCTAGGGCTCATATTTTTAGCAGCAGTTTAACTGTGTTACTTCGTTAAAAACATACAGGTGCTTAATTAGGGTTCTATTATTCTACATCCCAAGCAAGGCAATATGTAAATATGTATTTTATTGCAGTCCTTCGAATATTTCACTGAATTATATATTTCGATGGCTTTGATCCCTGGATCCCACGCGCGCCAAACATATGGCCGTGCAGTGCGCATAATCTCCATTGGTAATTAGGTCAAACGACAGTAGAAGTGAGATATAAGTGGACTAATTGGAAGCTTAGGAGTTTCTAATTAGAAGCTAAGGATTATATATTTCGATGGTTTTGATCCCAGGATTAGGCCTAAGCCTACGCGCGCCAAACATATGGCCGTGCAGTGTGGTAGTTAGGTGAAACGACAGTAGAAATAAGATATAAGTGGACTATTTGGAAGCTTTGGATACCACTTATTCATCAGCTGCTTGCTACATTGTGACGAATCTTCGTACGTGTTACCGACAGGGAGTCCATCATCAAACTAGTCGTTGATAAAAAGTCCAGCTGTTGAGGATGAATCGCTGTACGTTGTTAATCTGCGTGGCGGCCATAGGTAAAGAACTGTATTAAATAAATTTACCAGAGCTGTAGGCCTATAATTTGGTTATTCCGGAGACTTGTTAAATTTTGCGAGAAACTAAAAGACAGTAATATAAGGCGTGTTTGTTTGTTTGTTTGTTTGTTTGTTTGTTTGTTTGTTTGTTTGGGTTTGTTTTGCTCAGTGATTGGATGTGCTGTTTTATTCTATGATGAACTGGACTGATGATTATTATTGTTTCAAACAAGCAACTGTTGATTATAATGCGGGGAAAAACAGTATGTCGCAACAAATACATTTCGATGCTTGCCCTCTTTTCACTTCACCCGCTCGTGTGGTTATGAAAAGAAGTATTTTGATCAATCTCAACTTGAAACAAGAACCAACAAGAAGCATGTATTTAAACCTGCGCAGCGTTTACAAAAAAACTTTGCAACAACTCGTCAACTGCTGCCCTTTGGGCAGCAGGTACTTTCCCGCACTACACAAGACCCTAGTCATAGCAATACAACAAAAAGCCACGTGCCAGACAGTGTCCAGACAGTTGCCAGACAGTGCGCTGGAAAGATAATTGACTGGCGGCTGTGGTATGCAGTTAGGAAGGGAGATGACTGTGTCAAGTTACAGGTCTTTGTTGATGTTTCAATGAGACTTGGCAGGTGGCCTGGTCGAAAGTTTGTTGACACGGCCTGGGTGTAGCTCTGGTTGCAAAGTTCATTAAACCAGCTTATTTGGCAAGGGTCGAATGAGGATTAGATGGAAGGTGACCGTCATTGGCCCTCATTTTTTTTTCTTCAAAAAATTCGTTTACCCCGGGCCCAAAGGGCAGCAGGTCACTCTGCGCAAGGTTAAACCGATCAGAATTGAAATAGCTCTGACTGCGAATGTGTGCTTAACTCACATAACTCACTTAACTCACATAAAGAATACATGACTTTCAAATACTTGAAGCTTGTCTCGGACAGGTTGACTAAAATGGATAATGTACTGCTTGCTAAAATCTTGTTCGATTTGTTTGGTTATTTGCAGTTGTGGCTTTCACATGCGAGTCAGGGGAAGCGGGACAGGTGAGTATTATGTTCTGGGCATATTACCGAAGCTTGTCTTGTCATTTGAACTAATTCACACACCTATGAAGCCTTTGTACAACGTTAGTACGGCTACGTTTAAATCATAGCTCGTGACCGCATGCATTCATGACAGTCATACGGCCGGAAGCAACTATACAGGGTGACCCAAAAAATGCAACCCTAAAACATTTGCCTTTAAAAAAAAAAAAAGGATCGATAATTCTTATGTTTTGGGTATCAGATTAAAACTCAGAGCTTTTTCCTTCAAATACTGAAAAAAAATGATGAAAATAGCATTTTGGGTTGCTGAAAAAAATGCCATTTATGTTCAAGTTGTCATTTTTCATCCTGTACACACACAAAAATACCACAGAAAGGGATTTTTATACGGTACCTATTTTTTGTGCATGTCCTAATCCTTACAAACACGGCACGTAATATAGGTTTTCCCGGCCAATTTCCTAAATTGTTTATTCAAATCGGTCATTCTTTTTCGTCTTATTTTGAATGCGCGTCTTTAATCCCATTTCAATTCAACGAAAGTTCAATCGTTTTCATTGTCCGAGCATTCGGTTTTGAGAAACAGACGGCCAATTACGTTACCTGTGCATTCATTTACGCGAGCATACCTTTTCGCGCAGAGTTCTGGCACACAATTTCGTGAATATGCAATCACGAAAAGTACGTTTTTCTCATTTAAAATAGCAGATTGCATCACATAGCATTAAGCTAAAAGTGAAATAGAATGCCAATGTTTGAAATCGCCCTCTAAAAGCGAAAAGAAAGTCTTGTAAACGAATCTGAATGAACATAAGCGAAATGTGCTGCTCAATCACTTAATTGATTGAACTGAAATGGAATCGCATGTCCTGGTAGCGAAAAAGAAACGAGTGTTCAGAGAGATTCTCAAATTCACACGAAAATGAATGACCGATTTTCAGAAGTGAATGAACATTTTAGGAAAGTGGCCGGGAAAACCTATATTACAAGAGTACAAATGAATTTGATGGGAATACCTTTTATTTTCCACCTGTATCTCATCCTTTGTAGTCCTATTTTAAACCCTTTTAGCATCATAAATATGTCAAAAAACTAAAGAAATTGCACAAACGAAGGATACTTGCACATTAGGGCTTACAGTAAAATGTTTCACTGTTTGAAGTAATTGTGTAAAGGATGAAAAATGACTACTTTTACATAATTGGCATTTACTCAGCAACCCAAAGTGCTACATTCATGATATCTTCAGTATTTGAAAGAAAAAGCTCTCAGCTTTAATCTCATCACCAAAACATAAAAAATCACCGATCATTTTTTTTAATAGGCAATGTTTTAGGGTTGCATTTTTTTTAGGGGGGGGGGGGTTAGAGGTGTTTCCACCCTGTATACAGAACACAAATTAACGTAGTGCGTCTCCGTCCTATATGTCAAGTTGCAGAAGTCAAATTATGATAACATGGATTGTCGGATAGGTCGCGAGTTTAGGTGAAATTATAGGTTTTCCCGGCTATTTTAAAAGATATGTCTTTCAAATTCACCAACTGTATCATTCAATTTCATCCACCAAAAATTTCACATGCTATTACAAAACCGTTTTGGTCAGTTACCATTCAAGTTTAATGTTTGGTCACCCTGTTTAGTCACTGGGTCGAGAATATTCGTCATTACAGATCAAATCCGTCTAATTTGTTATTGAATGGCTACATTCAGAGATCGAATTCGTCTTCATATGTAAAATCGATTAGACGAACTTGATTTTGGAATAACAAGGTTTGGCGTAGACGAAACGAGATCAAATACTCCGGGACGATTACGTGTTCACATTGTTTGAATTTGCTTGAACTGAATTTGAAATTGTCAGACAAAAGACGAAATTAAACATTGGAAGTGCACTAAATCGATGGTGCTGGACAAAATTGAATGTTAGAATTAGTGAATTTGATTGATTTTTTTTTTAAATAGCCAGGAAAACCTAGAGTACAGGTAAATCTTCCAATAAATTAAAATAGGTTGGCATGCTCTTTTTTCATTGTTTGATGGTTTCTCATGAAATTCAATCTCATAATGTAATTAAGTCAAATTTTGCCCAGTTTTGATACAAATAGCAAGGCTATCCCCTTAGTTTTGTTAATTTTCGAAAAGAAGGCATATGCTCAAATTTAATAAAAATGCAAGGCTTACCGCTTACTTTTGTTAATTTTGGAAAAAAAGTCAAATTTTGCCCAATTTTGATAAAATTGCAAGGCTTACCCCTTACTTTTGTTAATTTTTGAAGAAAAAAAAAATTATGCCCAATTTTGAAAAAAATGTAAGTCTTACCCCTTACTTTTGTTAGGCCTACTTTTCGAAAAAAAGACTAATTTTCCCGATTTAGATAAAAATGCAAGGCTGACCCCTTGCTTTTGTTAATTTTCGAAAAGAGACAAATTAAACCCAATTTCGTTAAAAAAGCAAGACTAACCCCTTACTTTTGTTTATTTTCGAAAAAAGGGATGGCGAAGTTGAAACGCGTAGTTCAATTTTTACCACTCAGACGAGCTATATATTTAAATAACTCAAGAAAAACACGTTACATAAAAATGAATTTTTGTGCACTCATTTGTCATGATGTTTAACATGAACAGATTTAATTTCAGAAGAAAAGGTCAAACAATCAAGCCATTATGACCGTAACAATACAGGGTTTTAATCGCGACAAATACAATCCTAATGGAAGTCAACGTGGATTTCTAGCTTTTCAAACACTAGATTGTTACGATCATATTATATTTATAGCGCCACAGTTTCTCACGCCATTCAAACCACTTCTGCTACACATCGTGAAAACTAATTGTACCAAATTTCAATTGAATCCGTTTCGTATTTCTTGAGTAGTTCATCGGAAACGAGTTTGTTCTTTTTGTTGAATTTTCCAGCATCCATGTTGATGCGTTGTTGAGACCATTATTTATGTGGCGCGCCCTCTATTGAACGAAACCTAAAATATTCTACGGCGTGCGGATGTATTATGTCTTGGCGGTGCGAGACCACTTGTTTTATTCAGCGCGACCTTTCTCGAAAGATTTTTTTTAGTTGTTTGACGGTTTCTCACGACATTTATTCTCCTCATGTAAGACATCAAGACCGATCACTTGCTGAACTTACAACTTAATATAGCCTGACCTGGTGAGCTCGGGTTATTGCTCAAACAACGAGTGCATTATTATTTTTCCATGGGCCTTGACTTTCCATTTTTCATCGGGTTTGTATTTTTCACGTTTAAAATACTATATTTGTTTGGGGTATGCTCTTTTTTCATTGTTTGATGGTTTCTCATGAAATTCAATCTCATAATGTAATTAAGTCAAATTTTGCCCAGTTTTGATACAAATAGCAAGGCTATCCCCTTAGTTTCGTTAATTTTCGAAAAGAAGGCAAATTATTCTCAAATTTAATAAAAATCCAAGGCTTACCGCTTACTTTTGTTAATTTTGGAAAAAAAGTCAAATTGTGCCCAATTTTGAAAAAATTGCAAGGCTTACCCCTTACTTTTGTTAATTTTTGAAAAAAAAAAAATTATGCCCAATTTTGAAAAAAATGTAAGTCTTACCCCTTATATACTTTTGTTAATTTTCGAAAAAAAGACTAATTTTCCCGATTGAGATAAAAATGCAAGGCTTACCCCTTGCTTTTGTTAATTTTCGAAAAGAGACAATTTAAACCCAATTTCGATAAAAAAGCAAGACTAACCCCTTACTTTGGTTTATTTTCGAAAAAAGGGATGGCGAAGTTGAAACGCGTACTTCAATTTTTACCACTCGGACGAGCTATATATTCAAATAACTCAAGAAAAACACGTTACATAAAAATGAATTTTTGTGCACTCATTTGTCATGATGTTTAACATGAACAGATTTAATTTCAGAAGAATAGGTCAAACAATCAAGCCATTATGACCGTAACAATACAGGGTTTTAATCGCGACAAATACAATCCTAATGGAAGTCAACGTGGATTTCTAGCTTTTCAAACACTAGATTGTTACGATCATATTATATTTATAGCGCCACAGTTTCTCACGCCATTCACACCACTTCTGCTACACATCGTGAAAACTAATTGTACCAAATTTCAATTGAATCCGTTTCGTATTTCTTGGGTAGTTCATCGGAAACGAGTTTGTTCTTTTTGTTGAATTTTCCAGCATCCATGTTGATGCGTTGTTGAGACCACTATTTATGTGGCGCGCCCTCTATTGAACGAAACCTAAAATATTCTACGGCGTGCGGATGTATTATGTCTTGGCGGTGCGAGACCACTTGTTTTATTCAGCGCGCCCTTTCTCGAAAGTTTTTTTTTAGTTGTTTGACGGTTTCTCACGACATTTATTCTCCTCATGTAAGACATCAAGACTGATCACTTGCTGAACTTACAACTTAATATAGCCTGACCGTGTGAGCTCGGGTTATTGCTCAAACAACGAGTGTATTATTATTTGTCCATGGGCCTTGACTTTCCATTTTTCATCGGGTTTGTATTTTTCACGTTTCAAATACTATATTTGTTTGGGGTATGCTCTTTTTTCATTGTTTGATGGTTTCTCATGAAATTCAATCTCATAATGTAATTAAGTCAAATTTTGCCCAGTTTTGATACAAATAGCAAGGCTATCCCCTTAGTTTTGTTAATTTTCGAAAAGAAGGCAAATTATTCTCAAATTTAATAAAAATGCAAGGCTTACCGCTTACTTTTGTTAATTTTCGAAAAAAAGACTAATTTTCCCGATTGAGATAAAAATGCAAGGCTTCCGCTTACTTTTGTTAATTTTGGAAAAAAAGTCAAATTTTGCCCAACTTTGATAAAATTGCAAGGCTTACCCCTTACTTTTGTTAATTTTTGAAGAAAAAAAAAATTATGCCCAATTTTGAAAAAAATGTAAGTCTTACCCCTTACTTTTGTTAATTTTCGAAAAAAAAGACTAATTTTCCCGATTGAGATAAAAATGCAAGGCTTACCCCTTGCTTTTGTTAATTTTCGAAAAGAGACAAATTAAACCCAATTTCGATAAAAAAAAAAAAAGCAAGACTAACCCCTTACTTTTGTTTATTTTCCAAAAAGGGATGGCGAAGTTGAAACGCGTACTTCAATTTTTACCACTCAGACGAGCTATATATTTAATAACTCAAGAAAAACACGTTACATAAAAATGAATTTTTGTGCACTCATTTGTCATGATGTTTAACATGAACAGATTTAATTTCAGAAGAAAAGGTCAAACAATCAAGCCATTATGACCGTAACAATACAGGGTTTTAATCGCGACAAATACAATCCTAATGGAAGTCAACGTGGATTTCTAGCATTTCAAACACTAGATTGTTACGATCATATTATATTTATAGCGCCACAGTTTCTCACGCCATTCAAACCACTTCTGCTACACATCGTGAAAACTAATTGTACCAAATTTCAATTGAATCCGTTTCGCATTTCTTGAGTAGTTCATCGGAAACGAGTTTGTTCTTTTTGTTGAATTTTCCAGAATCCATGTTGATGCGTTGTTGAGACCACTATTTATGTGGCGCGCCCTCTTTGAACGAAACTTAAAATATTCTACGGCGTGCGGATGTATTATGTCTTGGCGGTGCGAGACCACTTGTTTTATTCAGCGCGACCTTTCTCGAAAGATTTTTTTTAGTTGTTTAACGGTTTCTCACGAAATTTAATCTCCTCATGTAAGACATCAAGACCGATCACTTGCTGAACTTATAACTTAATATAGCCTGACCTGGTGAGCTCGGGTTATTGCTCAAACAACGAGTGTATTATTATTTGTCCATGGGCCTTGACTTTCCATTTTTCATCGGGTTTGTATTTTTCACGTTTAAAATACTATATTTGTTCAGGGTATGCTCTTTTTTCATTGTTTGATGGTTTGTCATGAAATTCAATCTCATAATGTAATTAAGTCAAATTTCATGAAAAATAGACAAACTAGACAGAAGATTTAGACAAAATATTGTTTTTCTCTCTCTCAACAGTGTCTTGTGTCAACACGGAGAAAAACTGGGCGAGAGTATGCAGTCCCAGTCCAAACAGACCATTTTCCACACATTTTCCTCGAAAACGATAGTCCTGGTCGACAAACTATCTCAAAAATTAAGTAATGCATTAAATTGCACGGTGACCAGGTGATTTATCATGAAAAATAGACAAACTAGACAGAAGATTTAGACAAAATATTGTTGTTTTCTCCCTCAACAGTGTCTTGTGTAAACGCGGAGAAAAACTGGGCGAGAGTGCAGTTCCAGTCCAGACAGACCATTTTCCACACATTTTCCTCGAAAACGATAGTCATGGACGACAAACTATCTCCAAAATTAAGTAATGCATTAAATTGAACGTTAGGCAGGTAATTTATCATGAAAAATAGACAAACTAGACAGAAGATTTAGACAAAATATTGTTTTTCTCTCTCTCAACAGTGTCTTGTGTCAACACGGAGAAAAACTGGGCGAGAGTATGCAGTCCCAGTCCAAACAGACCATTTTCAACACTTTTTGCTCGGAAACGATAGTCATGGACGACAAACTATCTCCAAAATTAAGTAATGCATTAAATTGAACGGTGGCCAGGTAATTTATCATGAAAAATAGACAAACTAGACAGAAGATTTAGACAAAATATTGTTTTTCTCTCTCTCAACAGTGTCTTGTGTCAACACGGAGAAAAACTGGGCGAGAGTATGCAGTCCCAGTCCAAACAGACCATTTTCAACACTTTTTGCTCGGAAACGATAGTCATGGACGACAAACTATCTCCAAAATTAAGTAATGCATTAAATTGAACGGTGGCCAGGTAATTTATCATGAAATATAGACAAACTAGACAGAAGATTTAGACAAAATATTGTTTTTCTCTCTCTCAACAGTGTCTTGTGTCAACACGGAGAAAAACTGGGCGAGAGTATGCAGTCCCAGTCCAAACAGACCATTTTCCACACTTTTTGCTCGGAAACGATAGTCATGGACGACAAACTATCTAAAAAATTAAGTAATGCATTAAATTGAACGTTAGGCAGGTAATTTATCATGAAAAATAGACAAACTCGACAGAAGATTTAGACAAAATATTGTTGTTTTCTCCCTTAACAGTGTCTTGTGTAAACGCGGAGAAAAACTGGGCGAGAGTGCAGTCCCAGTCCAAACAGACCATTTTCCACACATTTTCCTCGAAAACGATAGTCATGGACGACAAACTATCTCAAAAATTAAGTATTGCATTTAATTGAACGTTAGGCAGGTAATTTATCATGAAAAATAGACAAACTAGACAGAAGATTTAGACAAAATATTGTTTTTCTCTCTCTCAACAGTGTCTTGTGTCAACACGGAGAAAAACTGGGCGAGAGTATGCAGTCCCAGTCCAAACAGACCATTTTCCACACATTTTGCTCGAAAACGATAGTCATGGACGACAAACTATCTCAAAAATTAAGTAATGCATTAAATTGAACGTTAGGCAGGTAATTTATCATGAAGAATAAACAAACTAGACAGAAAATTTAGACAAAATATTGTTTTTCTCTCCCTCAACAGTGTCTTGTGTAAAGGCGGAGAAAAACTGGGCGAGATGCAGTCCCAGTCCAAAAAGACCATTTTCCACACATTTTCCTCGAAAACGATAGTCCTGGTCGACAAACTATCTCAAAAATTAAGTAATGCATTAAATTTGAACGTTAGCCAGGTGAATTATCATGAAAAATAGACAAACTAGACAGAAGATTTAGACAAAATATTGTTGTTTTCTCCCTCAGCAGTGTCTTGTGTAAACGCGGAGGAAAACTGGGCGAGAGTGCAGTCCCAGTCCAAACAGACCATTTTCCACACACTTTCCTCGGAAACGATAGTCATGCACAACAAACTATCTCAAAAATTAAGTAATGCATTAAATTGAACATTAGTCAGCTGATTTATCATGAAAAATAGACAAACTAGACAGAAGATTTAGACAAAATATTGTTTTTCTCTCTCTCAACAGTGTCTTGTGTCAACACGGAGAAAAACTGGGCGAGAGTATGCAGTCCCAGTCCAAACAGACCATTTTCCACACATTTTCCTCGAAAACGATAGTCATGGACGACAAACTATCTCAAAAATTAAGTAATGCATTAAATTGAACGTTAGGCAGGTAATTTATCATGAAAAATAGACAAACTAGACAGAAAATTTAGACAAAATATTGTTTTTCTCTCCCTCAACAGTGTCTTGTGTAAAGGCGGAGAAAAACTGGGCGAGAGTGCAGTCCCAGTCCAAAACAGACCATTTTCCACACATTTTCCTCGAAAACGATAGTCCTGGTCGACAAACTATCTCAAAAATTAAGTAATGCATTAAATTTGAACGTTAGCCAGGTGAATTATCATGAAAAATAGACAAACTAGACAGAAGATTTAGACAAAATATTGTTGTTTTCTCCCTCAACAGTGTCTTGTGTAAACGCAGAGGAAAACTGGGCGAGAGTGCAGTCCCAGTCCAAACAAACCATTTTCCACACACTTTCCTCGGAAACGATAGTCATGCACAACAAACTATCTCAAAAATTAAGTAATGCATTAAATTGAACATTAGTCAGCTGATTTATCATGAAAAATAGACAAACTAGACAGAAGATTTAGACAAAATATTGTTTTTCTCTCTCTCAACAGTGTCTTGTGTCAACACGGAGAAAAACTGGGCGAGAGTATGCAGTCCCAGTCCAAACAGACCATTTTCAACACGTTTTGCTCGGAAACGATTGTCCTGGTGGACAAACTATCTCAAAAATAAAGTAATGCATTAAATTGCACGTTGGCTAGGTGATTTATCATGGCAAATAGACAAATTAGACAGAAGATTTAGGCAAAATATTTTTGTTCTCTCCCTCAACAGTGTCTTGTGTAAACGCCGAGGAAAACTGGGCGAGAGTGCAGTCCCAGTCCAAACAGACCATTTCCCACACATTTTCCTCGAAAACGATAGTCCTTGTCGACAAACTATCTCAAAAATTAAGTAATGCATTAAATTGAACGGTGGCCAGGTAATTTATCATGAAAAATAGACAATTTAGACAGAAAATTTAGACAAAATATTATTTTTCTCTCCCTCAACAGTGTCTTGTGTAAAGGCGGAGAAAAAACTGGGCGAGAGTGCAGTCCCAGTCCAAACAGACCATTTTCCACACATTTTCCTCGAAAACGATAGTCCTGGTCGACAAACTATCTCAAAAATTAAGTAATGCATTAAATTGCACGGTGACCAGGTGATTTATCATGAAAAATAGACAAACTAGACAGAAGATTTAGACAAAATATTGTTGTTTTCTCCCTCAACAGTGTCTTGTGTAAACGCGGAGAAAAACTGGGCGAGAGTGCAGTTCCAGTCCAGACAGACCATTTTCCACACATTTTCCTCGAAAACGATAGTCATGGACGACAAACTATCTCCAAAATTAAGTAATGCATTAAATTGAACGTTAGGCAGGTAATTTATCATGAAAAATAGACAAACTAGACAGAAGATTTAGACAAAATATTGTTTTTCTCTCTCTCAACAGTGTCTTGTGTCAACACGGAGAAAAACTGGGCGAGAGTATGCAGTCCCAGTCCAAACAGACCATTTTCAACACTTTTTGCTCGGAAACGATAGTCATGGACGACAAACTATCTCCAAAATTAAGTAATGCATTAAATTGAACGGTGGCCAGGTAATTTATCATGAAATATAGACAAACTAGACAGAAGATTTAGACAAAATATTGTTTTTCTCTCTCTCAACAGTGTCTTGTGTCAACACGGAGAAAAACTGGGCGAGAGTATGCAGTCCCAGTCCAAACAGACCATTTTCAACACTTTTTGCTCGGAAACGATAGTCATGGACGACAAACTATCTCCAAAATTAAGTAATGCATTAAATTGAACGGTGGCCAGGTAATTTATCATGAAATATAGACAAACTAGACAGAAGATTTAGACAAAATATTGTTTTTCTCTCTCTCAACAGTGTCTTGTGTCAACACGGAGAAAAACTGGGCGAGAGTATGCAGTCCCAGTCCAAACAGACCATTTTCCACACTTTTTGCTCGGAAACGATAGTCATGGACGACAAACTATCTAAAAAATTAAGTAATGCATTAAATTGAACGTTAGGCAGGTAATTTATCATGAAAAATAGACAAACTCGACAGAAGATTTAGACAAAATATTGTTGTTTTCTCCCTCAACAGTGTCTTGTGTAAACGCGGAGAAAAACTGGGCGAGAGTGCAGTCCCAGTCCAAACAGACCATTTTCCACACATTTTCCTCGAAAACGATAGTCATGGACGACAAACTATCTCAAAAATTAAGTATTGCATTTAATTGAACGTTAGGCAGGTAATTTATCATGAAAAATAGACAAACTAGACAGAAGATTTAGACAAAATATTGTTTTTCTCTCTCTCAACAGTGTCTTGTGTCAACACGGAGAAAAACTGGGCGAGAGTATGCAGTCCCAGTCCAAACAGACCATTTTCCACACATTTTGCTCGAAAACGATAGTCATGGACGACAAACTATCTCAAAAATTAAGTAATGCATTAAATTGAACGTTAGGCAGGTAATTTATCATGAAGAATAGACAAACTAGACAGAAAATTTAGACAAAATATTGTTTTTCTCTCCCTCAACAGTGTCTTGTGTAAAGGCGGAGAAAAACTGGGCGAGATGCAGTCCCAGTCCAAACAGACCATTTTCCACACATTTTCCTCGAAAACGATAGTCCTGGTCGACAAACTATCTCAAAAATTAAGTAATGCATTAAATTTGAACGTTAGCCAGGTGAATTATCATGAAAAATAGACAAACTAGACAGAAGATTTAGACAAAATATTGTTTTTCTCTCTCTCAACAGTGTCTTGTGTCAACACGGAGAAAAACTGGGCGAGAGTATGCAGTCCCAGTCCAAACAGACCATTTTCAACACTTTTTGCTCGGAAACGATAGTCATGGACGACAAACTATCTCCAAAATTAAGTAATGCATTAAATTGAACGGTGGCCAGGTAGTTTATCATGAAATATAGACAAACTAGACAGAAGATTTAGACAAAATATTGTTTTTCTCTCTCTCAACAGTGTCTTGTGTCAACACGGAGAAAACTGGGCGAGAGTATGCAGTCCCAGTCCAAACAGACCATTTTCCACACGTTTTGCTCGGAAACGATTGTCCTGGTGGACAAACTATCTCAAAAATAAAGTAATGCATTAAATTGCACGTTGGCTAGGTGATTTATCATGGCAAATAGACAAATTAGACAGAAAATTTAGGCAAAATATTTTTGTTCTCTCCCTCAACAGTGTCTTGTGTAAACGCAGAGGAAAACTGGGCAAAAGTGCAGTCCCAGTCCAAACAGACCATTTCCCACACATTTTCCTCGAAAACGATAGTCCTTGTCGACAAACTATCTCAAAAATTAAGTAATGCATTAAATTGAACGGTGGCCAGGTAATTTATCATGAAAAATAGACAATTTAGACAGAAAATTTAGACAAAATATTATTTTTCTCTCCCTCAACAGTGTCTTGTGTAAAGGCGGAGAAAAACTGGGCGAGAGTGCAGTCCCAGTCCAAACAGACCATTTTCCACACATTTTCCTCGAAAACGATAGTCCTGGTCGACAAACTATCTCAAAAATTAAGTAATGCATTAAATTGCACGGTGACCAGGTGATTTATCATGAAAAATAGACAAACTAGACAGAAGATTTAGACAAAATATTGTTGTTTTCTCCCTCAACAGTGTCTTGTGTAAACGCGGAGAAAAACTGGGCGAGAGTGCAGTCCCAGTCCAGACAGACCATTTTCCACACATTTTCCTCGAAAACGATAGTCATGGACGACAAACTATCTCAAAAATTAAGTAATGCATTAAATTGAACGTTAGGCAGGTAATTTATCATGAAAAATAGACAAACTAGACAGAAGATTTAGACAAAATATTGTTGTTTTCTCCCTCAACAGTGTCTTGTGTAAACGCGGAGAAAAACTGGGC
Source organism: Patiria miniata (assembly GCF_015706575.1). Lineage (NCBI taxonomy): Eukaryota > Metazoa > Echinodermata > Asteroidea > Valvatida > Asterinidae > Patiria > Patiria miniata. The sequence goes on from NW_024037047.1 coordinate 889,833, forward strand.
GAGAGTGCAGTCCCAGTCCAAACAGACCATTTTCCACACATTTTCCTCGAAAACGATAGTCCTGGTCGACAAACTATCTCAAAAATTAAGTAATGCATTAAATTTGAACGTTAGCCAGGTGAATTATCATGAAAAATAGACAAACTAGACAGAAGATTTAGACAAAATATTGTTGTTTTCTCCCTCAACAGTGTCTTGTGTAAACGCAGAGGAAAACTGGGCGAGAGTGCAGTCCCAGTCCAAACAAACCATTTTCCACACACTTTCCTCGAAACGATAGTCCTGGTCGACAAACTATCTCAAAAATTAAGTAATGCATTAAATTGAACATTAGTCAGCTGATTTATCATGAAAAATAGACAAACTAGACAGAAGATTTAGACAAAATATTGTTTTTCTCTCTCTCAACAGTGTCTTGTGTCAACACGGAGAAAAACTGGGCGAGAGTATGCAGTCCCAGTCCAAACAGACCATTTTCAACACGTTTTGCTCGGAAACGATTGTCCTGGTGGACAAACTATCTCAAAAATAAAGTAATGCATTAAATTGCACGTTGGCTAGGTGATTTATCATGGCAAATAGACAAATTAGACAGAAGATTTAGGCAAAATATTTTTTGTTCTCTCCCTCAACAGTGTCTTGTGTAAACGCCGAGGAAAACTGGGCGAGAGTGCAGTCCCAGTCCAAACAGACCATTTCCCACACATTTTCCTCGAAAACGATAGTCCTTGTCGACAAACTATCTCAAAAATTAAGTAATGCATTAAATTGAACGGTGGCCAGGTAATTTATCATGAAAAATAGACAATTTAGACAGAAAATTTAGACAAAATATTGTTGTTTTCTCCCTCAACAGTGTCTTGTGTAAACGCAGAGGAAAACTGGGCGAGAGTGCAGTCCCAGTCCAAACAAACCATTTTCCACACACTTTCCTCGGAAACGATAGTCATGCACAACAAACTATCTCAAAAATTAAGTAATGCATTAAATTGAACATTAGTCAGCTGATTTATCATGAAAAATAGACAAACTAGACAGAAGATTTAGACAAAATATTGTTTTTCTCTCTCTCAACAGTGTCTTGTGTCAACACGGAGAAAAACTGGGCGAGAGTATGCAGTCCCAGTCCAAACAGACCATTTTCCACACGTTTTGCTCGAAAACGATAGTCATGGACGACAAACTATCTCAAAAATTAAGTAATGCATTAATTGAACGTTAGGCAGGTAATTTATCATGAAAAATAGACAAACTAGACAGAAGATTTAGACAAAATATTGTTTTTCTCTCTCTCAACAGTGTCTTGTGTCAACACGGAGAAAAACTGGGCGAGAGTATGCAGTCCCAGTCCAAACAGACCATTTTCACACTTTTTGTTCGAAAACGATAGTCATGGACGACAAACTATCTCAAAAATTAAGTAATGCATTAAATTGAACGTTAGGCAGGTAATTTATCATGAAGAATAGACAAACTAGACAGAAAATTTAGACAAAATATTGTTTTTCTCTCCCTCAACAGTGTCTTGTGTAAACGCGGAGAAAAACTGGGCGAGAGTGCAGTCCCAGTCCAAACAGACCATTTTCCACACATTTTCCTCGAAAACGATAGTCCTGGTCGACAAACTATCTCAAAAATTAAGTAATGCATTAAATTGCACGGTGACCAGGTGATTTATCATGAAAAATAGACAAACTAGACAGAAGATTTAGACAAAATATTGTTGTTTTCTCCCTCAACAGTGTCTTGTGTAAACGCGGAGAAAAACTGGGCGAGAGTGCAGTCCCAGTCCAGACAGACCATTTTCCACACATTTTCCTCGAAAACGATAGTCATGGACGACAAACTATCTCAAAAATTAAGTAATGCATTAAATTGAACGTTAGGCAGGTAATTTATCATGAAAAATAGACAAACTAGACAGAAGATTTAGACAAAATATTGTTTTTCTCTCTCTCAACAGTGTCTTGTGTCAACACGGAGAAAAACTGGGCGAGAGTATGCAGTCCCAGTCCAAACAGACCATTTTCCACACTTTTTGCTCGGAAACGATAGTCATGCACGACAAACTATCTCAAAAATTAAGTATTGCAATAAATTGCACGTTAGCCAGGTGATTTATCATGAAAAATAAACAAACTAGACAGAAGATTTAGACAAAATATTGTTTTTCTCTCTCTCAACAGTGTCTTGTGTCAACACGGAGAAAAACTTGGCGAGAGTATGCAGTCCCAGTCCAAACAGACCATTTTCAACACTTTTTGCTCGGAAACGATAGTCATGGACGACAAACTATCTCCAAAATTAAGTAATGCATTAAATTGAACGGTGGCCAGGGAATTTATCATGAAATATAGACAAACTAGACAGAAGATTTAGACAAAATATTGTTTTTCTCTCTCTCAACAGTGTCTTGTGTCAACACGGAGAAAAACTGGGCGAGAGTATGCAGTCCCAGTCCAAACAGACCATTTTCAACACTTTTTGCTCGGAAACGATAGTCATGGACGACAAACTATCTCAAAAATTAAGTAATGCATTTAATTGAACGTTAGGCAGGTAATTTATCATGAAAAATAGACAAACTAGACAGAAGATTTAGACAAAATATTGTTTTTCTCTCTCTCAACAGTGTCTTGTGTCAACACGGAGAAAAACTGGGCGAGAGTATGCAGTCCCAGTCCAAACAGACCATTTTCAACACTTTTTGCTCGAAAACGATAGTCATGGACGACAAACTATCTCAAAAATTAAGTAATGCATTAAATTGAACGTTTGGCAGGTAATTTATCATGAAAAATAGACAAACTAGACAGAAAATTTAGACAAAATATTGTTTTTCTCTCCCTCAACAGTGTCTTGTGTAAACGCGGAGAAAAACTGGGCGAGAGTGCAGTCCCAGTCCAAACAGACCATTTTCCACACATTTTCCTCGAAAACGATAGTCCTGGTCGACAAACTATCTCAAAAATTAAGTAATGCATTAAATTTGAACGTTAGCCAGGTGAATTATCATGAAAAATAGACAAACTAGACAGAAGATTTAGACAAAATATTGTTGTTTTCTCCCTCAGCAGTGTCTTGTGTAAACGCGGAGGAAAACTGGGCGAGAGTGCAGTCCCAGTCCAAACAGACCATTTTCCACACACTTTCCTCGGAAACGATAGTCATGCACAACAAACTATCTCAAAAATTAAGTAATGCATTAAATTGAACATTAGTCAGCTGATTTATCATGAAAAATAGACAAACTAGACAGAAGATTTAGACAAAATATTGTTTTTCTCTCTCTCAACAGTGTCTTGTGTCAACACGGAGAAAAACTGGGCGAGAGTATGCAGTCCCAGTCCAAACAGACCATTTTCCACACGTTTTGCTCGGAAACGATTGTCCTGGTGGACAAACTATCTCAAAAATAAAGTAATGCATTAAATTGCACGGTGGCTAGGTGATTTATCATGGCAAATAGACAAATTAGACAGAAGATTTAGGCAAAATATTTTGTTCTCTCCCTCAACAGTGTCTTGTGTAAACGCCGAGGAAAACTGGGCGAGAGTGCAGTCCCAGTCCAAACAGACCATTTCCCACACATTTTCCTCGAAAACGATAGTCCTTGTCGACAAACTATCTCAAAAATTAAGTAATGCATTAAATTGAACGGTGGCCAGGTAATTTATCATGAAAAATAGACAATTTAGACAGAAGATTTAGACAAAATATTATTTTTCTCTCCCTCAACAGTGTCTTGTGTAAAGGCGGAGAAAAACTGGGCGAGAGTGCAGTCCCAGTCCAAACAGACCATTTCCCACACATTTTCCTCGAAAACGATAGTCCTGGTCGACAAACTATCTCAAAAATTAAGTAATGCATTAAATTGAACATAAGTCAGCAGATTTATCATGAAAAATAGACAAACTAGACAGAAGATTTAGACAAAATATTGTTTTTCTCTCTCTCAACAGTGTCTTGTGTCAACACGGAGAAAAACTGGGCGAGAGTATGCAGTCCCAGTCCAAACAGACCATTTTCCACACTTTTTGCTCGGAAACGATAGTCATGCACGACAAACGATTTCAAAAATTAAGTATTGCAATAAATTGCACGTTAGCCAGGTGATTTATCATGAAAAATAAACAAACTAGACAGAAGATTTAGACAAAATATTGTTTTTCTCTCTCTCAACAGTGTCTTGTGTCAACACGGAGAAAAACTGGGCGAGAGTATGCAGTCCCAGTCCAAACAGACCATTTTCCACACATTTTGCTCGAAAACGATAGTCATGGACGACAAACTATCTCAAAAATTAAGTAATGCATTAAATTGAACGTTAGGCAGGTAATTTATCATGAAGAATAGACAAACTAGACAGAAATTTAGACAAAATATTGTTTTTCTCTCCCTCAACAGTGTCTTGTGTAAAGGCGGAGAAAAACTGGGCGAGATGCAGTCCCAGTCCAAACAGACCATTTTCCACACATTTTCCTCGAAAACGATAGTCCTGGTCGACAAACTATCTCAAAAATTAAGTAATGCATTAAATTGAACGTTAGCCAGGTGATTATCATGAAAAATAGACAAACTAGACAGAAGATTTAGACAAAATATTGTTGTTTTCTCCCTCAACAGTGTCTTGTGTCAACACGGAGAAAAACTGGGCGAGAGTATGCAGTCCCAGTCCAAACAGACCATTTTCCACACTTTTTGCTCGGAAACGATAGTCATGGACGACAAACTATCTAAAAAATTAAGTAATGCATTAAATTGAACGTTAGGCAGGTAATTTATCATGAAAAATAGACAAACTAGACAGAAGATTTAGACAAAATATTGTTGTTTTCTCCCTCAACAGTGTCTTGTGTAAACGCGGAGAAAAACTGGGCGAGAGTGCAGTCCCAGTCCAAACAGACCATTTTCCACACATTTTCCTCGAAAACGATAGTCATGGACGACAAACTATCTCAAAAATTAAGTATTGCATTAAATTGAACGTTAGGCAGGTGATTTATCATGAAAAATAGACAAACTAGACAGAAGATTTAGACAAAATATTGTTTTTCTCTCTCTCAACAGTGTCTTGTGTCAACACGGAGAAAAACTGGGCGAGAGTATGCAGTCCCAGTCCAAACAGACCATTTTCCACACATTTTGCTCGAAAACGATAGTCATGGACGACAAACTATCTCAAAAATTAAGTAATGCATTAAATTGAACGTTAGGCAGGTAATTTATCATGAAAAATAGACAAACTAGACAGAAAATTTAGACAAAATATTGTTTTTCTCTCCCTCAACAGTGTCTTGTGTAAAGGCGGAGAAAAACTGGGCGAGATGCAGTCCCAGTCCAAACAGACCATTTTCCACACATTTTCCTCGAAAACGATAGTCCTGGTCGACAAACTATCTCAAAAATTAAGTAATGCATTAAATTGAACGTTAGCCAGGTGAATTATCATGAAAAATAGACAAACTAGACAGAAGATTTAGACAAAATATTGTTGTTTTCTCCCTCAACAGTGTCTTGTGTAAACGCGGAGGAAAACTGGGCGAGAGTGCAGTCCCAGTCCAAACAGACCATTTTCCACACACTTTCCTCGGAAACGATAGTCATGCACAACAAACTATCTCAAAAATTAAGTAATGCATTAAATTGAACATTAGTCAGCTGATTTATCATGAAAAATAGACAAACTAGACAGAAGATTTAGACAAAATATTGTTTTTCTCTCTCTCAACAGTGTCTTGTGTCAACACGGAGAAAAACTGGGCGAGAGTATGCAGTCCCAGTCCAAACAGACCATTTTCCACACTTTTTGCTCGGAAACGATTGTCCTGGTGGACAAACTATCTCAAAAATAAAGTAATGCATTAAATTGCACGTTGGCTAGGTGATTTATCATGGCAAATAGACAAATTAGACAGAAAATTTAGGCAAAATATTTTTGTTCTCTCCCTCAACAGTGTCTTGTGTAAACGCAGAGGAAAACTGGGCGAGAGTGCAGTCCCAGTCCAAACAGACCATTTCCCACACATTTTCCTCGAAAACGATAGTCCTTGTCGACAAACTATCTCAAAAATTAAGTAATGCATTAAATTGAACGGTGGCCAGGTAATTTATCATGAAAAATAGACAATTTAGACAGAAAATTTAGACAAAATATTATTTTTCTCTCCCTCAACAGTGTCTTGTGTAAAGGCGGAGAAAAACTGGGCGAGAGTGCAGTCCCAGTCCAAACAGACCATTTTCCACACATTTTCCTCGAAAACGATAGTCCTGGTCGACAAACTATCTCAAAAATTAAGTAATGCATTAAATTGCACGGTGACCAGGTGATTTATCATGAAAAATAGACAAACTAGACAGAAGATTTAGACAAAATATTGTTGTTTTCTCCCTCAACAGTGTCTTGTGTAAACGCGGAGAAAAACTGGGCGAGAGTGCAGTCCCAGTCCAGACAGACCATTTTCCACACATTTTCCTCGAAAACGATAGTCATGGACGACAAACTATCTCAAAAATTAAGTAATGCATTAAATTGAACGTTAGGCAGGTAATTTATCATGAAAAATAGACAAACTAGACAGAAGATTTAGACAAAATATTGTTGTTTTCTCCCTCAACAGTGTCTTGTGTAAACGCGGAGAAAAACTGGGCGAGAGTGCAGTCCCAGTCCAAACAGACCATTTTCCACACATTTTCCTCGAAAACGATAGTCCTGGTCGACAAACTATCTCAAAAATTAAGTAATGCATTAAATTGAACATTAGTCAGCTGATTTATCATGAAAAATAGACAAACTAGACAGAAGATTTAGACAAAATATTGTTTTTCTCTCTCTCAACAGTGTCTTGTGTCAACACGGAGAAAAACTGGGCGAGAGTATGCAGTCCCAGTCCAAACAGACCATTTTCAACACGTTTTGCTCGGAAACGATAGTCCTGGTGGACAAACTATCTCAAAAATAAAGTAATGCATTAAATTGCACGTTGGCTAGGTGATTTATCATGAAAAATAGACAAATTAGACAGAAGATTTAGACAAAATATTTTTGTTCTCTCCCTCAACAGTGTCTTGTGTAAACGCCGAGGAAAACTGGGCGAGAGTGCAGTCCCAGTCCAAACAGACCATTTCCCACACATTTTCCTCGAAAACGATAGTCCTTGTCGACAAACTATCTCAAAAATTAAGTAATGCATTAAATTGAACGGTGGCCAGGTAATTTATCATGAAAAATAGACAATTTAGACAGAAAATTTAGACAAAATATTGTTGTTTTCTCCCTCAACAGTGTCTTGTGTAAACGCAGAGGAAAACTGGGCGAGAGTGCAGTCCCAGTCCAAACAAACCATTTTCCACACACTTTCCTCGGAAACGATAGTCATGCACAACAAACTATCTCAAAAATTAAGTAATGCATTAAATTGAACATTAGTCAGCTGATTTATCATGAAAAATAGACAAACTAGACAGAAGATTTAGACAAAATATTGTTTTTCTCTCTCTCAACAGTGTCTTGTGTCAACACGGAGAAAAACTGGGCGAGAGTATGCAGTCCCAGTCCAAACAGACCATTTTCCACACGTTTTGCTCGAAAACGATAGTCATGGACGACAAACTATCTCAAAAATTAAGTAATGCATTTAATTGAACGTTAGGCAGGTAATTTATCATGAAAAATAGACAAACTAGACAGAAGATTTAGACAAAATATTGTTTTTCTCTCTCTCAACAGTGTCTTGTGTCAACACGGAGAAAAACTGGGCGAGAGTATGCAGTCCCAGTCCAAACAGACCATTTTCAACACTTTTTGTTCGAAAACGATAGTCATGGACGACAAACTATCTCAAAAATTAAGTAATGCATTAAATTGAACGTTAGGCAGGTAATTTATCATGAAAAATAGACAAACTAGACAGAAAATTTAGACAAAATATTGTTTTTCTCTCCCTCAACAGTGTCTTGTGTAAACGCGGAGAAAAACTGGGCGAGAGTGCAGTCCCAGTCCAAACAGACCATTTTCCACACATTTTCCTCGAAAACGATAGTCCTGGTCGACAAACTATCTCAAAAATTAAGTAATGCATTAAATTGCACGGTGACCAGGTGATTTATCATGAAAAATAGACAAACTAGACAGAAGATTTAGACAAAATATTGTTGTTTTCTCCCTCAACAGTGTCTTGTGTAAACGCGGAGAAAAACTGGGCGAGAGTGCAGTCCCAGTCCAGACAGACCATTTTCCACACATTTTCCTCGAAAACGATAGTCATGGACGACAAACTATCTCAAAAATTAAGTAATGCATTAAATTGAACGTTAGGCAGGTAATTTATCATGAAAAATAGACAAACTAGACAGAAGATTTAGACAAAATATTGTTTTTCTCTCTCTCAACAGTGTCTTGTGTCAACACGGAGAAAAACTGGGCGAGAGTATGCAGTCCCAGTCCAAACAGACCATTTTCCACACGTTTTGCTCGGAAACGATTGTCCTGGTGGACAAACTATCTCAAAAATAAGTAATGCATTAAATTGCACGTTGGCTAGGTGATTTATCATGGCAAATAGACAAATTAGACAGAAAATTTAGACAAAATATTTTTGTTCTCTCCCTCAACAGTGTCTTGTGTAAACGCAGAGGAAAACTGGGCAAAGTGCAGTCCCAGTCCAAACAGACCATTTCCCACACATTTTCCTCGAAAACGATAGTCCTTGTCGACAAACTATCTCAAAAATTAAGTAATGCATTAAATTGAACGGTGGCCAGGTAATTTATCATGAAAAATAGACAATTTAGACAGAAAATTTAGACAAAATATTATTTTTCTCTCCCTCAACAGTGTCTTGTGTAAAGGCGGAGAAAAACTGGGCGAGAGTGCAGTCCCAGTCCAAACAGACCATTTTCCACACATTTTCCTCGAAAACGATAGTCCTGGTCGACAAACTATCTCAAAAATTAAGTAATGCATTAAATTGCACGGTGACCAGGTGATTTATCATGAAAAATAGACAAACTAGACAGAAGATTTAGACAAAATATTGTTGTTTTCTCCCTCAACAGTGTCTTGTGTAAACGCGGAGAAAAACTGGGCGAGAGTGCAGTCCCAGTCCAAACAGACCATTTTCCACACATTTTCCTCGAAAACGATAGTCATGGACGACAAACTATCTCAAAAATTAAGTAATGCATTAAATTGAACGTTAGGCAGGTAATTTATCATGAAAAATAGACAAACTAGACAGAAGATTTAGACAAAATATTGTTGTTTTCTCCCTCAACAGTGTCTTGTGTAAACGCGGAGAAAAACTGGGCGAGAGTGCAGTCCCAGTCCAAACAGACCATTTTCCACACATTTTCCTCGAAAACGATAGTCCTGGTCGACAAACTATCTCAAAAATTAAGTAATGCATTAAATTGAACATTAGTCAGCTGATTTATCATGAAAAATAGACAAACTAGACAGAAGATTTAGACAAAATATTGTTTTTCTCTCTCTCAACAGTGTCTTGTGTCAACACGGAGAAAAACTGGGCGAGAGTATGCAGTCCCAGTCCAAACAGACCATTTTCAACACGTTTTGCTCGGAAACGATTGTCCTGGTGGACAAACTATCTCAAAAATAAAGTAATGCATTAAATTGCACGTTGGCTAGGTGATTTATCATGGCAAATAGACAAATTAGACAGAAGATTTAGGCAAAATATTTTTGTTCTCTCCCTCAACAGTGTCTTGTGTAAACGCCGAGGAAAACTGGGCGAGAGTGCAGTCCCAGTCCAAACAGACCATTTCCCACACATTTTCCTCGAAAACGATAGTCCTTGTCGACAAACTATCTCAAAAATTAAGTAATGCATTAAATTGAACGGTGGCCAGGTAATTTATCATGAAAAATAGACAATTTAGACAGAAAATTTAGACAAAATATTGTTGTTTTCTCCCTCAACAGTGTCTTGTGTAAACGCAGAGGAAAACTGGGCGAGAGTGCAGTCCCAGTCCAAACAAACCATTTTCCACACACTTTCCTCGGAAACGATAGTCATGCACAACAAACTATCTCAAAAATTAAGTAATGCATTAAATTGAACATTAGTCAGCTGATTTATCATGAAAAATAGACAAACTAGACAGAAGATTTAGACAAAATATTGTTTTTCTCTCTCTCAACAGTGTCTTGTGTCAACACGGAGAAAAACTGGGCGAGAGTATGCAGTCCCAGTCCAAACAGACCATTTTCCACACGTTTTGCTCGAAAACGATAGTCATGGACGACAAACTATCTCAAAAATTAAGTAATGCATTTAATTGAACGTTAGGCAGGTAATTTATCATGAAAAATAGACAAACTAGACAGAAGATTTAGACAAAATATTGTTTTTCTCTCTCTCAACAGTGTCTTGTGTCAACACGGAGAAAAACTGGGCGAGAGTATGCAGTCCCAGTCCAAACAGACCATTTTCAACACTTTTTGTTCGAAAACGATAGTCATGGACGACAAACTATCTCAAAAATTAAGTAATGCATTAAATTGAACGTTAGGCAGGTAATTTATCATGAAGAATAGACAAACTAGACAGAAAATTTAGACAAAATATTGTTTTTCTCTCCCTCAACAGTGTCTTGTGTAAACGCGGAGAAAAACTGGGCGAGAGTGCAGTCCCAGTCCAAACAGACCATTTTCCACACATTTTCCTCGAAAACGATAGTCCTGGTCGACAAACTATCTCAAAAATTAAGTAATGCATTAAATTGCACGGTGACCAGGTGATTTATCATGAAAAATAGACAAACTAGACAGAAGATTTAGACAAAATATTGTTGTTTTCTCCCTCAACAGTGTCTTGTGTAAACGCGGAGAAAAACTGGGCGAGAGTGCAGTCCCAGTCCAGACAGACCATTTTCCACACATTTTCCTCGAAAACGATAGTCATGGACGACAAACTATCTCAAAAATTAAGTAATGCATTAAATTGAACGTTAGGCAGGTAATTTATCATGAAAAATAGACAAACTAGACAGAAGATTTAGACAAAATATTGTTTTTCTCTCTCTCAACAGTGTCTTGTGTCAACACGGAGAAAAACTGGGCGAGAGTATGCAGTCCCAGTCCAAACAGACCATTTTCCACACTTTTTGCTCGGAAACTATAGTCATGCACGACAAACGATCTCAAAAATTAAGTATTGCAATAAATTGCACGTTAGCCAGGTGATTTATCATGAAAAATAAACAAACTAGACAGAAGATTTAGACAAAATATTGTTTTTCTCTCTCTCAACAGTGTCTTGTGTCAACACGGAGAAAAACTTGGCGAGAGTATGCAGTCCCAGTCCAAACAGACCATTTTCAACACTTTTTGCTCGGAAACGATAGTCATGGACGACAAACTATCTCCAAAATTAAGTAATGCATTAAATTGAACGGTGGCCAGGTAATTTATCATGAAATATAGACAAACTAGACAGAAGATTTAGACAAAATATTGTTTTTCTCTCTCTCAACAGTGTCTTGTGTCAACACGGAGAAAAACTGGGCGAGAGTATGCAGTCCCAGTCCAAACAGACCATTTTCAACACTTTTTGCTCGGAAACGATAGTCATGGACGACAAACTATCTCAAAAATTAAGTAATGCATTTAATTGAACGTTAGGCAGGTAATTTATCATGAAAAATAGACAAACTAGACAGAAGATTTAGACAAAATATTGTTTTTCTCTCTCTCAACAGTGTCTTGTGTCAACACGGAGAAAAACTGGGCGAGAGTATGCAGTCCCAGTCCAAATAGACCATTTTCAACACTTTTTGCTCGAAAACGATAGTCATGGACGACAAACTATCTCAAAAATTAAGTAATGCATTAAATTGAACGTTAGGCAGGTAATTTATCATGAAGAATAGACAAACTAGACAGAAAATTTAGACAAAATATTGTTTTTCTCTCCCTCAACAGTGTCTTGTGTAAACGCGGAGAAAAACTGGGCGAGAGTGCAGTCCCAGTCCAAACAGACCATTTTCCACACATTTTCCTCGAAAACGATAGTCCTGGTCGACAAACTATCTCAAAAATTAAGTAATGCATTAAATTTGAACGTTAGCCAGGTGAATTATCATGAAAAATAGACAAACTAGACAGAAGATTTAGACAAAATATTGTTGTTTTCTCCCTCAGCAGTGTCTTGTGTAAACGCGGAGGAAAACTGGGCGAGAGTGCAGTCCCAGTCCAAACAGACCATTTTCCACACACTTTCCTCGGAAACGATAGTCATGCACAACAAACTATCTCAAAAATTAAGTAATGCATTAAATTGAACATTAGTCAGCTGATTTATCATGAAAAATAGACAAACTAGACAGAAGATTTAGACAAAATATTGTTTTTCTCTCTCTCAACAGTGTCTTGTGTCAACACGGAGAAAAACTGGGCGAGAGTATGCAGTCCCAGTCCAAACAGACCATTTTCCACACGTTTTGCTCGGAAACGATTGTCCTGGTGGACAAACTATCTCAAAAATAAAGGAATGCATTAAATTGCACGGTGGCTAGGTGATTTATCATGGCAAATAGACAAATTAGACAGAAGATTTAGGCAAAATATTTTGTTCTCTCCCTCAACAGTGTCTTGTGTAAACGCCGAGGAAAACTGGGCGAGAGTGCAGTCCCAGTCCAAACAGACCATTTCCCACACATTTTCCTCGAAAACGATAGTCCTTGTCGACAAACTATCTCAAAAATTAAGTAATGCATTAAATTGAACGGTGGCCAGGTAATTTATCATGAAAAATAGACAATTTAGACAGAAGATTTAGACAAAATATTATTTTTCTCTCCCTCAACAGTGTCTTGTGTAAAGGCGGAGAAAAACTGGGCGAGAGTGCAGTCCCAGTCCAAACAGACCATTTCCCACACATTTTCCTCGAAAACGATAGTCCTGGTCGACAAACTATCTCAAAAATTAAGTAATGCATTAAATTGAACATAAGTCAGCAGATTTATCATGAAAAATAGACAAACTAGACAGAAGATTTAGACAAAATATTGTTTTTCTCTCTCTCAACAGTGTCTTGTGTCAACACGGAGAAAAACTGGGCGAGAGTATGCAGTCCCAGTCCAAACAGACCATTTTCCACACTTTTTGCTCGGAAACTATAGTCATGCACGACAAACGATTTCAAAAATTAAGTATTGCAATAAATTGCACGTTAGCCAGGTGATTTATCATGAAAAATAAACAAACTAGACAGAAGATTTAGACAAAATATTGTTTTTCTCTCTCTCAACAGTGTCTTGTGTCAACACGGAGAAAAACTTGGCGAGAGTATGCAGTCCCAGTCCAAACAGACCATTTTCAACACTTTTTGCTCGAAAATGATAGTCATGGACGACAAACTATCTCAAAAATTAAGTAATGCATTTAATTGAACGTTAGGCAGGTAATTTATCATGAAAAATAGACAAACTAGACAGAAGATTTAGACAAAATATTGTTTTTCTCTCCCTCAACAGTGTCTTGTGTCAACACGGAGAAAAACTGGGCGAGAGTATGCAGTCCCAGTCCAAACAGACCATTTTCAACACTTTTTGCTCGAAAACGATAGTCATGGACGACAAACTATCTCAAAAATTAAGTAATGCATTAAATTGCACGTTAGGCAGGTAATTTATCATGAAGAATAGACAAACTAGACAGAAAATTTAGACAAAATATTGTTTTTCTCTCCCTCAACAGTGTCTTGTGTAAAGGCGGAGAAAAACTGGGCGAGAGTGCAGTCCCAGTCCAAACAGACCATTTTCCACACATTTTCCTCGAAAACGATAGTCCTGGTCGACAAACTATCTCAAAAATTAAGTAATGCATTACATTTGAACGTTAGCCAGGTGAATTATCATGAAAAATAGACAAACTAGACAGAAGATTTAGACAAAATATTGTTGTTTTCTCCCTCAACAGTGTCTTGTGTAAACGCGGAGGAAAACTGGGCGAGAGTGCAGTCCCAGTCCAAACAGACCATTTTCCACACACTTTCCTCGGAAACGATAGTCATGCACAACAAACTATCTCAAAAATTAAGTAATGCATTAAATTGAACATTAGTCAGCTGATTTATCATGAAAAATAGACAAACTAGACAGAAGATTTAGACAAAATATTGTTTTTCTCTCTCTCAACAGTGTCTTGTGTCAACACGGAGAAAAACTGGGCGAGAGTATGCAGTCCCAGTCCAAACAGACCATTTTCCACACTTTTTGCTCGGAAACTATAGTCATGGACGACAAACTATCTCAAAAATTAAGTATTGCAATAAATTGCACGTTAGCCAGGTGATTTATCATGAAAAATAAACAAACTAGACAGAAGATTTAGACAAAATATTGTTTTTCTCTCTCTCAACAGTGTCTTGTGTCAACACGGAGAAAAACTTGGCGAGAGTATGCAGTCCCAGTCCAAACAGACCATTTTCAACACTTTTTGCTCGGAAACGATAGTCATGGACGACAAACTATCTCCAAAATTAAGTAATGCATTAAATTGAACGGTGGCCAGGTAATTTATCATGAAATATAGACAAACTAGACAGAAGATTTAGACAAAATATTGTTTTTCTCTCTCTCAACAGTGTCTTGTGTCAACACGGAGAAAAACTGGGCGAGAGTATGCAGTCCCAGTCCAAACAGACCATTTTCAACACTTTTTGCTCGGAAACGATAGTCATGGACGACAAACTATCTCAAAAATTAAGTAATGCATTAAATTGAACGTTAGGCAGGTAATTTATCATGAAAAATAGACAAACTAGACAGAAGATTTAGACAAAATATTGTTGTTTTCTCCCTCAACAGTGTCTTGTGTAAACGCGGAGAAAAACTGGGCGAGAGTGCAGTCCCAGTCCAAACAGACCATTTTCCACACATTTTCCTCGAAAACGATAGTCATGGACGACAAACTATCTCAAAAATTAAGTATTGCATTTAATTGAACGTTAGGCAGGTAATTTATCATGAAAAATAGACAAACTAGACAGAAGATTTAGACAAAATATTGTTTTTCTCTCTCTCAACAGTGTCTTGTGTCAACACGGAGAAAAACTGGGCGAGAGTATGCAGTCCCAGTCCAAACAGACCATTTTCCACACTTTTTGCTCGAAAACGATAGTCATGGACGACAAACTATCTCAAAAATTAAGTAATGCATTAAATTGAACGTTAGGCAGGTAATTTATCATGAAGAATAGACAAACTAGACAGAAAATTTTGACAAAATATTGTTTTTCTCTCCCTCAACAGTGTCTTGTGTAAAGGCGGAGAAAAACTGGGCGAGAGTGCAGTCCCAGTCCAAACAGACCATTTTCCACACATTTTCCTCGAAAACGATAGTCCTGGTCGACAAACTATCTCAAAAATTAAGTAATGCATTAAATTGAACGTTAGCCAGGTGAATTATCATGAAAAATAGACAAACTAGACAGAAGATTTAGACAAAATATTGTTGTTTTCTCCCTCAGCAGTGTCTTGTGTAAACGCGGAGGAAAACTGGGCGAGAGTGCAGTCCCAGTCCAAACAGACCATTTTCCACACACTTTCCTCGGAAACGATAGTCATGCACAACAAACTATCTCAAAAATTAAGTAATGCATTAAATTGAACATTAGTCAGCTGATTTATCATGAAAAATAGACAAACTAGACAGAAGATTTAGACAAAATATTGTTTTTCTCTCTCTCAACAGTGTCTTGTGTCAACACGGAGAAAAACTGGGCGAGAGTATGCAGTCCCAGTCCAAACAGACCATTTTCCACACGTTTTGCTCGGAAACGATTGTCCTGGTGGACAAACTATCTCAAAAATAAAGGAATGCATTAAATTGCACGGTGGCTAGGTGATTTATCATGGCAAATAGACAAATTAGACAGAAGATTTAGGCAAAATATTTTGTTCTCTCCCTCAACAGTGTCTTGTGTAAACGCCGAGGAAAACTGGGCGAGAGTGCAGTCCCAGTCCAAACAGACCATTTCCCACACATTTTCCTCGAAAACGATAGTCCTTGTCGACAAACTATCTCAAAAATTAAGTAATGCATTAAATTGAACGGTGGCCAGGTAATTTATCATGAAAAATAGACAATTTAGACAGAAAATTTAGACAAAATATTATTTTTCTCTCCCTCAACAGTGTCTTGTGTAAAGGCGGAGAAAAACTGGGCGAGAGTGCAGTCCCAGTCCAAACAGACCATTTTCCACACATTTTCCTCGAAAACGATAGTCCTGGTCGACAAACTATCTCAAAAATTAAGTAATGCATTAAATTGAACATTAGTCAGCTGATTTATCATGAAAAATAGACAAACTAGACAGAAGATTTAGACAAAATATTGTTTTTCTCTCTCTCAACAGTGTCTTGTGTCAACACGGAGAAAAACTGGGCGAGAGTATGCAGTCCCAGTCCAAACAGACCATTTTCCACACTTTTTGCTCGGAAACTATAGTCATGCACGACAAACGATCTCAAAAATTAAGTATTGCAATAAATTGCACGTTAGCCAGGTGATTTATCATGAAAAATAAACAAACTAGACAGAAGATTTAGACAAAATATTGTTTTTCTCTCTCTCAACAGTGTCTTGTGTCAACACGGAGAAAAACTTGGCGAGAGTATGCAGTCCCAGTCCAAACAGACCATTTTCAACACTTTTTGCTCGAAACGATAGTCATGGACGACAAACTATCTCCAAAATTAAGTAATGCATTAAATTGAACGGTGGCCAGGTAATTTATCATGAAATATAGACAAACTAGACAGAAGATTTAGACAAAATATTGTTTTTCTCTCTCTCAACAGTGTCTTGTGTCAACACGGAGAAAAACTGGGCGAGAGTATGCAGTCCCAGTCCAAACAGACCATTTTCAACACTTTTTGCTCGGAAACGATAGTCATGGACGACAAACTATCTCCAAAATTAAGTAATGCATTAAATTGAACGTTAGGCAGGTAATTTATCATGAAAAATAGACAAACTCGACAGAAGATTTAGACAAAATATTGTTGTTTTCTCCCTCAACAGTGTCTTGTGTAAACGCGGAGAAAAACTGGGCGAGAGTGCAGTCCCAGTCCAAACAGACCATTTTCCACACATTTTCCTCGAAAACGATAGTCATGGACGACAAACTATCTCAAAAATTAAGTATTGCATTTAATTGAACGTTAGGCAGGTAATTTATCATGAAAAATAGACAAACTAGACAGAAGATTTAGACAAAATATTGTTTTTCTCTCTCTCAACAGTGTCTTGTGTCAACACGGAGAAAAACTGGGCGAGAGTATGCAGTCCCAGTCCAAACAGACCATTTTCCACACTTTTTGCTCGGAAACGATTGTCCTGGTGGACAAACTATCTCAAAAATAAAGTAATGCATTAAATTGCACGTTGGCTAGGTGATTTATCATGGCAAATAGACAAATTAGACAGAAGATTTAGGCAAAATATTTTTGTTCTCTCCCTCAACAGTGTCTTGTGTAAACGCCGAGGAAAACTGGGCGAGAGTGCAGTCCCAGTCCAAACAGACCATTTCCCACACATTTTCCTCGAAAACGATAGTCCTTGTCGACAAACTATCTCAAAAATTAAGTAATGCATTAAATTGAACGGTGGCCAGGTAATTTATCATGAAAAATAGACAAACTAGACAGAAGATTAAGACAAAATATTGTTGTTCTCTTCCTCAACAGTCTGTGCTAAAACGTATCGATAGACTTACGTTTCCACTTGCTCTGTCGATGCGGCCGCACCGTTAGGGTCCAAGTCAATCGGACTAGAACATGGTCCTAAACTAAAAAAAATCTATATATTAAAGGTTTTCCCGGCCAATTTTCGAATTGTTCTGGTCATTTTCATTATCAGCCATATTCGATTTCGCGTGAGTTTTAAATCTCTGATCACATTGGGGTGACTGCTATGTTCCGACCACCCGTATGTTCCGACACACTTATGTTCCATTTCTAACACCCTATTTCAACACCCCCGTGTACGACAACATGCGCATAAGATGGTGTTACTCTCGGTGAGGGTTAGGGTTAGGTTTAGGGTTAGGGTTAGGGATAAGAATATGTGCAGTCGGAACATTATGTCGGAACATAAAGTATCAAAACATAGGTTGAGTTGTCGGAACATAGGGGTGTCGGAACATAGGGGTGTAAGAACATGGAGGTGTATTTGGGTTTCTCTTTCATTGTTGAGGCATTCAATTTCCATTTTTCGGCACCCGAGATTTTGATATTAACTCCCTTTTCGTTTTAGGGCATTCTATTTCGTTTAGGGGCATTTTTTTATTTTTGGTGCATTCAAGACTTCTTTTTTTTATTGTGCAATTCCAATCCTAACCTTTATATTTTAATTCCAACTATATCAAGCAGGAAGAGCGCGATGGCCTAGTAGTAGGCACCCTAGCGCTTAACCGAGAGGTTGTGGGTTCGAATCCCACCGAGTTCCCAGTATTACTTTTTACTTATATTTATTGACATTAAAAAGAGTAAAATTCAATTTTATTTTATTTTATTTTATTTTATTTTATTTTATATAGTTGGGGTAGACGAGCGATACAGAACTCGGACCCGCCGCAGGTTTCCCTGCAGCCAGTCCGGGTTGCCGCGGCCAGGACTCGAACCAGGGTCGCCCGCTTACCGATTGGTAGTACCGGGTACACTTCCTATTTATAAAACCCTTAGAATCAATTCATTTGGAATGAAACTAAATACCGCCCCAGAGCTCTTGATTCAAGCGGAGGAAACAGCACTTCCCCGCCAAATTCCAGTTGGGCACCGTTTTGGACTTGGTTATAAATCTTTAATTGGAACTCAAGACTAGTCTATAGTCTTTAAGCTTAAGGCTAGGCAGATTTACCATGACGAAACTATGAATTGGATATTTAAATCGACTTAGTTAATTTCGTGGTATCGTTCTGTACAAGGGAAAATGAAACATGGGAAATAAGGGATAAGTTTAAATTCAAGCATCTTTTCGCTTCTTTGCGTGGTAATTGGAAGGCAGGGACATACACTTGAAAAATACAGAAATCAAAACGGTTTACGTATTCGTTTGCCTCAGTACTCTGGGTATTTATTCCAACTGATTTGTGTAGTGAAACGGTTTACACAATATATAGTAAAAATACACCGTATAAAGATGAAGAAAGACTATACTTTTCGTATTCAATTTAAGAACAAATAAAACTCTTTTTTTTCATTTGAAAATAAAAGGTAAATTTATATCAGCTGCTGTGTACGTATCCTGTTATACAGGGATTTAATCAATAATTTGTAGTTTACTCTGGGCAAAATAAACGAAACTATCTAACGATTTGGAACACTGAAATGATGCTTGAAAAACAGTAACTCTTCCAATTACAATTGGGAAATACACCTGATTGCCCCAATTTACAGTGAAATCTGACAGTCAATATACTTACTTTTTAGGTAGATTTTATTGTTTTCAAAACGCAGTGGATATTGGCCTACTGCTTCTGTCAGTAACCAACAAAAGAACGGATTTTCTATTCAAGTTTTTTGAAAATCTGTAAGTAAGAATGTTGAATAAACTTGAAAATGTTTGTGTACCTTTCCGGTTTTAGGAAAGAATGTACATTGTAGCATCCTGACGCCACTTCTGTGGTTGTGTATAAAGTTTGTGGGAAATTGAGTGCATTTTCAAAGTATTTTCTAACAAAATTGGAAATATATCTCGGTGCCAGATTCATGTCTTATCATCATTTTTGCAATAACTGACCTTCATAGAGATAATATATGACCAAAAAAGTGGCATCAGGATGCAACAATTTTCCCCAACTGTTTTCCTTATGGACTTTAGGAGAGCTTTTTTACTACTGTGATTGTTTTATGACCTCCCCATATTTAATTTTCGATGTTGAGATTATTTCAAATATGTAGAATCCTCAAGGGTGGTCATAGTCCGGCACATTGATGTGACTGATCTTTAAAGTACCCCCCCCCCCTCAAAAAAATCCTTTTTAAACATTATATGACTTGCCAAGCAAACATAACTTTATGACAAACGGGTGGTTTGCCATGACAACTGTTGCTGGGTAACCCGTGTCTGTGGTTGTATACGCCGTTGAAGTGTGACGTCACGCGGGTCGTCTCCACCACTCTACCTCAGCGGCGTATGACATAACCACAGCTACGGTGAATAGTAATGTCCATCACAAGTCCTTCCATCTCAAGCTTTTCAAATAGTCTGTGGCAACAGCATTCCTTTGTCATTACTTTATTCCTTTGTTATTAAGGGGGTTACATTTTTAATGCACATGTATGTATAAATATGTCTTTTTAGAATATTTCAGTGTTTGATATATGTATAAAAAGTCCTTTTAAAATGATTTCTGTCATATTGTAAATTGTAAGCCATCGCAATTCAGTCCTTGGACTGCCAGAATGGTATGAACAATAAAAACCTTCAATTATATTCAATTCAGTTACTGTTTATCCCGTTTACTTGTGAAATGACTTATGTACTCGATGATAAGACTGGCTGTTGATGTTGCTGCATCATGATTGGTTGCTGGGGTTGTTAGAGGTGGAGCTGTTGCCGTTGAATGACAGCTGGCTGCTGCTGTCACTGCTGCTATTGCTGCTGTCACTGTCGATGCTGCTGATGTCGCTGCTGTCATTGCTGCTGTTGATGCAGTCGTTGCTGATGCTGCTGATGTCGCTGCTGTCATTGCTGCTGTTCATGCAGTCATTGCTGTTGCTGCTGTCGTTGCTGCAGTCATTGCTGTAACTGCTGCTACTGTGTTTTACCCTGTTTGGAATGTCTGGCCAACTGCCCTGAACAAACAAAGAGTTACAAACTTTAATCGCAGCAACAGACTTCCAAATACGGCTTCCAACCACGTCATGTGACTAGCATTATTTTTCATGTCCCTGAGCATACACTTGACTGAAATCCTTTTCTCTATCCAAAAGAAGGATAACCTTTCGGCCAGTATTATAAGTTTTCAGTTACACGTTTTGAAGAACGATTTTAAGTCTTCCAGCAAAAAAATATGTTAAACAATTATATTGCACAATTGAACCTTTTATTAATGACATAGGAAGTGCACCATAATCAAAACTGTGCCAAAGAATTTAGCCTTTAAAGGGGCACTAGGTCCTGAAATCCCCCAAATGTGGTTGAAAGGAAACCAACCCTAATGTCTTACCGTTCCCGAGAAAAGACAAAAAAAAAACGCTTGTTTACACCGGACATGACGAAGTAGGAATATGTTTTTTGTGTCGTTCTTAGTGTACGATATACACGCTGTGTGTCTCGGGAACAGCGATGACCAATCACCAATGCAAAAAAAAAGGGTTTCTTCAAGTCCGCAAAAGGCGAACACTTTACGAATGAAATCACAACTAGCATCGAAACAGCTCAAATTTATGGGGTTGCAAAAGTGGACCCGGCACGCATAATACAGGAATAAGAAAAAAAATGCTCAATTTTGAAAGGATACTTGTGTGGATGTTCATATTCTACTTTTAAATGTTATTTCCGATTAACATCATCTCGTTCAAAGCGCGTTTTGTAGCCCAATGGGCTGTTCCAGGACCTAGAGTGTCCCTTTAATAATTTGCACATTTTGTGCCGAGATACCAAATTAATATCAATGCAAGGTATCCCCTAACAAAAAAATAAACCCAAACAAAAAAAAGGAATTCAAAAATCATGTCAGAAATAACCTTTAGAAGCCCACTTTTCCGTTCTTACCATGTGATGTCGCGCCCTGTACAACTGATTTATCTTTTTCTGTTTCTTCTTGAGCAGCTGGTACTTCATGATGAATCCAGCCTGGTCACTGGGGATAAAGCCGTTGAACACGGACTTGCATTGGGAGTACGTCAGTATCAAAATAGGAATGTTGCAGGCAGCATCGGTGGAGAAATGTACGAGACCAGTCTGTGGACAACAATTTGGATGCAATGAAGTTTCAGATAGTTGATTAATGTTAGCATCGATCCCCAGGAAATTTAGTGTTCATATTAGGGCTGTGCCAATAAACTGAACATTCAAAATTCGATCACCCACCAAAGATCTAAATAGTGTTTTTCCAATTAAAATACAGAAAAACTAAAGACGATACATCTGCGACATTAAAAAAAATCAAACAAGTGGTTCACCATGAAGTAGCACCTTCAATGACACCCCTATCGATCTATTTTGTGAAAACACTTTATTAACATTTTGTTTTTATTCCTTGAAAGGATCATCAAAGGGATTTTCACTCCGTAATCGTTTAAAGGAAATCCGTCAGTTCAACATGACCGATTTTTGGTCAAATTTTATGAACACGACAAAAGTCAAAATGGTTTATCTCAACGGTATTTTAGACTTTGTTTTCAATCAAAAGTGGCCCTCAGCAACAAATGTGTACAAAGTCTATGGGATTTGGGACAGAAGAAAAAAAGGAAGAAAAAAGAAAACAAAATCAAAAGAAAAACAAAGGCTTCTCTGGATGTTGTCCGGAAAAGCCAAATACATGTATAATTGAAAACTTACACAACCGCCTTGCATGACTTTCATCAGAGCTGTCATAGCATCGGAATCATTGCCTTGCTCAGGAAACTGGAAGCCAACTTGTTGAGAGCTACACAGTAACGTACTCAATCCTTGCTGCATTCAGAGAACAACAAATTAAAAAAATGCACTGGTTGAATAAAAAAAATTTAAAGTGGGATTTCAGCATAAGATATTTAATGCTCTACCAAGTGAGTTCTCAAGCCCTTGTGTACATGTAAGTCTTCTTACATTAAAGGTAGAGTAGACCTTTTGTACTTTGTAAGGATGTGATTTGTAAACATTTAGCAAATATTTTAAGAAACGTTTAAACATTTAGTCATTTCACAAAGGCTGAACCTTCCCACATATGTTTGTAGTCTAGCATGTTTGTGGGCCTATACACGTGTATACATACATGTACATGTACATGTATGTACGTGAACAATCAGCATCTGAAACTTTATCTACAAAAATGTAATAGATCATTCGAAATGGGCTAGCTGTCCTTTCGCATAACAAAATTCTAATCGCTTCAAAACAAGCGAAAAACATTCCATAAATCTCAAAGACTCAAAGCTGAACTGAAGAGATACTTGGTTATGATCAGGAGATAAGTTGTATCAATGTGGACAATGGGGCTGGCAATCACACTCACTGGAAGATTTTTATTTTCAGTACTAGGATAAATTTATTTTTCGTGGGCTTTTTGTTTCTAAGACTTTGGAATAGTAGTTTCTATGAAAAAAAGGGTGCACACAATGAAAATAGAATCCCATCAGCGTTTTCTTGTATGGAAAAGATCAAGACACTCAGATTTACAGTATTTTGGGGGGAACGCTAGGTCACTGAAAACGTCAAACACAGTATTTAACTGTTTACATTGTATATGATTGGCCTAATAGATAGTGGGCAGGGATTGATAAAGTATAAACTCAACTACCCGGAATGTAATCCAGTAGTGTGGCTCTTCCAATACTTTATAAAGTAAATGAGATTAAAAACAATTTGAAAAATAAATGTACATGTACAAAAAGTACAGGTCAATGGCAGATCGCGGAAACGAAGGTTTTGGAAAATATGTCAACGGATTTACAAGTTTTTCATTTAAACGTTTAAATGTGTAAACGTCACATCCTTATTATTTTTTTTAATTGAACCAACAAAGGTGCTCAAAATCTATAAAGACTGATGCTTAAAGGGAATGTACATCATTGGCTTTTGCTGTAATTTTCAGAAATGAACTATTTGAGGGGTTAGTTTAATAGATCAAATATTGTTCCACTGACATGTTTGAAGTTTTGTGATCGAAAATGCTGGAAAAACCAAGAAAAACAAAAATGTTCAAGAAGTCTGGTTCCCTGACTCCACTAAAGATAAAATGGATCAATTTATAGATGCTGGAAATTTGTAAGGTAATAGAACCAGTCTAGCTGGCCTGCACCCGTTCATGAACATGTAACCAATAGCAAACAAAATTTTGACTAAAAAAAATGGTAAATTTAGAGCAGTAGCTGAAAAATAGTTAGGTTTTTCCAATGGTGGTCAGCCGACCACCGTTGGAAATTTATACAAAATACCACTTTTCTTGAAAATGACTTCACACCTGGTGCCATAATTTTACAGGATGCTTTAGACTGGCATTTACCAACATCCTAGTTAGGCATTTTTTTTTTTTAAATGTAGTTTTGTTTTTCGATGTTTGCAAATGTTGTATATTCCCTTTAATAACTAACCTGATGAAGTTTTAGCTCTGTGAATGCCTGTATATATGAAATCTTGGCCACACCGCAGTTAAGGTTACAGTAACGGACTCGTTTTTGGAGAGTCAGGTTGGCATAGCGGTACTTGCCCCGCCTTCCACCGCTGTGACCCGGGTTCGAATCCCGTCTGGGCCAATATGTGGATTGGGTTTTCAGTCCCTACCTGATTCCGTGGGGTTTCCCCAGAATATTCTTCTGGGCTTTTCCTCCCACCTCTAAAACTGTAATTTCTTCTCATTGTCTTCTCTCTACAGGTTTCTTCAGGCTTGCGAGCTACAGTGCCTAGGGTGCTTTTGAGGAATCTTTGGTTTCATTACCAGAAATGATTAATAATAATAATAATAATAATAATAACAAAGACGTTCACTATTTACTTGAGAAAGTCAAGGAAAAAGTCCAAGACAAGTGCACTATTCAACCAAACAACTCCACAACCGGCACTGAAATTTGTCTCTTCACCATCCCCAAGATCATTATCGTGATTTTTAAAGCATTGCATTATCGTGATTTTTAAAGCGTTGCACTTTGTACAACTAAATCCGACACCTCCGAAAACAATACAACATGTGGATTTAAATTTTACTCCAGTCAAACTCCACGTGCAACAACACAGTAAAATCACTGCAATCAGGACTTACTTACGTGCGTCTACCATACAATCTGTGTACTGACGACTGGTAAAACAGACAAAATATGCATTCGCAATACAGATGTCGCGATGCAGTTTTCATCAAGTTTGGTGGAATTTCATTTAAAATTCAGACTTAGCGGTGAAAAGATCATTAGAAGAATGAGACTTTTGGAAATAAATTAGAAAAAGTCGGGAATTTCGATTAAAATCGTTGAAGTTTCATCTCTGCAGTATGTGTTTTACCAAAAGTTGCTGTGGTATAAATTCCATGATAAGTTTTGATGGCCATTGCTTCACTGTCATGGTGCTGTCTGGTCTGACAGTCACACGGCACCTGTGAGTACGTGTGATCTTTGCTTCAGGGGCATGCATCTTGGGACGCTGGAGAGAAACACAAACAGAACATGAGTAACAACATTAATCCTAACTCCCTGGGCAAATTTTTCTACAAAATCTACCACTGTATAGGAAAATATTCTTTGCACTTGAACATTGGTGGGCATCAAGCCCATGCAGACGGGCTCTTTCATTGCCAGAATGACCCAACCATGCCACACTGCCACTGATTTACAGTGCGAATTGAAAAAAAAATGGTATCTTTTAAGTGCTCAAAAGTGCAAAATTTGAACGAGAGTTGAGTTTCGTACGTGAACTACACGTCCATATATATTGCCCATTTGGTCTTACCAAAAACATATCTCAACAACATTTTCACGTAAGAAACCATGGTATATTATCCTTTTCATATACTTCTTTGACAAAAATGGTGCTTGAGAGCGCATGAAGCACATGTGAACAAATTTTCCCTGACGTGGACACTATGCTAACTGCTAGTGTTTGGCCGCCTTGCAAGATCTTGCATGCTTTGCAAATAGACTGGTTCCCGCTAAATAATGATAAACTGCAACGGTATAAGGACGGGAACTAGCTAACTCGGTAACAACATCGACACCGTGAAATATGTCAAGCAAATATTTTTGAAACAATATCACACTGAAGATTTTGGCTAGGAATTTCACAAAACTGGACAATATCTTTTCTGTGTACATATTTTTTTTCTGTTTCTATCATGTCTATGTATTTATTGCAAGCATTAAAACTCGGATTCGTAATGTTTGAGTATCACTGGTGGTGCGTGCATGTTGCAGTTCAGAAGTACTATGTCCGGCTAATTTTAGTTTGGGTTCGGCAGTTCTGCTGCAGAGCTAAAAATATTTGTATAGTTGAATCATTGAATGAACTAACCTCACCCCATTGTAGTTGCCCTTGCCACAACACCTTACTCATTTGTTCCTGCTGCCGCTGCTCTTGTTGCTGCAGTTGTTGCTGTTGTTGCACCTGCAGTAAGTGCTGTTGCTGCTGCAATGGCTGCTGCTGCAATGGCTGCTGCTGCAATGGCTGCTGCTGCAATGACTGCTGCTGCTGCAGCTGTTGTCGCTGCTGCTGTAGATGTGGCCGCTGCTGCTGCTGCAGCTGTGGCCGCTGCTGCTGCAGTGGTTGCAACTGCTGCTGTTGTCGCTGTTGCTGCAGTTGAAATTGTTGCTGCTGAAGCTGTTGCCGTCGCTGCAATTGCTCCTGTTGCTGTTGCCAATGCTGCTGTTGCTGCAGCTGCTGATATTGCTGCTGCTGCAGATGATCCCGTTGAAGCTGCTGTTGATGCTGCTGTAATTGCTGCTGCTGTAATTGCTGCTGCTGTAGCTGATCTTGCAGCTGCTGGATTTGCTGCTGCTGCAGCGGTTGCCGTTGCTGCCTTTGCTGTCGCTGTTGCTGCTGTAATTGCTGCTGCTGCAGCTGTTGCTGCTGCTGCAATTGTTGCTGCTGCATTTGTTGCAGTTGCTGCAACAGCTGCTGCTGTTGCTGCTGTTGCTGCTGCTGCTGCTGCAGCTGCTGCTGACGTTGTTGCGGCAGCAGATGTTGCTGATATGGCTGTTGCGGCAGCAGCAGATGTTGTTGATACTGCTGTTGTGGCAGCAGCTGTTGTGGCAGTAGCCATTCACGACGCTGCTGTTGCTGCTGCTGTGGTGGCAGCTGTTGCTGTTGCGGCGGCAGCTGTTGCTGCTGTTGTGGCAACACCTGCTGTTGCTGCTGTAGCTGCTGTTGCTGCTGCTGATGCCGAGGTTGTTGCTGTTGCCGCTGTTGTTGCTGTTGCGGCACCAGTTGTCGCTGGTGATGCTGCTCTTGTAGCGGCAGCGGCTGCTGCTGCTGCTGTTGTTGTAGCAGCACCAGCTGTTGCTGCTGCTGATGCTGTTGTTGTTGCTGTTGCGGCAGCAGATGTTGTGGCTGCTGTTGCTGCTGTTGCTGAAATTGCTGCTGCCGTAGCTGTTGCAACTGCTCACCCACCCCTTCGGGCTGTGAGATTAAACAACAAGAAAACAAAACAAAATTGTTAGTATTAATAATGGTCTGCAAGCAACTAAAGGAGAGCATGCAACAGTTTCGGGATAAAATCCACTTTGCTCAGAGGACTATTAAGTTCTCCGGGCACACCAAAAATATATCACCCAGGCCTTGGTAATTTTGAGGGCAAGGCTACTTTGGCCTTAAATGGAGCAAAATTATATAGGGCACCAAGGCCAGTAGGTAGGGCACCAAGGCCTATTAATATCTGCAGAAGGGGCACGGAAGCTTAATGAGATACTACTAATTATATCTTTTTTAAGTTATAAAATAATGACCATAGGTCTCCTTGCGGGTGGTAAACCCAATCAACAATTTGCAGGAATAAGGATACATGATTATAACATATTCATAAACAACTGGCCGTCGTGGTCGTTGTGAAATTCAACCCCTGATCACTTTCATTGTGAAATCGCTTGAAATGTAAAATGGAAAAAAAACGGTATGCTAAAACATGTAATGCACTGGTAAAAAAAAGTCAGTGATGAAGGACTCAAGTCCAGACTCAGACGAGCTCAGACTCAAGTCCATTTTTTGGACTCGTGACTCAACTCAGACCCATGGCCTTATAGACTCAGCTTGGATTTGACTCGGCTAGTGGCTGACTGGGACTACCAGTCGGACTCCAATCGAGTCAATTTAAAACATCTGTATTTAAGTATGAGAAAGAAACTTTCAGTTGCTTTTTAAATCAGTCCAGAATCTGTTTTCTTATCACGTTTTTACTCTTGCCTGATAAAATCATTATTAGATACCTTACTAGGGGATCAAGCTGGAAACCTCCTCGTGGTGATCCCTGGTAGCGATTCTTCACCTATATGACCTATGCTACATCTCCTATGAAGAACCACTTGATCTCTGGGATTATGTGTTTTATTTGAGAAGAGCCTAAAGCTAGTACCAAGATCATTCATCTGAACGTCCAAGGGCTCAGTAGAGCCAAGAGGGACATGATCAGATACATTGCTGATCTAGAGGAGGTGAATGTCATCACCCTCCAAGAAACCCATGTCAAAGATGAAACCAACTTACCCATCAACGGTTTTAATCTAGTCGACTTCCTTCCACACAAGCACCATGGGATATATGGAACATATATGCCCGCCATGGTATAGAAGCAAAAATCATCAACAAATCATCACTGAATAGTGAAATTCAATGGATAGTGACCCAAATACAAGGTACCCATATTGCTAACATCTACAAACCACCAAAGACAGTGGTAAGTCACCAGTCCCTTGCTTTGGTCATAGTTTCCTAGATCTTCTGTGGTGACTTTAATAGCCAACACACAATGTGGGGTTATATTACAACAAAACCGATGCAAATGAAATTATCATTGCCAGCCAGGCAGAGGTCCAAGCACTGTCTCTATATTATGATGCAAAATATCAAGCAACATTCTACTCAAGCACCATACCGGTATATGTTTAGATCTCAGTTTTATCTCATCTAGCATGACTCACAACCGGACGGTTCTCCAAAAATTCCCCAAATCTCGTCATTGCCCAATCATCATATGTACTGACACCGTTATTTACAGCTACCGTAAACAAGAAACGCTGGAATTTTCGGAAAGCGGATTGGGGAAAATTCTCAGAGATGACAAACACTCTCGCTAAAGATTTGCCTACTCCATCTGACATCTCAAAATCACATGTTGCCTTCGACTCCATGATCATCACATCTGCTAAATCATCTATAACTTGTGGTCACAGAAACTGATACGTACATATACCCTGCTGGGACGCTGAATGCAAGTCTGCATAAAACATATACCTAACGTCCAGTCAGGAAGAAAAGAAGATTGCTGAAAGCACTATGATGTCTCTGCTTAACCACAGACGCCATCAACATAGGGAAGAAGGAATCAGCACGATTAATTTCGTTTCGCAGAGCTTCGGCTACAATCAACAAGCTGTGTGGCAAAAGCTCAGCCCCAAAGCCATGTTCAGTCACAGCTAATGCGATAGCATCATGAGTCGCAAATGGAAAATGGAAAGATAACAGCCCAGAGGCAAAGGCTCATCCCTGCCAAGTCAATGACCAAATAAAACAGCTGAAGTCTGCCTAACTGCATCTAGCAACCTCCCATGAGCTACTACCCTCACTGAGCTTCCGCAGCCTATCAGTGGCTCAGACTCTTCCTCTCCAAGATGCCTTCATACCCTAACCATCACAAAGATACGGAGACAGGCAAAAGTCATTCCAATTCTCAAACCAAAGAAGAATTCAAACGATCCGAAGAGTTATTGACCCATCTCCATCTGTGCATGTCACACAAGCTAATGGAACAAGTCATTCTAACCAGCATCAATAAAGGCATCCTTTCAAAATTCTTGTCAGATGAGTGTTGGATGAGAACAACCAACACCTACTATACATGTACATTTCCGACCAATAATGACCTGGTTGCTTTTCACTATGGCTATTGGATAGCTTATCGTGTGAGATAAGGTGGCCAGTGTTTGTTGGTCAGGAGTAAATTGTTTATGCATGGGCATACAAAAATGTGTTGTTTTAATACACAACTTAAAGGTATAGTCCATCATTTGTAATTGGTGCATTTTGTTCGTTTGAAGCAACAAAAGTGCTCAAGATCTAAAGAAGGGTGCTGCTGAACAACTAACCTGATGAAGTTTCAGCTCAGCTTCAGCTGTATATTTCGAGAAAAACAACATTCTAGGATCTCAATTTCAAATCAAAAGTTGCTGAATCATGTTTTGAATTGGGCCTGAATTCAGCGTCCGAGACACGTTCTCACTGAGCCAACTGCAGCTACGTGATGTCTTGCCCCGATCCAAAGAATTATAGCAACCATGCGCGCGTGTGCATCGTGTCAACGCTTGTGCGCGCCTCATCACCGAATAAAAAAAACGAACTACCAGTGCTTCTTAAGACGCACCGTTGGAAAGGCCTTCTTTCGTTGAATTTTTCAAAATGACAGCTTGCCAGAAAGAATAATTTCACAGGGAGTTTAGTCCCCTTACTATTTTTCAACCAAGTACATGTATGTTTTTGAACAATAATTACGCCAGTTACTTTTTGGATAGCTGCAAATGATGGACTCTGGCTTTAATAGCATGTGGTAAAGATAAGTCTGGTTTGCGGGTTTTCTAGTAGCAAAAGGCGAAAGCATTTTGGGTTTCAACTTCATGAGGTTAAGACCTTTTTCTAAAACGCGACAGGCAACGAAGCCGCCTCCCCTGTGTAACGGGCGAGGCCAAACCTCGTTACAAAAAAATGATGTACAGTGTATACTGTGGTCATGCAGATACATTTCCCCGACCCATATCTGTCATGAATTTTCAAAGGATGCCTAACAATAGAGAACCAGCTATCTACCACAGAAACAGGCAGGGTTGCATAAACCAGATTGTGCACTAACAAGATCCTTTGACTCACCTACGCCATCAAATCTTCTTTCCAACACAAGGAGAAATATGGTCTACTACTCCTTGATCTGTATGGCACACAGGCCCATACTGTAAATTGCTCACCATCATACCAGACGTGAAGCTGGTCACCTTTATGATGCTCCTTGTCCAAGACAGATCATTTACACTCACAACATCTGACGGTAAATGCAGCAGAATACTTCAGGAACAGTCTACCATGAGACTCAGTTTTGGCGCCCATCGTTTTCAATGTGCTGTCTGCAGACAACCTAAGACAGCATCGGAGAAGTTTCTTAATATGCTGATGATCTAGAAGGCTCTAACACACAAAATAGCATCTGAAGCTGAGTCAAAAAGAGGGAGGTTTGATATCCATCTTAAAGTATGACACTATTTGCTTTTTGAGTTCAACGTTTGTTTATTCGCTCTCAAGCAATGACTACAGCGTCTGCAACAAAGAAATACAAAATAACACCAACAGGTTAACGTTAATACCATATGGTAAAGTCACAGTTCTCTACATCTCAATGGGAAGCAGCTAAAATTCAAGCCGGTGTCACATGAAAATCCGACTCCTATGAAAATCGGACCCCTATTTCTCTATTATTGGTTGATCCCTCGCACCTGACAGGTCACTCTCTCAAAACGATCCTAAAAATAGCATAGTATCGTACTCACGCGTGCGCAGTACTACCAATGAGTCCATATTTCATGGAGTCTGATATTCACGCTACACCAAAACCTGAATACCTTGGCATTATACCTGACCACAGTCTCACCTATGCGGCTCATGCTAAGAAGGCCTCAGCTAAAGCCCAAGCATGGGTAAACCTGCTGAAGAAGCTGGCTGGCACTGAATGGGGTGCTAATTTTAATACACTTCATACCTTAGCTTTGACCCTCGTATATTCAACTGCTGAGTATGCTGTTCAGACCTTGAGTCACAATCACCGCACAAGACATGTTGATGTCATATTGAACCAAGCACTATGCCTCATCAGTGGGGCACTCACTGATCCAACACCGACAGCAATGCTCCCTGTTCTGGCTGGAATCCATCCTGCAAATATCAGAAGAGACCACCTCGTCCTCCGTAGTGCAGAGAAATCTCAAGTGGAGGGTAGCCTTAATCCAAATCCATCCACGGAGAAGGCACAACAGAGAATCAGAAGAAATCATTCGGTCACCAGAGCTCAAGAAATCCACAATTTACATCCTCTCACGCCTAACTGTCCTGACGAACAGTGGATCCTGGAATGGAAGAAGAATAACTCCAATCTCCACTATTTCATACAGTCACCATCAAAGAAACCTCCGGACCATGAACTCAACCGACTTTGCACTGGCTGGTGTTGCACGAAGGACTTCGTGGGCAAAGATTGGAACAGAAGAGTCAGACCTCTGTGACCGCATTCAGACTGTAGAGCACCTGATCTTAAGATGTCGTCTCCACACAAGTTCTCACGGGAAGAATGGCTTGCGGCGGATGGATGAAAACACAATTTACTGGCTGAAGAATCTACAAGCGCACCTGTGATTTTCATTCAAACGAGGACAAGACTGTAGAATAATTGCAAGAGACTGATTCAACAGTCACTGTTTTCTCAGCGTACTTTTGTGTGCACGTGTGCTGCTATAAAACCCTCTTCGCGACTGGACTAGGACTTGGCTTGGACTTGACAATTTTTATTCTGACTTGAGCCGGACTCTGATAAAAATGGACTCAGACTTGGCTTGGACTCAAACCTTCATGGACTCTGCTTGGCCTCGTATGTGGACTCGACCACATCACTGAAAAAGACCTCTTGAGGACTTTGTCGGTCGAGCGTTGTAGTCGAGGTACTTGGGATGGATCATAGGCCATTACAAGTCAGTCACAAGTCATCCAGTCCCAAGTCAAGTGTGATTGTGATTGACTTGTGACTGGACTTGTCAGGGCATGTCTCAATTCATATCCGGAACAAGTTTCAGACAAGTTGCGAGTAGAATCAGTCGCATTGTCCGAAAGAAGCTCTGCACATGTCCCAGGGATGTTCCAGGAAAATTTAAAATGTTCATAAGCAACTGCTTGACTCACCAATACTGATAACTTCATTGGGGGAAGATTGCAGGGAAGTTGTTCAGAATCCGGCAACTTATATATCCGATCAATATCCACAACTTGTTCGGAACTCGTACCTGATATGAATTGAGACGGGCCCTAATGCACATGACTTGTGATGGACTAATGATCTGTCACAAGTACCTGGCATGCAATACTGGAATGTGGTCACAAATATGCCAACCCAACATTTGCTTGAAATATCCCAAAATGTCCTTACCGAATGTCCAAGTGTTCTGTCTGACTTCGCTCTGCTCATGATCCCTCGGAACTGGTCGATAAATCCTGTCTGGTCATTTGGTATGAATCCAACGAATGCCGACCGTTGTTGGGAATATGCCAGTATCAAGAGACGAGTGTTATACAAAACATTGGTTGGGAAATGAACAGTGAAGACCTAAAGGAAAAATCAGATTGGATGCTAGCGTCAAAGTTTTACGTAGTAAAAATCTAACTTTTTTATGGTATTTTTGAAAAAAGTTGAACAAAGAAAGTCAATGCACATGTGCAACCCAAGAACTATAATGTCCAACTCGTCACTAGACCAGGGTAGCAACCAAAGGATCCTCCTCTAGACTCCCGAGTATGTAACAAAGGCCAAGGCAAACTTTTGTATATATGGCTAGCGGCGGTACCATACTAACACCCATACAACTGACCATTTCATTAATTTCATATTACATATTTTTTTCTCTCCATTTTTAAGAATGAAACAAAGAAAAAAAGGGAAGGGTATAGTTGTTGGGTATGAAGGGTAGATCAATGCGATCAGTTGATCATGATGAATTGATGAGGTTCCAAAGGTTGTTAAGCCGGGGGTGGTAACTGGGGATAAGCGCCCCATACCCATAAAATGCTCCCAATGGCATGCGTACCAAAGAGCCTCTAACAACCAAAGTCCAACTCCTGGCCAGTTCGTGTGGCTTAGTCTCTAAGCCTGGCGGAACTGCTTTTACCGACAGGAGAAGGGGCGAAGGCGGGTATCTGGCGCCTCAAAACCAGACGCTTCGGGTAGGTGGGGCTTGACAGCCTGGGAAGGCAGCTCATCTAGGGGAAGAAAAACCCTGATCTCAAACCTCCGCTGCCTTGCAGCATACCCATCCACGGGAAAGGCTTCGGGAGTCAACCCTAAGGAAAAATTTGGAGCTGGAGTCCCTTAGGCGGTTTGCAGCTGTCTTCAGCTACACTCCGGCAACTCCTGCGATGACACTGGTGCCAAGTGTATCGGCGTCTGCCCTTCCCTTGGACTACATTGGTGGCATGGAGAGGGGTGATCAGCTGCATGGGCGACAGCCGATTCTCCAGTACTACTGCCCAGGCTTCTGCCCTGGAGAGGACACTCCAGCGTCACTTCATAGCGTCGACACAACACGGGGAGCAGCAGTTACCGGTGATAAGCCTGATACTCCTTTGGCGTAGAGTGAGGCGCCAGGGGCTGCTCCTGACGGTGGGAGAAATTCTAGGATTTCATCTGGATAGCTACCGCCCGCCTCAAGCTGGGCAGCCCCCAGCCAATAAGGTGCTGTCCCGCCACGGTCCGCCTGCTCCACTGGGTGCGTGGGGCTTAGGCTAAACTCCGACAAGTGGATCGACAACTGTGCACCAGGCAAAAGAAAGAAAAAACAAAACAGCCCAGCTCTCAGACTGGGTACATGGAACGTAAGGACCATGACACCGGGCCTCTCAGAAGACCTACAGCAAGTGACTTATGCTCGTAAGACCGCTGTTATCAACAACGAACTGAGCAGGCTCAAGATGGACATTGTCACCCTCCAAGAGACAAGATTGTCCTCGTCCAGCACCATCAGGGAGAAGGACTTTACTTTCTTTTGGCAGGGTAAACCCCCTGAAGAGACCGAGATACACGGTGTTGGCTTTGCCGTCAGGAACGGACTGCTGGGCTCCATTGTACCACCCACTGAGGGCTCCGAAAGGATCCTTAAGCTCCAGCTCCACACAGCAGCAGGAATGGTCAGCCTCATTAGTGCCTATGCACCAACACTGACATCCTCTGCGGAAACAAAGGACAACTTCTACGAAGACCTTAGCTCCGCTGTTAGAGAAGTACCTCAGCAAGAGCCAGTCTTCGTTCTTGGTGACTTCAACGCCAGAGTCGGTGCCGATCACAGCTCTTGGTCCTCCTGCTTGGGCCGATTTGGAGTTGGGAAGATGAATGAAAACAGGCAGCGCCTCCTAGAGCTCTGCTGTCACCACAATCTATGCATCACCAACACCTTCTTTGACACCAAGCCCCAGCACAAGGTCTCCTAGAGACACCCCAGGTCCAAACACTGGCACCAGCTCGACCTGGTGCTTACAAGACGCGGTGGTCTTGGAAGTGTCAAACTGACCCGCAGCTTCCAGAGCGCAGACTGCGACACCGACCATTCCCTCGTAGGCTGCAAAGTAAAGCTTCAACCCTGGAGATTCCACAGAGCAAAGAAAGAGGGCAGACCTCGCATCGACACCAGCAAGACTCGCAATCCCAACAAGGTGGAAGAGTTTGTTAAGGCGCTGGAAAATGTCCTACCTGGACCGCCCAGCAATAACACCAATGTGAGATGGTCACACCTTAGGGATACCATCTACAATGCTGCAATGTCCACCTTCGGCAAGAGGCAAAACAAGTCAGCTGACTAGTTTGAGGCCAATGCAGACGAAATGTTACCCCTCATCGAGGAAAAGAGACAAGCCCTCTCAGCCTACAAGAACCTGCCATCAGAGGGGAACCTGCAGGCACTCCGTACACCCCGAAGCAGAGTTCAACAGTCCGCACGGCACTGTGCCAATGATTACTGGCTTCAACTCTGCTCCAGCATACAGACTGCTGCCAACGTCGGCAACGTAAGGGGCATGTATGAAGGAATCAAGCAGGCAATTGGCCCCACACAAAACAAGTCAGCTCCCCTCAAGTCAGCCACCGGAGAGATCATCAAGGATCGGGACCAGCAGATGAATCGCTGGCTGGAGCATTACTCAGAACTCTACTCCAGAGAGAACCTGGTCAGCACAGAAGCCCTGGATGCAGTACAGCGCCTGCCCACTATGGACAACCTCGACCAAGAGCCGACAATGGAAGAAGTCGAGAAGGCGCTGGATGCACTTTCCTCCGGGAAGGCCCCCGGTGGCGACGACATTCCACCAGAAGTTCTTAAGTGCGGCAAGGGGACACTCATCAAGGAGCTTCACGAACTTCTGTGCCAGTGCTGGACAGAGGGTTCTGTGCCCCAAGACATGAGAGACGCAAACATCATCACTCTCTATAAAAATAAAGGAGATAGGAGCGATTGCAACAACTATCGCGGTATATCCCTCCTCAGCATTGTCGGTAAACTCTTCGCCAGAGTCATCTTGGTCAAACTCCAGATCCTTGCTGAAAGAGTGTACCCAGAGTCACAGTGCGGGTTCAGAGCCAGGTCGACCATCGACATGGTGTTCTCCCTCAGGCAGCTTCAGGAGAAGTGCATGGAGCAGAGAAAGGCCTTGTTCATCGCTTTTATTGACCTAAGGCTTTCGACCTTGTGAGTAGGGACGGACTCTTCAAGGTCCTGGCAAAGATTGGTTGCCCGCCAATTCTCCTCAGCCTAGTACGATCTTTTCATGAGGACATGAGGGGTACCATTGTGTACGACGGCACAACATCGAAGCCATTTAACATCCGTAGCGGAGTCAAGCAGGGCTGTGTCCTTGCTCCGACTCTGTTTGGCATTTTCTTCTCTGTCCTGCTTAAGCACGCCTTTGGAACAGCCACAGAGGGCATCTACCTTTGCACAAGGTCGACGGAAACCTATTCAATCTGTCTAGACTCCGTGCCAAGACGAAAGTGCAGATGAGACTCCTCAGGGATTTCCTATACGCTGACGACGCAGCAATTACCACCCACACAGCAGGAGACCTGCAGCAGCTACTGAATCGCTTCGCCGAAGCCTGCAATGCTTTCGGCCTCATGATCAGCCTGAAGAAAACCCAGGTGATGGGACAGGATGTCGATGAGCCGCCCTCCGTAACCATCACAGACTACAAGCTAGAGGCAGTCCACGATTTTGTGTACTTGGGCTCTACAATCTCTGACACTCTCTCCCTTGACACCAAGCTTAACAGGTGCATCGGAAAGGCTGCAACAACACTGGCCAGGCTTACAAAGCGTGCATGGACAAACAGCAAGCTGACAGAGCACACCAAGGCCCAGATCTACATGGCGTGCGTTGTGAGTACGCTCCTTTATGGATGCGAGTCATGGACCCTGCGCTCTCGTCAGGAAAGACGGCTCAGTGCCTTCCACATGCGCTGCCTGAGGCGCATCTTAGGCATCTCATGGAGAGACCATATCACCAACAGGGCGGTGCTTGAAAGAGCAGGGGTCTCCTTCATGCTCACTCTCCTGAAACAGAGACGCCTGCGCTGGCTGGGACACGTCGTACGAATGGAGGATGGCCGCATCCCAAAATACCTTCTCTACGGACAGCTGGCATCGGGCAAGAGGCATGCTGGGCGACCCCTGTTGCGCTTCAAGGACACCTGCAAACGTGACCTCAAGGCACTCGCCATCAATACCAACACCTGGGAGACAGTAGCTGCAGATAGATGCGCCTGGAGGCACAAAGTGAACAAGGGGATCCAGCAGCTCGAGAGTGAGTTGATGCGGCAGGCGGAGGAGAAAAGACAACATAGAAAGGCACAGCAACCAGCAGACAGACCCACCTCAGTGTTCCTCTGCGCTCACTGTGGCCGGGACTGTCATTCCCGCATTGGACTATACAGCCACAGCAGACGCTGTTCACCAACCAGACATTCAGGGTAGAACCCCATAATCCCCCGGGATTGACGGATGCCTACTAGATCTTTCTTATTAACGGCTCTGGAGGACTCTTTTGAAAAAGGGAGGTGGGGTGTAAAGTCTATGATTTCCTACAGGATCGACCGATCGTGCAACATTTTGAGTGACAGCGCAGATCCACTGATTGTGCCCTAGATACATGTTAGTCCGAAAATTTGGGACTCTCAATACTGTGTACGAGAGTCCCAAAACTTAAGGTATTGAAAACATGCAATACAAAAAAGTAGACTGGCAACTGAAAAAACCAGACCAACACCTCTTCAGTACTGCATCAATCAACTGTGCCAAAAGAAACATCCAGGATGCCAGGCATGCCAGGTACACATCTCTGTTTTTACACATTTCTACACAGTCTGCCACCAGACTAATGACAAAATGAAGAGGTCAATCTTTTCAAACAGTTGGACCATGGTTGGACATGTACCAGTCTAGTCTGTAGCCACATTTTGAAATCACCTGACTTGTGCAAAATATTGAAGAAAAGTCTACATAAAAAAATGGAATTGAGTCTTCAATCTTGGTTGGTGAAATACATACATGTACTTTCTTTGGCCAATCACGCCAATGACAATTTTGGAGAAAGTCGGCCTGATTTTGTTTTGCATGTTTTTCAGCACTCGAGGTTCAGTCTGGATGTACATGTATACATGAAATGAGTAAATCTGACCCTTCCCGAGGAAAAGCACTTACATATTCGCTTTGCAGAACTCTTCGAAGGGCTCTCATCTCATTTGGATCATTGCTCTGGTCTGGGAACTGGAAGCTCACTTGTTCAGATCTATTCTGTAATAACGACCTCAGTGCACTAAAAAGATTCTGCATTGAAAAAAAATCACAAATGTGATAATTAACAGATAAATACTGCATCAATAGAAAAATTGTCAAAGTCTTAACTCTAGGGGTGCTAGTCGAAAACTCTAAACCTGTACATATTGCATAGCCAGGGATCACGCAAAAGCAACGTGCAAAACTGGATTTTAAAACTGCAAGGATACAATTTAAAAAATATGATGATGAAGCGGATGATATATTTATAGATTTTAGGTTGAAGGAAGACAATTGAAATGTTGAACCACGAAATACGCACTTGTGTGTGTGTGTGTGTGTGTACAAACCAATGTCTCTGATACACTGTGCCCTCTGGCATGTCTGGAGACATGCACACAATAGGAAACAAAAGATTGTATACGTCTCCACAGGGCAATTTCTATAGATGAATACGTCTCCACAAGGTTTTTGTGAAATAGATACCAGTATGGATTTTACTCAAAAACTAGGAATTTCCAAGGTGGGTTGATCTGTCGCAAATGGAAGAGTTTTAGAAAAGGGATATTAAGTCCGAATTTCAGCCAAGGAAATCCATTCTATTTTGAAATAAGAGCATATTGAAACTTCGTTTTCAAACTCGAAAACTTTACTACACGAGAACATAGAAATGTCTCCACAAGGATACAAATGTAAACTAAAGAATCATGTGTACGCCTGGGTTTGACCTGAATGTTTTTTTTTCACTAGCCAGCTGGGCTACAAAACAGACTCTTAACTAGCCCGCTGGCATTTTCACTAGCCCGCATGTTTTTCTTTTATGCATGTAGAGTGTCTCGTAATGTGTATCCTGAGGTAATCTTGTTAGTGTTTTTGATAAACAGATAATAATAAATTAACCCTAAACAGTTAATAAAATGAGACACAGATTGATACAGGTTTGCTTTCTGAATTGAATGATTTATTTCTTCCTGTCCTTTCATCTTTGCTATTATACAAATAACGAATGCTTGTGAGTGCGATGGTAAGAATAATTTCATGAGGTGACAGATTGAATGTTCTATTCCACGAGGCGAAGCCGAGTGGAATAGAACATTCAATCTGTCACCGAATGAAATTATTCTTTCCATCGCACGAACGTAAAACATTCGTTATTTGTTTTATACAACACCTGAATAAATTCTCGTCATTTGATTGGTAAATTATAAACTACAATTTATTTCGATTTTAAAGATGTTGAACTACCCCTTCACGAAAATGTTTGAACCCAACGCTGTAGCGCTGGCTCTTTGGAACAATACGCGCTTCGCTGAACGCGCACACCATCATGCATTTTGCACGCAAATACCGCGTCATGGAACAAGCGCAAAGTGAAACGGTATAACGCATGGGTATAACGCATGGTCGCACCGTGCATTATACCGAATAATAATATGTCACGTGATCTACAATTCACCAATCAGATGACGGGGATTTATTCAGGTGTTGTATAAAGCCCAATAATTTTTGACTCGCCAGCCGGGCTACTTAGTGAAATGGTTCAATGGCTCACCCGATGGTTGTAAACATCATCGTTATGAAAAGCAGTGATACCCCCGGGCGAGGGCACGACTACTGCGGCAAATGGGAACTGCCGTTTAATGTTTGAATTTATACAAACGGTCCTATAAATTTACATAAAATGGCCACGCCCCCACTGTTACGAAATGACCATGACATTCATGACGTTAGTGAGAGAATGTAAAAAATCAATTATGCAAGGGCACTACTGAACATTGCGACTGTCTCTCTTGATCACTGATGTCTTGGGCCATGACTAAAGCATAACCAGCCCTTGTGCATATCCATGGCCAGATCATGTTCACATATCATCCAGTGTTACATGTAGGCCTACTTAGTTAAAATGATACACTTGATTTGATATTAATGGAAAACTTAAATCTCTCCCACTGATCTCTATATAAAGACTGGATAGCGGATAAAGAGCCGCACAATGAATGAATTGGACGCCATATTGGTGAGACCGGTGAGACCGGCTGGTGATCTACAAAGGACAAGTTGACGTCTTTATAGACAGCATGATTTCTTTTGTAACACCACGGTTCACTTAACTTATCTTTTTGACCACCACCACTGACCAAGGTTTGCAATTTTTCTAACGTCGTGGTTTGCATGTTCAATGCCGCAGTTCACTTTTTCGGGGTTTTGGAAATAATAACCACTACGGAAATGTGTCCTTTTTAGAACATCATAATTATGTGTACGTGATCAAAATGCGCGTCGGCTGTTGATACAACGCGCGCTGTAAATACGCGTAGAACGTTCATATTATACGCGGCCATCTTCGTGAGACCGGGGGCGAATTGGTCAATATGCAAAGCCTACTGTGTGAATGTTGTATGCATATCCGCTATCCAGTCTTTATAGATCAGTGATCTCTCCCCTCCCCCACCCACACAAAAACAGAATACATTATCAAAACCAATAAAATTACAAATTTACCAGAATCCGATATGGAACTAGCTGCATGGTAAGTCTGGATGGCCATCGTTTCGTATTCAGAGTGCTGTTAGGACCCACGCTCATGTGACAGGTGTGAGTACGAGTGATCTGATCATCAGTTTCT
Source organism: Patiria miniata (assembly GCF_015706575.1). Classification (NCBI taxonomy): domain Eukaryota; kingdom Metazoa; phylum Echinodermata; class Asteroidea; order Valvatida; family Asterinidae; genus Patiria; species Patiria miniata. Next base: position 930,885 of record NW_024037047.1, read on the forward strand.
GATGCAAAAACCCTGGGACCCTGCCAGAGAATGGAACGTTCAAGATAATTGTAAGAAATGAAGACTTTATTTCCAGAATGCGACTTATCCATTTGATAAAAAGGGAAAACTAATGCACAAAGCACACTTTAACGGGAGGGGGGGGGGGACCTATATAACAGCTGTTTCTAAATTCAATTCTTAAAAGTATTAACAACATTTGTCAACGTTAAAAAAAAAAAATACCAAAGTATTATGAAATACCTTGACTGTCAGTAGATAATAATAGTCTCAAGCATCCTATGAAACATTGGCACTTGGTGTGATGTAATTTTCAGAAAAGTTTAATTTTCGTACCAATTCCAACAATTATCGGCTGACTAACATCCAAAAAAACTGACTTTTTTCCCAAATACTGCACCCAATCTACCAAATTACAATAGTAAGTCCACATTTTGTTTGCACATCAGTTTCACAACCCTGAATGGCATGAAAGGGTGCAAGCAACATAGTCTGTTCCCTGACCTGACAATTCCCCGACATTTATAAATCACTGTTTTGTCTGAAGTACATTTAGGGTCAGGGTAACATTCTACAAGAACAACACCTTTTTTCTTGTTTTTTGTCAAGCATCTATTAAAACAAAACTTTAAAAGGTCTGTGTAACAATACTTGCTATAAAATACTTACCCCCAAATCCACCAATTTTTGAAAATTACAGCATAAAACTGCAGTACAGTGGCAGTATATTTGCACACAAATCTCTGAGAAACGTCACACATACATTTTTTACAGTGTTCTATGAACAGCTCTTGTTACCTGAAAAAAAAATGGTGCGTTGACAATTTTGTGGAATCAACATCCTACATTCTTTTTCCAGTCGGAAACAGTTTTTACTTAAAAGTTGTTGAAAGAATGAATGGATGAATGAAAGAACTGACTTGAACAATATCACGCCATTCCAGTTGGCCATGCCACAGCACTGTGTTCATCTGTTCTTCCAGTCTAACACCAGCGATGATATTCTGCTGCTGCTGCTGCTGCTGTGGCTGTGGCTGCTGCTGCTGCGGCTGCGGTTGCTGCTGCAATGCCATGGAAATCTATAGGCTGAGAAAAAGAGTAACAGACAATAGCAATGCCTCCACTTCACATATTGTTCCCACAGCCCTAAAGAACAGTGACTATTGCGACAATCCCAAGAATACGTTTGATGTATAACAAATAAGTTGCAGTCTTTATAAAATGGACAGGAAATGTGACTGGGATAATTGCTACCAGCATGCTGTACACTGCAAAAACTGTAGTGTTAATTTAACACCATTCGGTATACTATATAGGACAACACCAGTAAAATTTAACACCAGATGGTCCTATACAGATACCAACAGTGTAAATTTAACACTGCAGTTTTTGCAGTGTATGGTTTGATACAGCTCGACTAGTTAACTACAAGTAGTCAAGTCGGAAATCTGGCCAAAATTCCTTTTCAAAATGCACTTCGTCTGAAAAAAAATAGTATTGGAGACCAATTGAAATGAGGTAGGGGAAAAAATGTTGCAACCTGATGACGCCATTTTTTTCTTCATATAATCGTCTCAATGAAGGTCATACATTGCAATTAATGATGATAAGATTGAGACATGAATCTGGGACTGAGAAACATTTCAAATTTTGTATAATTATAATACAGGACCAGGAAATACTTAAAAAAAATTCTTGACTCCATATATACAATGTAGTGGTGTTCCCTAACGTGGCGCATTACCACGTTTCCCCCGACTTTCCACATCAGTGTTGCCAAACTTCTTTGTTGACAAACTTCAAATTCATTCAGTGAAATACTGGCACTTTTACCCTATTAATGCTTGCTATTTAACCTCTGTGAATAATTTAGGTGTCATGAAATTTAATCCGAAATTCAAAAACGGTGGCGTCTGGAAATTGGGCACAAAATCGGCTGAGTGTTCCCCAACGTGGCGCACTTGAATAAATCTCGGATAATTCCAGATTAACATTTAAGAATTTCTGTAAATGTGATAAATCTGATAAACCATTATTAATATTATCAGATGTCTACTTTTATACACAACTAAAAGTTTGTCAGAAAATTATTTGCTAATTGGCACTGAAAAAAGAAAGGAAAAAGAAAGAAAATATGTTTGAAAAGCTCAGGAAATATATTTTCCTAAAGCAAACAAGTCTAAGTTATTAAAAAAAAAAGTTTTATTGAGTTACATGGCCGGGACAGCACATATTTTTCATGAAGCGTCCCCTGCGCAGAATTAGGCAGGATTCTTTTTAACAACGGCAAAACTGCACGCTTTGGAATTCCCCGCTTGCTGCCACAAATAAAGAGATTTCGCTTTGTTAATCGGTACGGTGGATGATCGTAAGCCAACAATATAAGTTTTGTTGAGGAAAAGAGTGGTTGCTTTGCTATTTTTAAGCTACTTGGTTGCAAAGCCTTATCTGCGCAGAAATAGGAGGATCGAGGATGCATTGCGCTGCCAACGGCAGTGAAAAACGTGCTCTTTTTCCACTTTTTAGTTTTGGGGGTATTTTTTTCCGCAACAAAAATGCACAGTGTGAATTACTTTACTTTTACTTTATTCCACCTCATGGTACAATGCAAAAATATAAATAGGATTCTTCAAAATAAATTAGGTATGCTAAAACAAATAAGATAAGAAATAATGTACAAGTATTAATACCAAGAGATGCAGGGGACCCACAAAAAGCAAGCTTAACAGGCATAACAAAGTAACAGCAAACAACTTCAAAAACAATAATAAACAAAACTTAACTGAAATAAATTAAAGTAATCTAAACACAACAACAAAGAAATAATGCAGAACAAGTATTACTAACAACTGATAAAAAAAGCAACGTAACAACTAATGGACAACAGCTACAACGTGTATACAATCAAACTTACGGTCCTCCCAGGAATCGAGATGTGGCGGATCTGCTGAGTCCAGAATGTCTATGGCGATTCAGGGACTGGGATGTGCTTCTTCCCGTTGATGTAGAGATCCCCGTTCCTGAAGACAGGATTCTTGCCGTCTCGGTATGCCTTCTGCATGATGTCACGCAGTGATCTTTTCTTGGCGACATCAGCAGCAGGCATGTCTCTCAGCACGAAGATACCAGACTTCGCCAAAGATACCTTCATGGATTTTGCACGATCTAGCACAGTTTGTCTTTCTGACCGATACAGGAACTTTGGATGGTTTGCCGGTTCTGTGGGCATTCTCTATCTCCACATCTGTCATGCCGAATCGCTCTGTTAGCAGTTCTTTTATCTGGTTGAATGGGATGACCGGATCATTTGATTGCGACTCTGGTATGCCACCGAAGCGTAGATTGAAGTTACGTGAATACCGTTCTTGTTAAAGAATGGCGTCCCCAAGGTCAGCTATTTTCTCCTGGGCCCCTACCATCTGGCTTGTCGTTCTCGACTCGCCATTCTTTCCAGTAACATCTTGGATTTGGACTCCAGATCGTCGATGGTGGATGCTGAGAAATTCAGTGATTCTTCCATGGCCTTCTGTTTGCTTTCAATCTCTGATACCGAGAAATCAACTCTCGTTATAACAAGGTCGATGGGACTAGCCAAATTACCTCTTTATAACAGAAATGTTGTTATAAAAGGACAGCGAAACAAAGAAACACAAAGAGAACCTGAGATTTGGGACCTCAGAATTTGCTCTTTATAAGCAAAATCTCTTTATAAAAGTGCTCTTTATAATGAGAGTCGACTGTAAAGACTCCTGGTTCAGGAGAGCTTTATCGAGCTTCGCATTGAGGTCGGTGGCCAGGTTTCGAATTTCGCGCCTTAGACCATCAATGGCGTCACCATCTTCGATGTTGGGCGATCTGGCTACTGGGACAACGGATGGCGGACTTACAGTGTATCAAACCGTCTGGACTGGTTGAAGCCAGTGAAGCCCCTTTGTCCCCTCGTCTCGGCATGATGAATTCTTGTTATCGTTCTGATCAAGACCTTGGCATCTATTGGTCACTCACATTTGAAGTGATTTTTGGGACGATCCCGGGAGCTCATTACACACACGTCCGTCTACATGGCTAACTATTTTATATCCAATCTTGGGTACCTTGACTACTCAAAAAAACAAAACAACCAATATCAATTTGGACATGATTTTTCTACTATCCAGCTTAGGCCCTGTAAGGCGTCGATTAGGCCTACTCAAAACAAAGTTTTGGGGGACATGCCTCATTTTGCCTCAGTAAATAGACTTTGTGCACAATCGCGGAAGGTCATCATGATCAGGTTGCAACATTTTTTCCCTAACTCCTGCACTAACGTTACTTACGTGGTCGTCTATAACACTACGCCGAGGGAAGATGAATAATGATTGATATTAATGTATTGCACGGGGTAAAATGTTTTTCACCGTGTACAGTATCGACCAAAGAACCTAGTTGATCCATGGAGGAATCGAAATCCATGACACATCACGTTCACATGACATGCATGACGTTGGTTTGTGATTGTTTTTGCGGAAGTGCATATAATGTGGTCGGGCGCCCTCCAGAGCTAGAGCTTGACACGTTATACCCCCCCCCCCCCCCCAAGGGCCATTTTTCCAAATCTCGGATTCGTATCAGGTTTGGCTATCAAAACATAGTGGGGGGCATTTGATCAATTCAAAGCTTTTTTAAATAATTAATGCACCGTTTTGATTTAAGGTAGGCAAGTAAGCCCTAGGTTTGAATTGCATGTAGATGCATGGAGCTATTATACAAATATTGAATGCTTCGAGTGGTGTAGTAAAACTAGCCTCCCGAGGTGATCCATGGACATTCTATTTTCCCGAGGCGAAGCCGAGGGAAAATAGAATGATCCATGGATCACCGGGAGGCTAGTTTTACTTCACCACGAGATAAAGCATTCAATATTTGTTTTATAACACTTCACCCACAGATTCTGCTTGATTTTAATATTTTAAATTATTTAAATCTGAACACAGCTGAAATAAACTTCAATTTCAATACAAAATTGGTGCAAAATGTATTTCTCTCTTAAAAACTACCCCTTCACGAAATGTTTGAACCCAAGTCTGCGGCGCGTACACCAGCATGCATTTGCACACAAATACCGCGCCGTGGAAATAGTACTTTGGTTGCTTATGTATACATGTAGTACTTTGGTTGCTATGCGCATAGTACTTTTGAAACTATGAATTGGATATTTAAATCGACTTAGTTAATTTCGTGGTATCGTTCTCTACAAGGGAAAATGAAACATGGGAAATAAGGGAACATATAAGTTTAAATTCAAGCATCTTTTCGCTTCTTTGCGTGGTAATTGGAAGGCAGGGACATACACTTGAAAAATACAGAAATCAAAACGGTTTACGAATTCGTTTGCCTCAGTACTCTGGGTATTTATTCCAACCGATGTGTGTAGTGAAACATTTTACAAAATATACAAAGAAGAAGACAAATTATTAGTTTTTGTACAAAGAATGGACTGGAAAACAGTATTAATCTAAGAACAACTAAAACTTAAGAAAGAGTGAATTTTGTTTTTGAAAATAAAAAAGTAAAACAATCACATCAATTCACATCAGCTGCTGTGTACATACATGATACATAACTATGTGCAGAGATTTAAGCAATAATTTGTTGTTTACCTTGGGCAAAATAAACGGAACTGGCATTTTGGAATATTGAAATCATGCTTACAAATGAAACCATTGCACTTGTTTTTATAACTACAGGTACTTGACAACTGCAGGTTAATTGGGTTGCAAGGTGAATATTATTATAACATAACTATATTCTGTTGATGAACAGTAGTTAAAGCTATAGTCCATCATTTGCAGCCATCCGAAAAGTAACTGGCGTAATTATTGTTGAAAAACAAACTTGGTTGAAAGATAGTAAGGGGACTAAACTCCCTGTGAAATTATTCTTTCTGGCAAGCTGTCATTTTGAAGTAATCAACGAAAGAAGGCATTTCCAACGGTGATTCTTAAGAAGCACCGTAGGAAAATTTAAATTAGTAGTTCGTTTTGTTATTCAGAGCAGCGCGTACAAGTATTGGAACGACGCACACGCGCGCGCGGTTGTTATAATTCGTCGGATCAGTGCGCGACGTCGCGTATAGCTGCAATTCAAAACAATTCAAAACAATTCAAAACATGATTTAGTAACTTTTGATTTGAAATTGAGATCTTAGAATGCTGTTTTTCTCGGAATATACAGCTGAAGCTGAGCTGAAACTTCATCAAGTAAGTTGTTCAGTATCCTTCATTAGATTTTGAACACGTTTGTTGCTTCAAACGAACAAAATGCACTAATTAAAAATGATGGACTATAGCTTTAATTCAGTCAACATTTTTTTGAAATTCTTTCATTTTGCAGCAATTACAATTGGGAAATACACCTGCTTGCCCCTAATTTAAAGTGAAAATCTGACATGAAATATAGTCAGATTTTGTTGTTTAAAATAGGCAGTGGATATTGGCCAACTGCTTCTACCAGAAAGCAACAAAAGAACGGATGTTCTATTCCAATATTTTTAAAATATGTAAGTAAGAATGTAGAATAAAACTTTAAAATGAATGAACTTTCAGCGCGACTTGAACGACAATACAACGTATTAGGAAAGAACGTATGATGTAGCAACCTAACACCAAATTTTGTGGTTGTGTAGAAAGTCTATAGAGAGTTGAGTGCATTTTCAAAAATTTACAAAATTGGAAATGTTTTTCAATCCCATATTCATGTCATTTTTGCAATGACTGACCTTCATTGAGATAATAAGTGATGAAAACTGTGGCGTCAGGATGCACCAATCGTTCCCAACAGTCTAATCTAGAATAGAAGTTAATGAAATTGACCGAGTAGATGCTTTTAATAACATGTACGTCTTATGAACACATCTATACCCTGTATGTGTGAACAAAAACTAGTGTCAATAAATGATAAAAACCTCCTTGACTGTAATCCGATCCAAACTGAAGAGGGGCCCATAGCTACACGATCGCCGCAATATCTTGATAATATTTGAAACAATGTACAACATTGAAAATTGAATAAGGGGAGTTTTAGCCGAAAAAGCTGCCATGCCCCCTATGGTAAATGCCAGAGAATAACATTGTGTCAATGAGGGCAGCAAACGTGGGGTGCTGTGGTCCAATGGTTGCAGTGTTCGACTCATGTGCCGTGGTACACAGGTTCGAATCCTGACCGTGGGAACATGGTGCTTGTGCTCTTGAGCAAGGCACTTTACCATTATTGCTTTGTCTTTCTGATGGGACGTAAATCCGTAGGTCCCGTGTGTTGTGTAATGCACGTTAACCCACTGCAACACTTATCGCTAAGAGAAGGGGTTCTCCCCAGTGTTTCTGGCAGTGGCTGCAATACGCGCGCGCCGCAGCACTTTGTAAACCCTAAGGTGCTACATATTGGGTCTCATATTTCTCATTCATTTACCTGTCTTTAAAGGGAATATACATCATTTGCTTTTGCTGTAGTTTTCAGAAATGGATGGAATTAGGGGGTTGGAAATATAGCAAATATAGTTACACTGACTTTTTTGAGGTTTTGGGTTCAAAAATGCTATAAAAACCAAGAAAAACAATACTTTTCCTGTAGTCTGGTTCCCTGACTCCATATAAGAAGAAACAGAGCAGTTTACATACATTGGGGAATTGTAAGGTCAGGGAACCAGTCTAGCTGGCTTGTACCCGCTCATAGGTGTGTAATCGATTGCAAACAAGTGCGATGGTCAATTGGGGCCAGTATTTGAAAAAAAGCCAGTTTTTTCCAACGCTGGTCGGCCGACCAGCGTTGGAAATTGATACAAAAATACCACTTTTCTTGAAAATGACAGTATACCAGGTGCCATGATTTTACAGGATGCTTTACACTGTCATTCACTAACAGTCCAGCAAGGTAGTTCAAAATGATTTGGTAGTTTTATTTTTTGATGTTTGCAAATGTTGTATTTTCCCTTTAACAATAGACATCATTTCCAGCGCCTTGAGTACCTAAATAGTAAAAGGCCAGTTAGTTTTATGATACGGCTCTAGCACTCCAACAAAAAAATTAAAGCTAATTACATGTAGCCTGTTTTAGTTTTCCAAATGATGCGTTGATGCATATTTTGTGGTTGAATTCGCAAGCTTCCCAATGTTTCATTAATTCTCCCAGGGAGATCTTGGTCAAAATTTTTCCCTCTCTCTCCTACTTTGTAAAACTGAAAATTTGAAAGTAAACGTGCTGTCAGAAAATAGGCCTAAATGTGTCAATTTATGAGCGAATTGTCAATTGAAATGTGTGAAATCCATTCACTATGCGCATGTACAAGTATGGCACAAAACAGTCGTTTGATTGCAGAGCCGTACCTTGACGTTATCAAAATGGGCTCGTAGCAGATTGCTCTCGACGGCGTTTGTTTTCCTTATGGATTTTTTGCAGAGCTGTTTTACTACTTTTTTTTAATGACCTCCCCTTATTTAATGTTCGATGTTGATATTGTTTCAAAAATGTACAATCTTCAAGGGTAGTCATTGTCTGACACATTAATGGAACTGTTCTTTAAAGTACCCCTCCCCCAAAGTTTCCTTTTTAAATATTTCATTACTTGCCAATCAAACATAATCTACAACTTTATGACAAACGGGTGGTTTGCCATGACAACTGTTGCTGAGTTACCCGTATCTGTGGTTGTATACGCTGTTGAAGTGTGACATCACGCGGGGTCGTTTCCAACAGTGATGTGTCTAAACAATGTCTCGCCCACCATTTTTACCATAGGATTTGGATGGGCGATTCAGTTGAACATTTTCTAGTTGAAATTTCTCAGACTATTATAAGATGGAATTTTTGCGCCGGGGTGATATAAATCAAATTAGGTTTTTGCCCTTCACCGACGTTTTTAAACACTGTATACTCAGTGTGTTACCTCCCGGATGAAAGTTGGAAAAAATCACTCGGGTGGGACTCGAACCCACGACCTCCTGCTTTCTAGTGCAGACGTCTTACCACTCGACCACCGAGCTAACGGGATCGGTTGGCTGCACTAGAAAGCAGGAGGTCGTGGGTTCGAGTCCCACCCGAGTGATTTTTTCCAACTTTCACTCGGGAGGTAACACACTGAGTATACAGTGGTTAAAAACGTCGGTGAAGGGCAAACCTAATTTGAATTTCTCAGACATTAAGAATAAATGAAATTAGGCAATAGGATAGCGCTTCGTAGCTGACTGTAGTCCTCAATCAGAACATGACGGATGCCGTTATTTTTCGTTCCAAGGGATAAAAAGTTGATGAAAAACGGGGCACCGTGCAATCGCTATGTAAGGCCAGGTTTGTTTGGACACATCACCCAGGGCAACGCGTGACCTTGGCGGTGTAAGACATAACCTTCTACGGCGTTTAGTAAAGTCCATTACAAGTCCTCTCATGTCGAACTATTCAAATGATATGTGGCAACAGCATTCCTGTGTAATAGTTCATCCTCTGTTACTTGTGATGGACTTGTGAAAGGACTTGTGTACTCGACGACAAGACTGGCTGTTGTTGTTGCTGCATCATAATTGGTTGCTCGGGTTGTTGGAGGTGGAGCTGTTGCTGTCGATTGACAGCTGGCTGTTGCTGTCGCTGTTGCTGATGTCGCTGCTGATGCTGTTGTCATTGCTGTCGCTGCTGCTGTTGCTGCTGCTGCTGTCATTGCTGTTGCTGCAGTCGTTGCTGTTGCTGCAGCATTTTACCCCGTTAGGAATGCCTGGCCAACCGCCCTGAATATACAAAAAGTTACCAACTTTATAGCAGCAGACTTCCAAATATGGCTTCAAACCAAGTCATGTGACTAGCATGGTTCTCTGGTTCCTTAGTTAGACACGTGACTGCGATCAAATTCTCCATCCTAGAGCAAAAGGACACACTTGGGCAAGTATTACAAGTTTCAGTTGGAAGTTTTGAAAGTGCATAAGTTTGTGAGTAAAGGAACCATTTTCAATCTTCCAGCAAACATTTCTGTTTAAAAGAGAACAAAAACCACTTTGAGGTCATTAGAGTCAGCTAACTACAATGTAATTAGCAATGTCTTAAACCAGCAAGAATGTCAAGGATAGAGGGCAGTAACACTGGGCGAGTAACTTGATGACACAAGTACTCGCGAGTAGTTTATGCTACTCGTTGCTCTACTCGAGTACTTGTCCTGGTGCGAGTAGGAGCAGGTACTGACAAGTAGCAAATTACGTACTCAGCAAACAGGGAATCACTCCCTCCACCTAGGATTCCATTCGCACAGTCAGGATATCTCACAGACTGGGACCGTGAGTGCATAAAAACGTGCAAAATTACTACTGACGTTTTTTTACTCACCATTAGGCTAATTAATGCCCACACAACACATACATCAAAATGCTATAGTTGCAAGCATGTCACCTGCAAAATTTGAGACCTTAAATCCAATTTTAAGGCAAGGTTTTGGCAGTTCAAAAACCACCCACGTCAATCTCCATGCTCTGGAAATGGGTGTGTGATTCCCAAGGTATTCAGGGTAGGTGTAGGAAGAGCCTTGCAGCTTACTTGTTTTTTAATCAATGGCCAAATGAACATAGCGCCCTCTGCTAAAAAATGAAACATTTTGCATTCACTCAGATCAACAAGAGGGCGCTGTTTTATCTACACGATGAAAATGTTATAGCTGAGGAGTCTTTTTGCACAATGCATTGCAGTACACATCAATGTGATGTCTCACGTATGGATTTCAATAACCCTCTGCAAAATTAGAATTAAAAGCTGAAATTTTGGTGATGCAATGCTCACAACAACAACTTTGCTAGGCAGAAGTTTCAGGGATTATTGAAGAAACTGTAGTGAGTAAGAAGCTTGCAAATTTGATTCACACTGGTTTTATTATGCAGCACAAAGTTTTGCACGATATGGATACCTTAAGTTTTGGGACTCTCATACACAGTATTGAGAGTCCCAAATTTTCGGACTAGATATCTCAGTGGTGAAGAATGTGGTGTGACTAGCACACTATTTGCTTGTACGTTACTAAAAACGTCATACTAAATTGTATGTCATTTTTCTGCTTTTAAGGGAATTTGGTTAAAAGCTTGCAAGTACTCGACTACTCCCGAGTAATTTCTCTGGGAGTACTCGAGTTGAAAAATCCACTACTCGCCCAGGCCTAGCGGACAGGGTTTTGATAATTTTTTTAGGGATTTCTTTTGGTAAAACAAGGAGGTAGACAACAAAACCCAACACATATTTGTAATTTGTTTTCTCTCTCTATTGGTATTATGTTTATTTTCTGAGTAAATTCCATTTATTGTGTTTATAGCGCCTTGAGCGCCTTAATAGGTGGATATGTGCGCTTTATAAATCTTCATTAGTACGTACATAAAGATGGCGATCACTGTAATACAGTATGTAAAACTGTATTGATTCCAACGGCCACATCTGAAAATGAAAACTGCAATTTCTACCCAAAGATACTGTTCAACATGACCAAAAAATAGGGTCATTACATATATATGAAGTGCTTATTGTTGCAGAAGTCATTTTGAAGTGATAGAAATAGTGTAAGGACTAAAACAAAAGAGAGGCCACGACTTTTAGTGAAACAGGAAGTAATAAGGATACCATAATCATATAATGTCTGGCGGAGCTAAACTGTGCCAAAGAATTTAACCTTTAATTTATATGCACAGTTTGTTGTGAGACACAAAATTAATATCAACGCAAAATATAACAAAGAAAGAAAAAATTAAAATGGTGTCAGAAATAGCCTTTAAAGGTAATATACGACATTTGCAAACATAAAAAAAAACCGTTAAGTACCAAATTATCGTACCATGAAATACGTTACATGACTGTAAGTGAATAATAGTCTCAAGCATTCTGTGAAATCATGGCACCTGGTATGCAGTCATTTTCAAGAAAAATGGAATTTTTGTATCAGTTTCTAATAATGGTCGGCCGACCATTGTTGGAAAAAAAAATGACTTTTTCAAATACTGCCCCCAATTTACTAAATTTAGGTTTTTGTTTGCAAATTTGTTTGCAATCGGTTACACATCCGTGAAGGGGTGCCAACCAGCTAGTCTAGTTCCCTGACCACACCATTCCCTGACGTATATCAACTGTTCTGTTTCGTCTGAAGCACATGTAGGTTCAGGGAACCAGACAAGAACAGCATTTTCAGATCTTAGTTTTTCCAGCATCTATGAACACAAAACTTTAAACAGGTCAGTGTAACAATATTTGCTACAAAATTTACTAAGGCCAAAAAAAAAAGTTTCCGGTTTCTGGTATGCGCGCGTGTCGCCGTAGCCATGCGCGTCGGCAAAATGAAAAAGTTTTTTTTTCAATGAAAGATGGTGTCTCCAAACCGCCAAACTCACTGGTTTGACTGGAATCCTGCTGCTGCACAATTTGAACGTGTTTTTAGATTGGGTTATGGTCGAGAATAAGCTTTATGTGGCCTCTCTGGACTCCCACATACTTGCACTAAGTTTAGTCGGGCACCATTTGCAGACATTTGAAGCAAAAAATATCAGGTAAAAAAAAAAAAAAGCCGCGTCGCTGCACCACTTTTTGGGCAAGCTCCATACCAGAAACCGGAGACTTTTTTGGGGGGGGGGGGGCCTAACCCCCAAATCCATCCATTTCTGAAACTTACAGCAAAAGCAAATGTCGTATATTACCTTTAAAACCCACTTTCCCGTTCTTACCATGTGATGTCGCGCCCCGTACAAGCCATTTATCTTGGTTTGTTTCTTCATGAGCAGCTGGTACTTTTTGATGAATCCAGCCTGGTCGTTGGGGATAAACCCATTGAACTCGGATTTGCATTGGGAGTACGTCAGTATCAAAATAGGAATGTTACAGGCAGCATCGGTGGGGAAATGAACAAGACCAACCTGTGGACAAAACAATTTGGCGAAGAATTCAGAATCTGTTGGTACTTGGTTGGTGGTCCTCTGAAATATTCCATCTAGGGAATTTAAACTGGAGGTGTGGCACCAGGGTTTACAAGGGGCTGCGGCCACTGCCAGAAACACTGAGGCGAACCCCTTCTCTTAACGACAAGCGTTACTGGGTTCTTTAACGTGCATTACACAACACACGGGACCTACGGCTTTACGTCCCATCCGAAGGACGAAGCAATAGTGGTAAAGTGCCTTGCTCAAGAGCACAAGCACCATGTTCGCACGGCCAGGATTCGAACCCGTGTACCACGGCACACGAGTCGAACACCGTAACCATTGGACCACAGTTGTTATATAATTGTACATAAAATCGGTAAACATAAGTTGATGTTTGTTTATAACCCAATGTTCGGAATACTGGTGTTTGTTATAACGATGTTTGATTAACTGTATACTTGAAACCATTTATAGTCAATGAATGAATACAACTTGCAGACTTCCACCTAAAAATAGTAATACACACAAAAAAAATTGAGACTTACACAACTGCCTTGCATGACTTCCATTAGAGCTGTCGGGATCGTTGCCTTGCTCAGGAAACTGGAAGCCAACTTGTTGAGAGCTACACAGTAACGTACTCAATCCTTGCTGCATTCAGAGTACAACAAATATAAAAATGCACCGGTTGAATGAAGAAATCAAACGCAGCATCCCTATCTGAAAAATTTGGTGTTCTACCAGTGCGCTATCTAGCCCTTCTGTAAGTCTTTTTAATAATAATAATACCGGAGTCTTATATAGCGCACGTATCTACCAACAATAAGGTACTCAAGGCGCTGGAAATTATGTCTATTATTAAAGACAGGTAAATAAAGTTTATGAGAAATATGAGACCCATTATGTAGCACCTTGTAAGGGTTTACAAGGTACTGCGGCGCATATTGCGGCCACTGCCGGAAACACCGGGGCGAACCCCTTCTCTTACACTAAAATAGCTTCTTTTCTTTTTTTAAACTACAAAAAAAATCTAATCTAAATAATTAAGACGGCCTGATGTTGCGACCGTAAGGAACATCTCAAAAGTCAAAACGCTTGGAACATTCCACCGGGGAACATCGCCTGTTCAATCGAGACATGTGAGAACATGCATTGTTCCCACTAGCAACAGTGGTGGTCAATGCACGTGCACACTTAATACTCGGGAACGGCCTGTTTTAGTTGGGAACATCCTGAGCACACAGCGCGTTCCCGATGGGAACACAGCGCATTCCAGATGGGAACACAGCGCGTTCCCGATGGGAACACAGCGCTTTCCCGATGGGAACACAGCGCGTTCCCGATGGGAACACAGCGCGTTCCCGATGGGAACACAGCGCTTTCCCGATGGGAACACAGCGCGTTCCAGATGGGAACACAGCGCGTTCCCGATGGGAACACAGCGCATTCCAGATGGGAATACAGTGCGTTCCCGATGGGAACACAGCGCGTTCCTGATGGGAACACAGCGCGTTCCCGATGGGAACACAGTGCGTTCCCGATGGGAACACAGCGCTTTCCTGATGGGAACACAGCGCGTTCCCGATGGGAACACAGCGCGTTCCCAATGGGAACACAGCGCTTTCCCGATGGGAACACAGCGCGTTCCAGATGGGAACACAGCGCGTTCCCGATGGGAACACAGCGCGTTCCAGATGGGAATACAGTGCGTTCCCGATGGGAACACAGCGCGTTCCAGATGGGCACACAGCGCATTCCCGATGGGAACACAGCGCGTTCCCGATGGGAACACAGCGCGTTCCAGATGGGAACACAGCGCATTCCCGATGGGAACACAGCGCGTTCCCGATGGGAACACAGCGCGTTCCAGATGGGCACACAGCGCATTCCCGATGGGAACACAGTGCGTTCCCGATGGGAACACAGCGCGTTCCAGATGGGAACACAGCGCGTTCCCGTTGGGCACACAGCGCGTTCCCGATGGGCACACAGCGCATTCCCGATGGGCACACAGCGCGTTCCCGATGGGCACACAGCGCGTTCCCGATGGGCACACAGCGCGTTCCCGATGTGAACACACAGTGTTCCTAAAAGGAAAGTTCCACACGTACTGAACAGGAACATTCCAACTTTTGAGACACTCCCTTAAAAAAAAATTTCCTTCAGAGGCATATGACAGAGGCACATGCAACAAACATGTAGGGGACACACACGCATGCAGGGTTAGGAGAAACACAAAAAAAGGGGTTGAATAGTGGACAGACCAGTGGGTGAAGATCACAGGGAATGGGGTAGAGGAATGAACAAAGGACGGATTGAATAGGGGACAAGACCAAGAGGGGTTTAATTAGGGGACGGGCCAGTGTTGGTGAAGATCACAGGGAAAGGGGTAGAGGAACGAACAAAGGACGGATTAAATAGGGGACAAGACCAAGAGGGGTTAATTAGGGGCCAGGCCAGTGTTGGTGAAGATCACAGGGAAAGGGGTAGAAGAACCAGCAAAGGATAGATTAAATTGGAAACAAGGCCAAGAGGGGTTAATAAGGGGACAGACCAGTGTGGGTGAAGATCACAGGGAAAGGGGTGGAGGAACGAACAAAGGACAGATTAAATAGGGGACAAGACCAAGAAGGGTTTAATAAGGGGACAGGCCAGTGTGGGTGAAGATCACAGGGAAAGGGTAGAAGAATTAACAAAGAACGGATTACATAGGGGACAAGATCAAGAGGGGTTAATTAGGGGACAGGCCACTGTTGGTGAAGATCACAGGGAAAGGGGTAGAGGAACGAACAAAGAACGGATTAAATAGGGGACAAGACCAAGAAGGGTTTAATAAGGGGACAGGCCAGTGTTGGTGAAGATCACAGGGAAAGGGGTAGAGGAACGAACAAATGACGGATTAAATAGGCGACAAGACCAAGAGGGGTTAATTAGGGGACAGACCAGTGTTGGTGAAGATCACAGGGAAAGGGGTAGAAGAACGAAGAAAGGACGGATTAAATAGAGGACAAGACCAAGAGGGGTTAATTAGGGGACACTGGACAGACCAGTGTGGGTGAAGATCACAGGGAAAGGGGTGGAGGAACGAATAGAGGACGGATTAATTAGGCGACAAGACCAAGAGGGGTTAATTAGGGGCCAGGCCAGTGTTGGTTAAGATCTAAGAGAATGGAACAAAGGAGTGTGATAGTGGGTAATGGACTAAGGGGGATGGGGGGGGGGGGATTACGAGGAGAAAGGAGTGCACAAGGGCTAACTAAGGGGATTATCTATAATGAAATTGAAAAGTTAATCATTTTCAAGTTGGATGTTGAGCCAAAATGTGATGCTATCAAGATGCATGAGTCGTTTCAACCCTGGTCAAAATTTTGTTATTACAGATTTGAAAAGAGCACAATCTCAGCATTACTGCTGTGAAAACCGCATGCTGATACCATCTTTAGTTCAAAAATTAGTTGGAAGTTGGAGCACCAAAAGATGTGATAAAGTGATATGATGAAGTGGCCCTATTTTGGCCCGTTATCTCCAAATAAAAATTTCTGACAAACGACTCATTTAGCTTGATCGCATTACATATGGTTGAATAGTCGGAAGACGATTCATCCACACTTTCTCCCAATCAAAAATAATTAGAATGAGTTATATAACTGACATACAGATCCTTGTCATTTGATTGGTGGAACTCACATCACGTGACATTCGTAATTGCTCCCATTCACGCCGCAGCTCAAAAAGTACTATGTGCCCATGGGAAATGGGAAATACTATTGAACAGTAAGGATCATCCTTGTTCCGTGACGTGGTATTTGTGTGCAAATGCATGCTGGTGTGCGCATTCAGCGTAGCGCGTAGCGCGTATTGTTTCAAAGAGCCGGCGCTACAGCGTTGGGTTCAAACATTTTCGTGAAAAGTTGGTTTGGAAGAGAGAAAGACATTTTCCTCCAGTTTTGTATTGAAATAAAAGTTCAAATGTATCAAATGACAAGGATCTATATGTCAGTTATATAAAACAAATATTGAGTGGCTTTAAATTGTGAAATGGGAGGAATATTATCGCTCAGTAAAATCTGGACTTTTCCGGTTCACTCGGCTTCGCACCGTGAAATGGAAAAGTCCAGATTTTACCTTGCGATAATATTCCTCCCATTCCACGCTGAACCACTCAATATTTGTATAACTCCACTGACAAGCATGTGTTTTACCCATAGTTGCTGTGGTATAAACTCCATGATAAGTTTCTGTGGCCACTGCTTCACGGTCAGGGTGCTGATTGGTCCGACGGTCACATGACACGTGTGAGTACAAGTGACCTTAGCTTCACTGGCGGCCATCTTGGGGCGCTGGAGAGCAACACAAACGGAACATGAACATGATGAACAACAACATTAATCCTACCTCCCCATTGTGTGTAACCTCCACTAAAAACTTCTGAGAGAAAACAGTCAATCTAGCTGTAAACTGGCCAGCCCTCTAATCTATCGTAATCCTTTGTCCGAACAGTGGCTTTATAATCCCTAACACTTAGTGTAATAAAGCCACATGTGCTGTGACTCAGCTGATATTGACAAGTGCAGGGGATTAGCAGCAGTATATGATAACAGTGGCCAGTTTGTTGACAAAGGGATTAACAAGATAAGAGTGTACATGTACCTCTAGAAGTGCTGTATTCTATCCGAGTTTACAGGCCCTAACTCGGAAAGCTGCTAGAAGCAGTTACACCTGGTGCAGGGCAAATATTCTACAAATTAAGTCACTTGTTTAAGAAATGAGCTGCACATTCTTTGAGCTTCAAGATTGGCAGTCATCAAGCCCAGACCAACGTCCCTCTTTCTTCTATCCTACAAAAGCTCCAGATGGAATTTGAAGGATACGGGGTGGAATAGATATCTATACTACAATTCCAGGAATCTCTGTCCCGTCTGTATTTCGATTATCTCTAGAACGGGGCATCGTGTGAAGTTGAAAATCGGCGGGTATATTGCTCGGGACCACAGAATGTGCAGTGCCAAGTTGGAAGTTGTTTGGACGAGCGGTTCTTGAAAAAGCTGCAATAAAGCAGCATTTTCTGAGCCTCAACGTGGCAGATTATAGCCTAGAACACGCACAGTCCTTTTCAATTGTTTACGTTATGTTTGGGCTAAAGCGCGCGTGCTCAATATGACGCAACAATGAAAAAAGGATGGGCACACGCATTGTAGGGAGATCATTGTCCAGAGTATTGGGGAATAGCATGCACTGCGTACCATGTTTCCGGAACTCACGTACGTGAGTAGCTGCACAGGGACATGCTTTTTGCAGGTGACTGAGCAACCATCACTGTAGGGCGATACCATTGTCCAGTATGGGTGAATATCAGTGCCGGGAATGGCCTGGCTACATGTACAAAGTGCGTTCAACCTGTGAGTTTGAGTTCAACCTGTGAAAACAACACAATTGAATCGTGTGCGTTGTTTGCATGATGTGAGCAGTTTGCAATTGCCCCCACCGAACAGACGCATTTTCCGACGGGCCCTGCACTAGTAAGTACATTTGCTTCACAATTGTATTGTGGGTTTAATCAGTTTTGGAGTTGAATCGATGAAAGAACTTACCTCGTGCCATTCTAGTTGCCCTTGCCATAACACCTTACTCATTTGGTGCTGCTGCTGCTGTTGTTGCTGTTGCTGCTGTTGTTGCTGCTGCTGCTGCTGTTGTTGCTGCTGTTGCTGCTGCTGCTGCTGCTGCTGTTGTTGTTGCTGCTGTTGCTGCTGCTGCTGTTGTTGCTGCTGCTGCTGCTGTTGTTGTTGCCGCTGCTGCTGCAGCCGCACTCGCTGCAGCTGCAGGAATTGCTGTTGTGGCAGCAGCTGTTGGAATCGCTGTTGTGGCAGCAAGGGCAGCTGCTGTGGCTGCTGCTGTTGCTGTCGCAGCCGTAGCATTTGCTGCTGCTGCAGCCGCTGTTGCAGCGCTTGCTGCTGCTGCAGCTGTTGCAACTGCTCACTCATCCCTTCAGGCTGAGAGATTAAACAACAAGAAAATGAAACAAAGTTGTTAGCATTTTGGTCTGTTAACAACAAAATTAAAGTAGAATGCAATAACTTAAGCATAAAATACATTTTAGACAGAAGATTATCGAGTCCTGAGACACCAGCAATGTATCATCCTCATTCTCACAATCACTTGAAACATAAAAGGAAGAAATAGGTATGCTCAAACTTTTAATGCACCGGTAAAAAACTCAGTGATGGAGGACAGAGTACAGACTTGAGTCCATTGTTAATGACTCATGATTCGGCTCAGACTCATAGCCTTTGGACTCCGCTTGGCTCCACCTGGTTAGTGGCTGGCTCGGACTACCTGTCGGACTTGATCATGTTGATTCAAGTTCTTTTAAAAAAACTGTGTTTAAACTTAAGAAGAAAAAAGAAAGGTTTGTAAATGGTCCCGCGTCTGTCGTCTGATAACTTTTAACTCCTACCTAGGAAAATCTCTTTGAGATACTGCATCTCACTAGGCTGTAAAATAGTCGCAAGAGACCGATCCGACAGTCACTGTATTCTCAGTGTACTTTTGTGTGTATGTGTGCTGCTATAAAAAACTTTTCGGGACTGGACTTGAACTTGGCTCGTACTTGACAATTTGGACTCGGACTTGAGCTGGACTCGGACAAAAAATGGACTCAGTCTCAGACTTGGCTCGAACTCGAGCCGGCTCAGCTTGGACTCGGATGAGGTGGACTCGTCTTACATCACTGAAAAAACTCCTGAGGACTTTGTGGGTTACGGTAGTGTTGTATTTGAGCAGCGTTGTTGACTCGAGTCGCTGACTCGGACTGGACTTGCTTTTTTTCTTACTTGAGACTTGACCTGAGTTGGAAAAAAATGACTTGTGACTTGCAGTGTTGGAGTACTCGTACTCGTATTCGAGTACAACTCGAGTACACGCAAGTACTCAGCCCGTACTCGACTACTCAAAAATTATTTGGACTCGGCCATATTCGATTCTTTGCACTCAAATTTTGCACGGACTCAATGGTTTGGTACAAATCGAGTACATTTCTTTTGAATCAAGTCCATAGCTCAACCTGGAACGCAACGCTAGCGCGGTTGCAGTCTGTAGTACGGCCTTGTCTAGTTCCCGCCTCCTCAATACCACTAACATTGAAGTCGCAGAACTGAGGATTCTTGAATCAGGAGCCAGCCAAGCCCATGGCTCTTATGTTCGCCGCTTCACGGTTACCAGTGAGGCCATTTGGAGATTTTGCAAAATCCTTGCCCCAAATTAAAGCTTTGTGAGCAAATTTTAAGCACATATTGTCCCGTTGCCCAGGGAAATCTTGGGAATTTTACAGAAATTATAATTGTGTGATCGTAAAGCCTTTCTACAGATACGTCGACTACACGTGCGTATATCACATATCGTTGTCCGTGCAACAAGGTCGTATCTCCTAAACTGGGCCATACATGAAATGAAATGCGACAAAGGCCCATCACCTAGCTGTTACTTATAATAATAATAATAATAATAATAATTTGGGAGGCTAATCATCCTTACTGGCAGCTGGTGTGCAGAATTGCGAAGGACGCGGCTACAACGTGGTCGGGCCGCTGGCACGTAAAGGCGCCTATGGCTGCCGGCCACATCGGCCCATATATGACCACGGAGCACAGCCTGAGATCGAAAGTGTTTGATTTTTCCGGAGGGAGGAAAACCAGAGGGCCCGGAGAAAAACCCTCGTGGCACAGGAGAGAACCAATGCACAACTCTACTCACATGTGACCCGCGGCCAGGATTCGAACCGTGGTCACCTTGGTGAGAGGCGAGCGCTTTACGCACAAGCCACCCATGCCACCCACTTGTGACTGGACTTGTGAGTTGACATGTAATCTTTCATGAGTACCTTGAGAACAACCCTGGAAATATGGTCACAAATATCGTCAGTGATGACACCACCAAGTTAAACTCATGTACATGTACATACCAGTAAAAACTAACAATCAGAGAAAACGGCATCTAAAGTTGAAGGCCTTCTACCGGTAGAACAACACTTTGCTTCAAAATGGCAGAGTATTTTCAGTTTTGTTTCTTGTCGTGGACACTTGATGAATTGAATTCATTAGATTTACTGATTTCCTCCTGTTTGTACATTAAATCATCAAGAAATAAGAGAAAAATTTTGAGTGATTTGTGAAACCAAAAAAGCTGCGAAACTGTAAATTTCCGTTTTCACGAAGTAGTACGCTTCAATGTATTACAACAAAAAACGGGGTCAGCACGTGCGCGCTCATACAAGGAGAGTGTTACTTCATGAAAACGTTTTTGCTCGCATTTGAGCAGAGTGCGTACCACGCATTACAATGGTAAAATGGAACTTGAGTGTTACTTCGTGAAAACAAAAATTGTCACATTCGCGCAAAAGTTGCCATGGATAATTAGCGTAATTATTAAAGTAAAGCTCCTGAAGCTTTGAAACTTTGTGCACTGGTAGGCCTTGATGAATAATGGTTAAAAATGTAAAAAACTGAAAACCAAAAAAAAAATATGGTTTAAAGGGAAAATACAACATTTGCAAACATCAAAAAATACAACTACCAAATCATTTGGAAATACCTTGCTGGACTGTTAGTGAATGACAGTGTAAAGCATCCTGTAAAATCATGGCCCTTGGTATACTGTCATTTTCAAGAAAAGTGGTATTTTTGTATCAATTTCCAACGCTGATCGGCCGATCGGAAAAAACTGGCTTTTTTTCAAATACTGGCCCCAATTGACCATCGCACTTGTTTGCAATCGATTACAAACCTATGAACGGGTACGAGCCAGCTAGACTGGTTCCCTGACCTTACAATTCCCCAATGTATGTAAACTGCTCTGTTTCTTCTTACATGTATACTGCTCTGTTTCTTCTTACATGTATATGGAGTCAGGGAACCAGACTACAGGAAAATGATTGTTTTTCTTGGTTTTCATAGCATTTTCGAACCCAAAACCTCAAAAAAGTCAGTGTAACTATATTTGCTATATATTTCCAACCCCCTAATTCCATCCATTTCTGAAAATTACAGCAAAAGCAAATGATGTATATTCCCTTGAACACGTGGAGTGTTACTTCGTGGTGTCGGTGATGATATGCTGACCCAGCAGTTGATGGAAAATATCCCCAAACCTCCTTACCGAATGGCCAAGTGTTCTGTCGGACTTCACTCTGCTCATGATGTCTTGGAACCGGTCCATGAATTCTGTCTGGTCATTGGGTATCAAGCCAACGAATGCCGACCGCCGTTGGGAATATACCAGCATCAAAATACGAATGTTGCGTGAACCATCACTAGGGAAATGAACACTGAAGACCTGAGGAAAGATCAAACCGGGAACCAGAAGATTTGGTGACATTTGACCAATTTATTTTAAGATGTAACCTTGTCAATTTGTGACAGGATAATTGTTTGGTAACTTACATATTCATGAGCTTAGTAGTGACGTCACAATGGACAAAAAAGTATCAGTGTCTTGCTAGGTTTTTCTTCAAAATACTATTACAATGCTTCAGTTTTTATTCATTACCCAGAATTTTTTATATTTGTCCTTGTGACATGTGTGAGATTGGTGGTAAAAACAATTTACTATTATATTACCCAAAACAATCTTCTCGCAGTGTCAAAGTTTTAGTTAGTTCAAAGGTAATGTACAACATTTGCAAACATCAAAATATAAAACTACCAAATTATTGCGAATAGTAGTCTCAAGCATCCTGTAAGATCGTGGCACCTGTTGTGCTGACATTTTCAAGAAAGGTGGAATTTTCGTATAGTCAAATTCCAACAATGGCCAACCACCGGGCTTTTTCTAGTTTAATTAGTCCACATATTGTTTACAGGGGACACAGGAACGAGACCTAGGAATGGTCCAACTCGTCAGTAGAACCATGGTTCTACCTAGTCTGGTTCCCAGACCAAAAGATTCCGACTATTCCTGATGAATCTTAGGTCCGGTAGCCTCCGGTAATACAATGTATTACAATTTACGTCACGTGACTAAAACGGGAGGAATTCCTCCTTTTTCCGAAAATTTCCGAAGTTTGCCGAAGTTGTTTCGTCGACAATCGGATAGCGCCCGAGTATTTCCGAGTATATAATATAGGTTTAATTAACTGCTAATTGCTTATTAATTTTATTTTAAATGAGTTGATAATTAATATTCATTGTTTTCATTTAGAAAACTTGAAATTCAACGACGATTTTGTGCATCAAATATACTCGGATCGTACGGGCGAACTTTTTGCTGCGTCATGTACAATTTTGAATTTGACGACCGTTACCGAGATTTTCCAAAACTCGGTCTTCCTTCGGCTCCGCCTGCTAACAGTGCTATTTGGTTCCGTAATTTTGAAGATTCCAGATCAACATTATTCAATGTTATCTTACAAAAACATCAAACTGTTTTATCATAACTGTATAATCATACAAAGGAAGTGATTTATTTAAAGATTTGATCAGAACATTGAAAGCTACCAGTGGTAAAGCGAAATCGGAAACGAAGCCGCGCTTTGAAAAAGGGCCATTAACCCTTACCCTACTAGACCCTCCAATGCATGCCAATATGTGCCTCAAGAAAATCTCCTATGTTTTTTGCATGGCCCTCCAATATCTGCCATGTTATTTTAAGGGTAACTGGACAGGCACTCCAATACATGCCACAGAGAACAATGAGAGTCCTCTGATAACAAAGTGAGTGCCCCCAGCTGGTCAGTATCAGGCACCCTCCAGGGCCTCCAACTCCTGCCAATTGGAGCCTTCACTGTTAAATAAAACTATCTGCCAATAAACTGCAGCTGGAGGGCATTGGCATAACCAACTGACATGCAGTAAACTACCCTCAGAGAGTAAGGGTTAATGTCGTCATGTTTATTTTTAGCCACGGAGGCTGCCTGACCTACAATTTAAGACGTGAGCGTCGGGAATAATTGTCAGGTCTGGGAACCAGACTAGGTTCTACCTAAAGGATTAGCCCCAGTATGGCTAGTGGTGGTACCATAAAACCCTTGCAACTGACAATTTATTGATTGCCTACAAATATATATTTCCATTTTTTATAATGAAACAAACAAAAAAGGAGGGGTATAAACGTTGGGCGCGGTCAGTGGATATGTAATCAGTCGATCGTGCTGCACTATGGGCTCTGTGCGCCAAACAAAAGAAGTCGCGTTATTACCACTTTTGAGAGCCCCTTGGACAGGACACGGCGTGTGCGTACTGCAATGGATCGCGCGCGAAGTACGCACGACTTTTCTATCCTTAATGTGCACAAAGCTGAGCCATAGCGTCTTCGCGCGTAAGCGTCAGGCATCGTAAGCGCGCGAATACTTTCGAATTTAACTTGCGATGGTCTCCCAGACTAATCCCCGCCCCCTATAACTTTGGATCATTCGAAATACGCAGTGGATGGACCAGGAACTTGCCTTTTCTAGATCACAGCTCAGGAGGACTGTTGAAAAAAGTCTACAATTTCCTACAGGACCAATCGCGCAAGTGCATTTTGAGTGATAACGCAGATCCACATATGAAAGATACATGTTTTATATCAATCAATCTAATCTTACCCAGGAAAAGCACTTACATATTCGCCTTGCAGAACTCTTCGAAGGGCTCTCATCTCATTCGGGTCATTGCTCTGGTCCGGAAACTGGAATCTCACTTGTTCAGATCCATTCTGTAATGAGGACCTCAGTGCACCAAATAGATTCTGCAATGAAAAAACAAATCACAAACATGATAGGCCAAATAAGCTTATAACTGCTGCAACAATAGACACATTTGTCAAAGTCAAACTCAAGGGGTGCCAGTCGAAAACTCTAAACCTGTACACATATCGTGTAGCCTGGGATCACGCAAAAGCAATGCTGCAAACTGGATGATGATAATGAAACGATGATATTGATGATGGAACGGATGATTTATCTATAGATTCTGGGTCAAAGGAAGACGATTCAAATGTTTAACCACTTGACGCCGGTTTATTTTTAGGCCAAATACGCCATTTTTGTTGAACCCTAACCCCCTAGGCTCTTGCACTAGAAAGTATACCAAACCTAACAGATTTCAACAGCTGCATACAGGTCTGTAAGCACTGGTACCAAAACTGCCAAACTCCAACAGGCCTTGTACGGGGAACAGTACTAAACCTGCCAAACTCCAACTGTTGGAGTTTGATTGACTTGGTATGGATGGGCCTATATGTCGAGTGATTGGATAGGGATGGTACCAAACCTAACAAAATAAAGCAATATGTACATGCACATTTGACCACAAACTGTGCTGAGGACCAGGGGTGAGCATACCCACGAAGAAATGCCAGTGAACTCCCTCAAACTCCAACGTGTTCACAAATCTCATGCCCTTCTGCCCCGAACCTCACAAAATTCAACAGGGTCTCCCTGGGCCTTTGGTACCCAGTCAATCAAAGTCCAACACCAGCTGGCCAGTGTTCAGTACCAACCCTGCTAAAATCAAGCAAAACCCGCTGTTGGAGCTTGATGGGCTCAGGGTTGTTAGGGTTAAAGATATGATGATCCAGCCCAAGTTTTAAAATCAAGGCCAACTCCACAGTCACTGACATTGAGAGTCATATGTATACTATATTTGTATGGTAAACTTCTCACTACATGTATAACTTATGTGCAACACTCCGAGGCTCAGCCAGGGTGGATATTTGCTACAAGACACAATCCTCCTTCATGGACGTGCCAGACGTTGTGTGTCTGTGTGCAAAATCCATGGGAATGTGTATACACGTCCACCGACGAAGCCTCGGTGTAGGCTTGACGTTTTCAAGGTAGAGTACACACTACATGTCATTTGTCATTTGTGCAGTTTTTTGTTTGAAGCTACAAAAGTGCTCAAAATCTAAAGAAGGGTGCTCAACAACTAACCTGATGAAGTTTTAGCTTGGTGAATGCTCTATATTCTGAGAAAACAATATTCTAGGGTCTCGATTTCATTTTAAAGGTGCCGAGTCATGTTTTGAATTGGGCACGAAATCAGCGTCTGGGACACGTTCTCATACAGCTGCATTGCAGCTACGCGATGTCACGCACTGAACCGACAAATTATAGCAACTGCGCGCCTGTGTGCTTCGTTTCAAGGCTTGCACGCACCAATTAACAGCTTTGCCAATTAAAAATGAACTACTAACCGAAATTTCCAAATACGCGTCTTCTGATACATCTTTGGAAGCAACTTTCTTCTTAATATTGTTTCTTCAAAATGACAGGATCTTAGTCCCATTACTACATGTATATTAAATACCAAGTAAGCTTTTCAACAATAATTGTGTTAGTTACTTTTTGGATAGCTGCAAATGATATACTATACCTTTAAAGCGGCATCAGCCACTGTGAATATCCATTACCAGTGCTTACTTGGCCTTATAAGCATGTTAACTGGTTAATGGTAAACTTGACTTGTTATTAAAGAAAAAATTAAGTCCCCCCCCTCCAAAAAAAAGGAACCCAAAACAAACAAACAAACACAAAAACCCACATTATCAAAA
The DNA here is from genome assembly GCF_015706575.1 of Patiria miniata. NCBI lineage: Eukaryota > Metazoa > Echinodermata > Asteroidea > Valvatida > Asterinidae > Patiria > Patiria miniata. Next base: position 957,308 of record NW_024037047.1, read on the forward strand.
CCAATAAAATTACAAATTTACCAGAAGCCATGTTGGAACTAGCTGCATGGTAAGTTTGGTTGGCCACCGTTCCGCATTCAGAGTGCTGTTAGGACCCACGCTCATGTGACAGGTGTGAGTACGAGTGATCTGATCAGTTTCTGACGCAAAAATCCTTGGACCCTGCCAGAGAATGGAACGTTCAAGATAACACATTTAAGAAATCAATTATTTCCAAAACGCGACTTATCCATTTGAAAAAAAGTGAAAACTTTGCACATAGGGAAGTTCAACAGGAAAAAACACATATAAGGTCCCAAAAAAAATTATTCAGTCTCTGGTCAGACCGAAGTTCCGGAATTGACGTGGGGACGCGGCTTTTTTTTTTTTTTTGCTTCTTTTTTTTTTCTTCAAGCTTGGATTGTACAGACAAGGTGGGGTACTTTTTTGCTTTTTTGGTGTCCTCATGTACATTGGTGTCCTCCATAATTTGCCTTGGTGCTCTCGATCATTTGCCTTGGTGCAATTTCCCATTCCTTGGTGCTCTTTGATAAAAAAAAATTGAGGAGGTGCGGCAATAGAGGGCACTGTTGGAGATACAGTGGAACATTTTGGGGGAAAAAAAGATTGACGCGCATGATTAGAATAGACGCGTGCGCTGACCAGAGACAGACTTTTTTTTTGTTGGTCTAACAGCTGTTTTTTACCTTTAAATTCAATTCTTTACCCTAACCCCTTGAATATTTTTACTAGAAAGTATCCTGAATTTGCCAAAATCCATCTACTAACTTGTACAACATCAAGCCATTCCAACTGGCCATGCCACAGCACTGTGTTCATCTGTTCTTCCAGTCTAACACCAGCGATGAAATCTTGCTGCTGCTGCTGCGGTTGCTGCTGCGGCTGAAGTTGCTGCTGCAATGCCATGGTAATCTATTGGCTGGGAAAAAGAATAACAGTTATATAACCCGACTAATAGCAATGGCTAGTCTCAGGTCCGGGACGTTTCTTGTGTTTTTATCCACGTAGTGGAGCCTCATAGATCAAGAAGCCCGCAAAATTGCCTGCAGCACAAAACACTAATAAAGTACAAAAACGTCCATCAAAATGCAGACATTTCACACAGAACCGCTGCACAGTTTGCCCCTATACTCCGTACTTTACCATTTGACATACTCACGTATCATGCGCAGAACTAACATAGGTGGATTCTGTCGGTTTTTAGGCCAAAATGATGAAAAATATGCCCTTTCCGCACTGAGCCAACCTGACACTTGAAACGTGCACGCATATGATCGAGCGATGATTTTCGGTTCGCTCGGAGCGCGCCGCAGGGGGTACGGTACAAGCTAGCCCCATAAATGTGGCCTATTTACTGGACTGCCTCCGTAAACATAGGCCACACATCCACATGTACAAAAACGTGTCGATTTTGCCAAATTTTGATTTTCACATTTAGGCTTACTTTGTAGGTTTTTTTTGCTTTACTAGAAGCATTCTCACCCTCTATATAGGCTAATCAGAAAGTGCTGCCTTTTTCAGATGTCTAATTTTTGTGAAATTTCATGTTGAAATTTTGATACGCAAACGTGTGCAAATCAAATGTATCTGGAAATTTCACGAAAAATGGACATCTGAAAAAGGCAGCACTTTCTGATTAGCCTATATAGAGGGTGAGAATGCTTCTAAAGCAAAAAAAATCTACAAAGTAAGCCTAAATGTGAAAATCAAAATTTGGCAAAGTCGACACGTTTTTTGTACATGTGGATGTTTATGGAGGCAGTCCAGTAAATAGATAGGCCACATTTATGGGGCTAGTCAAGAGGTAAAGTACGGAGTATAGGGGCAAACTGTGCAGCGGTTCTGTGTGAAATGTCTCCATTTTGATGGACGTTTTTGTACTTTATTAGTGTTTTGTGCTGCAGGCAATTTTGCGGGTTTCTTGATCTATGAGGCTTCACTACGTGGAGCCTCATAGTAGGAGTACATGAAGTCATGAATGATACTATAGACTCCTAGTCTCATAAATGTGACTGAAATACTGGACTACCTCTGTATATTACAGTCACACATCGTACATATGGTCTGTGCATGGACAGTCCATTGCTAGGGGAGCCGCAAACCAATTTGAAATCGCAATTATTTTGTCACTTTATACTCACACAATCTCGTCTACAACTACAAGTACAAGTTGGCTGTGCATATGTGTCAAAGGCCAATGAAGGCTGTGTTTACGTTTCAAAGTGCATATGTTGTGGGGCGCCCTCCAGAGCTCTACAGCTGACACGTAACTAAATAGCCTGGTTCCCAGACCAAAAGATTCTGACTATTCCTGATGGATGCAACCCTGCAAATAAATTCCCATAGACCCTAGTGCTAAATGCCCATACTTCAAAATTCTTTTAAAAATACTCAGAACTCTCACAGGTATTCAAGCTGCACAGAACGATGATGATCAACATCTCATCTTTCGTTTTCTTTTCATTTTTTTGGTGGGTTGACCTTTAACTTTTCGAGATATTCTCTCCCAAAGAAGACGACCCCTATTTTTCCCAAAGCGGAAAAGTAGCCATCTAGGAAAACGATCCCTCCACAACATGGCAAAATAGCGCCACTTTCGAGCCCAATAGCATCCAAAATTCTCAGCATTGGAAGCCCCAAGTCCGGGCCAGAGCTAGGTTCACTACCATATCTTTTCAATTCCCCCACTTGACGGCGCTAAGAACTCTCTAATATAGAATATTTTGAGGGTATAACTTTCATTCATGAGCTCGGCGGATGGATTTAGGCCTATTTACCGGTGTGCAGCCTATAATAGCAGGTAACTTTTAAATTGTAACACAAAACCACTTTCAGGTGAAGTAGAATATCTCCAAAGTCAATATTTTGAAGAAAAAAATTGAAAGAACAAAATTATCCGAGCCGTCGATATAGACCGCTTGCAGACGCGTTCGATAATGGACGCGCGAAGGCGCGAGACGCCATGTTGTGGGACAAGCGTATATCTATCCATGCACTTTTTGTCCCACAACATGGCGTCGCGCACCTTCGCGCGTCACTTTGATTATCGATCGCGTCTGCAAGCGGTCTATTATAGGCCCGAAAATATGACTTTTTTTGCCCCTGCTAAGCTGTAGAGCGCCCCCAGCGACAGTAAATTGAGTTTCAGCTACTTTTAAGCTCAAAATGCCCCCCCCCCCCCCCTTTTTTTAAACTAGCAATTGTTGTAATCGGCTGATGGCCTACTGCTCCCTTACGATTTGGGAGAATCCGTTACGGAAAAACCCTTGTTGATACCTTTAAAACACTTTTTTCCCCTCGTAGGTTCCGCCCACTGAAAAAAAAACACTGCCGCAGCACAGCGCATGCGCAAAACGGCCATCTTTGTTATTCTTCATAGGACGCAACCCTGCAAATAAATTCCCATTGACACTAGTGCTAAATGCCCATACTTTACAATTCTTTTAAAAATACTCAGAACTCTCACAGGCATTCAAGCTGCACAGAAAAATGATGATCAACATCTCATCTTTCGTTTTCTTTTCATTTTTTGGTGGGTTGACCATTCACTTTTCGAGATATTCTCACCCAAAGAAGACGACCCCTATTTTCCCCAAAGCGGAAAAGTAGCCATCTTGAAAAACGATCCCTCCACAACATGGCAAACTAGCGCCACTTTCGAGCCCACTACTCATCCAAAATGCTCAGAATTGGAAGCCCCAAGTCCGGGCCAGAGGTTCATTACCATATCTCTTCAATTCCTACATTTTACGGCGCTCAGAACTCTCTAATATAGAATATTTTGAGGCTTCTAGGGGGATTTTTGAAACTCTGGCTTCGTTTCGGGTCGTTTCGGCTTGACTAGAAGTCGAATGAACCCCCACAAAGGCCATTTCCCATAATTCTCGGTTTCGTATCTGGCTTCGGCTTTGAAAAAAAAATGGTTAATAGGGCCTATAGGTTTTCCCGGCCAATTTCCTAAAATGTTCATTCACTTCTGAAAATCGGTCATTCATTTTCGTCTGAATTTGAGTGCACGTCTTTAATACCACTTCAATTCAACGAAAGTTCAATCGTTTTCATTGTCCGTGCATACGGTTTTGAGAAACGACGGCCAATTACGTTACCTGTGCATTCATTTACGCAAGCATGCCTTTTCGCGCAGAGTTCTGACATACAATTTCGTGAATGTGCAATATAAAGTACGTTTTTCTCATTCAAATAGCAGATTGCATCATATAGCATTAAGCTAAAAGTGAAATAGAATGCCAATGTTTGAAATCGCCCTCTAAAAGCGAAAAGGAAGCCTTGTAAACGAGTCTGCATGAGCATAAGCGAAATGTGCTGCTCAATCACTTAATTGATTGAATGGAAATGAAATCGAATGCTCTGATAGCGAAAATGCACGAAACGCGTGTTCAGAGCGATTATCAAATTCAGACGAAAATGAATGACCGATTTTCGGATGTTAATGAACATTTTAGGAAAGTGGCTGGGAAAACCTATATATATACCATGAACAGCCCCCTAACGTCATCTGGTGTGTCCAGCCTCCCCCTTTCGCCCCCAAATTTCCACAAGTGGGACCAGAAGGACTATCAAAATACATGTATTAGCGCATAGCCAGCACTTCTCCAATTCATTAATTGTTTAGTCTTTGCAATTTGCAATCTTTCTCCTTTTTTACACAAATTTTCATAATTCAAAAAGTATATTTACAATGTGTGTTTCTATCATAAAAAAAATCGGTCTTGTGTTTCCATCACACATCTCTAAAAAATAAATCCTACTATTCAGGCCACCTTGGTAACATGCACTGCGTTTATATATAAACATGTATGTTTACCATAAACGCCTGCGTGTTACCAAGGTAGCGTGAAAAGGCCTAAGCCTACACAAATTCAACCCTGCACGCCGTCCTTTTTTCTCGTAACCATAACTGTAAACCATTTCACAAAATTGTTTGTCTGGAGTTTCTGAATCTTTAATAGCCTATACAAAATTTATTTTTAGCTGTACCACCCGGATCGTGAATTAAGTGCTGTCAAACCAAAAGGACAAGTTTGCTTTATTGTTAAACCTAAACTGCGAGGGGAATTTCAGGCGACGACTTTCTTTGATCTCACTTGGTTATGATGGATTGCTTTTCTTCCGTAAAAGTAGTCATTGCCGTGGGAAGTTTTCAGATTCGCATTCACGCGTGTGAATGATAATCCTCCCAATACACGAACGTGACCCTTCAATAAAGCGGGTTCCATGCGTGGGGGCAAGCATTGGGCCGTATTATTTTTGGTTGTTGGTGACAACAACAATTAGGCTAAGAAACCTGGATGCGAGTTATGATGTGATTCATTGCTGCAAAACCATACGGCCCTATTTGGTAAAATGCTATGTATCACGAATCAAAGAACATTTTTTGAGAAAAAGGAGACTTTTAAATTTGAGCATTTGTCGTTTGCATAATTATTGCATGTATGGAAGACCGACTTTTTTAATGACTTGACAACCACAATTTTTCTGTTGTAAATTTTCTATATTTGTCTTTTTATTATTTTGATTGTTATTTTTTTTTAAAGTAAGTAAAGTCTGTCACGAGCCAATGTGGCCCATCAGGCCGGCGTTTATCTCCGGTTTCGGTAGCATGAAATGACTGGGAATATTTCTAATCCCCCTGGACGGGATGCTAGTCCATCGCAGGTTACTACTCCCCAGCTAATGCCGGTACCCATTGACTCCTGGGTGGAGAGAGGCAAGTGGGGATGAAGTGGCTTGCCCAAGGACGCAACAAAGGTTACGTAGTCCGAAGTGCCATTGGTCCGACGTCCCATTGGTCCGGGCCGACGGTCCCATTGGTCCGGGCCGACGGTCCCATTGGTCCGATGCAATAATACTGTGTAGTTACACTGGTTCAAGTTGGCTGAACCTAACCCTAGCCCTAACCCTATGGGGCGTCATTCCATGACCGCAAACAAATGCATTGAATTCTTGACGGATATCGGAAGATACCATACCCCAAATAATAATACACCAGTCATGCCAGTAGTAATTTCCATTTTATTTGAACATTCCCTAGGCCACAGATTAATTTTTAATAAATCTTTCTCGGTCCAAAAAATGCAACATTTGTTTTCATCATATCAAAGACCAGATTATGATGTCATTCATGGTCGTCGCGAGTGGAAGGGGGGCATGGGGGCGCTTGCCCCCTTCCCCCGACAAGCAAAAAAACAGAGAAGACAAAAAAAGGAGAAAAAAGGGAGGGGGAAAAAGAAGACAAAGAGGCGCGCAATCGGCATATTGTTAATTTAATGGGTTAGGAGGGGGGGGGGGCAAAATGTCCCTGCCCACCCTCGAAAATATGATCAATCGGGAAAATGCTGGACAATTTTTTGTATAGGGATTTTCGGAGAAATTGTGCTTTGCCCCGCTCTAGAAAAAATCCTGGCGACGCCCATGATGTCATTGTCAGGATCGGTGTACGTTCAATTCACTCAACCGCACTGGGATTTTTTCAAAAGGCGCATGCGTATACCAGTACACTACGATTTCCTGTAGAGACGATGGAGAATGTTTTTCAGCACACGAAGTACGGCAGCGAGTCTTTATTTTTCCCAAACGACATCCGCTTCCCATTGGTCCATTACATGCATATGTAATGCCTTGTTCTCTACAACACAAACCGAGGACAGGCTTTACGTCTTGCGAAAAACGTTCTTTCCTAAGTTATTTAAAAGGTAAAATGAGAAGAAGTGAAAAATGTTCACTGATATTCGAACTCGGATCACTTTCAACCAGTCCATGAATCAGGTGCCAATCGTCGGTGATTTGATAACCATTAAATATTCCTTGTTATTTAATCTCAAAAACCCTGGACATCATGAATATGCATAACACAGAGAGCGCCCTCTTTTGATATTATCCGATCTCGTTTGGGGAAAACAATTTCGCGGCCCGGCGATGTCTAGATACGAAGAAATAGAAACTAGAGATTCGCGTTTGTTGTTACAAACGCAGAGTGGTCGGGTAGACAAGTATTTTATGAAACAAATGTCCAGGTAAGTTATGAATATTTGTATGTAAAAACAAAGGATCACTAAATTAAATCCTTCCCAGGACAATCAATTATTTTGTTTAAAAAATGCATCTTTAACGGTATAGACATTCTATGTACACATACAAGTTATTTCTGGCTTGATAACGTCATTAGTCAAAAACGGGAAGTGAATACTGATTTAATTCGGAGTGGATGTTCATTGTGCAGTTAAATAACGTATGAAAATTTGGAAAATATAAATGTATGTATTCATAACACCGAACTTCCGGTTTGATGACGTCACAGTTTTTGGAAGCAAAAGGTGGACATTGTAATGGTATCGTTATTTGGGCTAAGATATACGACATGGATCAAATGATAGAATTAAATTTAAACTAGAGCTTCGCGTTTGTTGAGTTACAAACGCAGAGTGGTCGGGCGGACAGCCTTTTCATTTTACACTGCCCATGCAGTTATACATGTTTTTGTAAAACAAACGATCACGAAAGTAAATCCCTTCCGGTTCAATCAATTATTGTTACAAAAATGTATCTTTAACGGTTTGATAAATTTCAGTAAACCTTCCGTGTGCGCAAAAAAAGTTATTTCTGGTTTGATGACGTCATTAGAGATGACAGCATTAGAGATCCAAAGGTGAACATTGTAATGGATATCATTATTTCCACTACGAAGATATGACAGGGATCAAATGATAGAATAAAATAAAAAATATGATACTTTTCAAATTCTCATAGAAGTAACTTCCGGTCTGATGACGTCATAAATTTGAAACCTTGCCAAGTTATCTGTGGTTAATCAGAGAATATCAAGGGGGCGACTTGGTAACATTTAGAGGGATGGATTTAAAATTAAAGAATGCAAACTCTATTTTATGTGCCGCTAGGGGCGCGCCCTTTCGGATGATGACGTCATTACACTGTTTTTTGGTGTCCGACATTCCTCACTTAACACTTTCATAATTTATAAGTGTGTAGTAAAATGCTCCCGCCTTTGAGTTATATTCGGTTTTCATTTCACTTCCGGTAACACCGGAAGTGAAGGTCAAGCAATGCTCCCGCCTTTGAGTTATATTCGGTTTTCATTTCACTTCCGGTAACACCGGAAGTGAAGGTCAAGCAAAATTTGTGTCCGGGGGCAAGAAATGTTTCGCACGGCATGGTCTACAACATCACGAAAAAACGAACACGATACTCCATTTAGTTCGTAAGATATAGCGCAAACTATTTCGTCAAAATTTGCCCTTAGATCGCTTGTAATTTGATACCTGATAACGTCATGATAACGTAACATCTTCGTTACATGGTACATGTTCACACCGTTTGGAATAAAGGTTGCTTATTTTTGGTTTCAGGCTAAAGTCTTCATTTTGAACGCACAAAAAATGCTCACCAATCAATCATGGTCTATCTGATTACAAGGTTGAAAAATAATTGATTACTTTGTTCAAGAGTTATAGGTGAAAGAATATCGTCATATTTCCAAGGAAAATTGCTTGAAATTTGACACCCGATGACGTCATCATGACGTCAGAGTAATATGCACCACTAGGGATGAAGGCCGATATATGTGGAAAGTTACAAGTTCATACCATATACCGTTTAGGAGAAAACCCGCGGAGAAGTATTGTCCCAAAAAAAGAGAAAGATTTATCAGAACAATAAGAGAGAGAGAGGTCGGGTTGTGCCCGACCACTCAACAAGAGCGACTGTGCACAGTAAGCTCTGATGGTGCAGCCAGAAGTCTTTTATGACAGTCTTGCATGAAACCGATCAAAATTATCCCTGCCACAGCTTAAAAATACCACGTGACTATAACATTACTGCACATATTTTTTCTCCTTTTACAAACTTTCATAAACATCTTTCCGAATTGTTATAAACAATTTTTGTTAAATATTGAATTGATTTTGATTGCTTTTTTTTTTTTTTTTTTAAATAAGGGTAGTTATATTTTGTGGTAAACGTATGGGCCCTTCTTTGTCAAGAGGCTAGGCCCATTGTTGCCATTGTGTTAATAGCAAAAGACTTATTCTGAACATCGTGTTGGTGGTGTTTTAGAGATCACAAAGAAAGGCCTGTATCATTTGCATATATGGCTGAATGTCAGAGAAACTGTGGTCCATACCTAGACCAAATGTTGGCCGAAGAGAAAAATTTCGTAACCTTTTTCGTTTTTTTTGTGGAAGACAAGAACGTATCCAAAGGGACATTTTTTGTTATAAAACTAGCTCACCATGTGCAGTAAATCACGTTCTTTTAGTTTGGTATCATAATTATTTAACTGTCCAACACAAATTTAGACAACTCTATGAATTTACGTTTATGAGCTGCACATTGCCCCAAGGAAACTACAGGAAGTAATAAATATTTACTGCAGAAATATTTTGAACTTTGCATGTACATGTACCCCACTTGTTTTGGTCTAAAAATTTATGGTCAGGCAGTGATGTGGAATCTACGCGTAGAATTCGGTCTGAAAGCAGAATCGCATAGTCGGAGGAATGGACTTTTTTTGTTATTTTGTCTTTGTTACATTCAGGATAAGGCTTCCTTTTATATACCTCGTATTTCCAACAATCCAGGGGCCTTGTAAAGGTGCAAGAGTCATGCACGAGAAAACATCTATCATAACTCGGTTGGTTTTCGAAACAGGTGATATTGCCAAAGAATTCTTTTTTAATACGTGTAAAAAAACTTACAACAATATTCAGTTGTCTGATGGCTTGTCGTGCACGTCGAATAGCCGATACAGCTTGCTTTCCTTATTGTCAACAGTGCTCAATTACGCTTTACATTAGTACTACCCATTGTACTTTATCCACAACTTTCAGTTTCGAAAAAAACACCTAACAGGAAAACTTTCCCAAGACTTAGAAAATATAGGAAGGGAAATAAAACTCGCTGATCGGGGTTTTGAGTACAAGGTCTTCTTTATAATCACGAATCCTCCGCAATAGATTTTGTTTCCTCTTCGTTCTTCTCCGTAAGTCCTGTTATTATTCCCATGCTATTTTGCCTTTGAGAAAGATCATGCTGCTACTGATACCACCGAAAAGTCAAGTAAGTTTGACTTTAAACCACGCCCACTGCATACGGAGCGAAGCATAAAGTGGCGTGGCGGTTTAGCCAATGGGCGCTAGTGATAGTGATACGCGCGCGTGTACGACGCAGTCACTTATATTTACCAACCCGGTGTCAAATGAAAATCGGACTCATTTTCCCTATTATTGGTTAATCCCTCTCACGTGACAAGTCACTCTCCAATATATAGGCATATGAATAGGCCTATTGTCAACTTATGCATGCGCAGTACTACCAACGAGTCCATATTCCACGGAGTCGGATATTCACGCTACACCGGTTCGTTTTATAAAACGTCATACACGTGCGCGCACCACTGATAACTAGCGCCAAAGATATAGAATAAAAAGAGCGCCCATTGTACGATCGAGTTGCGTTATTTTCCGGTTCCAATGGTTCCAATGGTTCCAACGCTTCTTATGCCAGTGGGCGTGGTTTAAACTGAAAAGGTGTCACACTTCGAGCCGAATGGACCGATCCAGTAAGCACCGCCCCATGGTATTCTGACCAATCACAGCCGTGATTTATGTCCGACATGCGTGCACAAAAGTCCGACATGCGTGCACGCGCGTATGATGCGCGCGGCAGGAAAATGCAGTGTGGCATTGGAGAAGAGCACGTGTTAATTTGCCCAGTGCGCAGTGGGAGGGGCTTACTGGATCGGTCCATTGGGCACTAACCCGCTGGTTTACTAAACTTGTTACAGTCGTTTGTTTTGAAATCAGGCTTGAACAGAATGCCAAGGGGCCGGGTAACACATGGAACTTGGAACCGGAAGCAAATAATCAACTGTAGAGACTTACTTCTGAATACATACAGTTCCCAACTAAATACAGCAGTCTGGGGGAAAGTTGCTCCAAGATTTGTTATCGTACCTTTTATGATGCTTGACCAAAACGCAAGTCTCCTGTGACAAATCCTGCATTTGAAAAAAAACCCAGACGACTCAGATCAAGTCTATCGTTTTCCAGTTCTATAAAACCTCGATGGTTGCTGGCCGAATCAACATATGGGTGTTGTGACTCGGACTCGAAAAAAGGCAAACATGTCGCGTTTTATCGGTCTGTGCTTTTTGGTAGCAGGAGCTTTGCTACTTTATTGTGCACCACCATGCCACTGTAAGACGTGCCACTGCAAGGTGGGTAAGACTAGGTGTAGCAATTCGAAATGGTACACTTGTGTCTCCAGTTCCTACCTCAGCGCAAAATCCAAGGGTACAGATCAATGCAGCAACAACCACAAGACATGCTACTACAAGTGTTCAGATGAACACACATGTTTACCCGAAGGTTTCCTGACCAACAACTGCCAGTGTGATGGTACTGGAGTCGCTGCGGTAAATGTAGATGCATGGTGTTACGATCCACAGGACAATGACAAGATTCGACAGTGTTTGTGGTACGAGGAGTGTCTGGAAAGGGCACGACCGTGTAAGAACACTAGATACGACTACGCTATTGCATACGGCAAACATTTCTGCGAACTGTTCGCCGAGAAAAAACAGACGTTCAACCAGGAGACCGCCAAGTGGATCGATGCGGTTCGCGTGTGTCTGCAGGTGGCTTTGGTCCCGCTCTTGCGTCCCTGGAACAGCCCCACCTGTAAGCAGATCAGAGACATCGGCTTTGCTTCTCACACCGGTTGCTATACGGAACCCGCCCCTGATGCTCCGGGGATTTGCAGCCTAAGCTGCACGCAGAAATCGAAAGTGATCTGGACCATTAAGAGAAGTCTCCGCACCGACACACTTGAAACTCTCAAAGGCATGTTCCAAACATTGTTAAAGTGTGGGGAGAGGTTTCTAAAAAATGAACTCATCAAAATGATAAAACTCACAGTTCGGTTCGTCGGCGACTGTCTCCGACCGCTTATAGAACTATATAGAGAGATAATCGAAACAATTGCACAGATACAAGGCTGGTATAACCGCGCCCTGGACTGGTTCCCAATTTTCTTCAATGCGTCGGAAACCGTGAACGCTGGATCTGGACCGGTGGAAATCAACATCCTGATCACAGATATTGTGTCTCTCAACCTCACTCAAGCACCAGACGCACAAGCTGTCAATCTGGACACAATGGTCAGTGAGCTGGTCAATGCGGTGGAGAGCGATACTATAGACGACCTGCAGCTAACTGGAAGTTGCACCGTCCCCATCGTCTCAATAACCGACTGCGAGGATCTACAGTGCAGCAATCACGGATCAGACACATCAGGCACTCCTAATGTGTAATTACAAGTATGTCTTTGGGGGCTTAAAGGGTATATTCCCACCGTGTCCAAAAGGGCCGGTACATTTCGTATCGATACGCTATAGCATAAAGTTCAGGCAATCTGCCAGATTTAATTTTCAAGCAAACATAATGGCATGTAGGGAACACGAAGTTTCACTGTTTGCCTGTATATATAAATACGTAATTGTTTCGTATCATATCCTGAATATTCTTTTATTACAACAAAAATGTTCATCTGATGAGTTAGCTGTCACGGTAGCTACGAAAGCTCGTGCCATAATTTTGATAGCTTAAGTTTGATTTTATAGCTGGTCATTAAGTGCTACCTTCTGTGGGATTTAACAACATTGGATTTCACAAAACCCTGATAGCTTCGAAATCTTTGATGCATTACGTTTATCGTGTAGCTTTCTTTTATTTTAACTAGTGATACCCAGACCTTAATACGAGTACACTTGATAAAAGTAACTTGCTTATTTTCAATTTGTAACGCTTATCTGAACAGTTTTGCACCACTTAAGAAAAGGACCCACAGTGAAAATGTATTATATTAAGTTTGTTTCTTTTTCTTCTTATTGTTAAATCTTATATTCGCCAATTCTCCTTATGAATAATAAACTCAAGGTCAAGGTGTTAATAGTTTTGGGATGATGAGTTGTATATTTAATGCTTAAATAATTACACAGGGTGAGCCAAAAAGAAAATGACCGAATTAGAAAAAAAAACCAATTATTTTAAAAATATGTGGCTGGCTCCATTTAATAAAAAAAATTACATTGGTATAAAGTACATGTAACAAATAAAGTGCATGTAACATACGTAGCATAATTATGTGGAGTACATGTGTGGAGTGTCGTGGCCTCATGGTCTGAAGCAATTGAATTCGTGGTCTGCAGGTAATTCTGCAGGTTGTGGGTTCGAGTCCAGCTTGGGGATGTGGTGCTTGTGCCCTTGGGCAAGGCACTTTGTCACTCATTGCTTCTCCCCACCCAGGAGTAAATGGGTACCTGTGAGGGCAGAGTTGATATTTGTGGTTGATTTATTAGCTGCCTTGCGCCGAAATGGCAGCATCGAGCTGTATATTCCCCAGTGGAGCTGAGATGGTATTTGGAGTGTTTCATTGGCCCAACGAGCAAAACAAATCGAGACAACTCTATGTATTTACGTTTATGAGCTGCACATTTGCCCAAAGGAAACTACAGGAATTCATAATTAGGCGAGAAATATTTACTGCAGAACTTTGCATGTACATATACCCTACTTGTGTTGCTATAAAATTTATGGTCGGGCAGTGATGTGGAATCTACGCATAGAATTCGGTCTGAAAGGAGAATCGCATAGTCGGAGGAATGGACTTGTTTTGTTATTTTGTCTTTGTTACATTCAGGATAAGGCTTCCTTTTATATACCTCGTATTTCCAACAATCCAGGGGCCTTGTAAAGGTGCAAGAGTCATGCACGAGCGAGCATCAATCACAACTCAGTTGGTTTATGAAATGGGGATATTGCGAAAGAATTTGGGGTTTCTTTATCCCTTTCACTACCACGGGCTCCTTTTAAGGTACAAAGTGCGACGACACTTCCTTTTTTGGCACCAAGCCATTTTGCATTTTGCGCATACGTGAATAGTACCCCCCTCTCGACGAAATATCTATCTGGCATTATATGCGTTATAACTAAACTACATGTAGGAATGTCAGACAAGTCGACCGTTGAGACAAGTCGACCGTTGAGACAACTCGACTCGGGACAACTCGACCGTTGAGACAGCTCGACTTAATGGAATGTATACACGTGGAGCGGAAAAAGTTGCAAAAATCTGTGGCAGGACCAGTCCCGGGCGCGGCGCGGGCATACTCGATGCACAGAGGGCGATCCGATCCGGTGGCCGTCGCGTTGGGCCGGCGCGCCCTGCCCGCGAGGATCGGGCCCTGCCCGGCACGCGGGCACAACCGGCGCGCCAAGTGGGCGCACATGCCAGGCAAAAACAATCACGCTGCGCTATATGATCGGCTCTGTTATATGCAACAAAAAAACCCTCATGTGTCATCACTCCCAAACGAAGATTAGCCGCCGTCAAAAATCCCCGGTACTATCCCCAAAACTAGGCCCAAAAACATGCGAGGCGACTTGTCTCAACGGTCGACTTGTCTTTCCATTTATCGCACATACGGTCGAGTTGTCTCAACGGTCGAGTTGTCTCAACGGTCGACTTGTCCCGAGTAGTTGTCTCAACGGTCGACTTGTCTGACCCCCACATGTAGACTCCATGGTTTACTATTTGCACCGCTAGCGACGCAAAGGGCGGAAGAGTCAGGGTGCAGGCCAGTAAATCGGTCCGAAATTGCCTACGCCGGCCAAATCACGATTTGCATGCCCTCAAATTCTCCGGTATTAGATCATTTTGAAGGCCGTGAACTTGATGATTTGTAAAAAAAAAAAAAAGAAGGTTGGAAGCCTTGCAGAGTATTGCAAGCTCGTATTTCTGTGAAATGTGGATGATGATTAGGCCCTAAAATTACTCTATTTTGCAATAGAGCGCAGGCGTCCATTTTCAAAATGGCGATGCGCTTCAGGACTGCTTTTAGGAGTGATCATCTTTTTAGTAGATGGAATTTCTCCCAAAGGTCATTGGTTAACCCCCAGAAACTTAACGGAAAATGAAAGATGATGAAATAAGCCTTAATTTGATGCATGTCCTGAACTGTTCAGGGCATGCATCAAAATTAAGGCTTATTTCAGAACACCTCAGAGAGTTGTGAGTATTTTTAATGTTTTGGAAGTGCCACTAAGGTGTATGGCAGTCTATTTACTGGTCTGAACCCATCGGAAGTTTAATCCAGCTGTGGCAAGGATGATTTTTTTGTAGTCGCCGGTTCGCCCCCCGCCCAACCCCCCCCCCCCCCCAAAAAGTTGCTTGTTTGGTTTCTACGCTCGAATCTTTCTCCCCATATCTAAACCTAGAGACTCTAGAGCCCGAACAAAGCAGCGGTGAAAATAGTTTAGTATGATAAATCAGACGTTCCGCAGCCGTGGCTTTGCCAACTGAATGTCTGATCCTCAGACTACCCACGGCTAGTCTATGTAATAGACACATGGTCTACTAATATGAGTAATTATGCAAGACAACCACATCTTGACCTCTAGATTTTGGCCAATCAGCGGGCACTTTCTATATCGGGTCTTCGGCCATTCACCGTTGTCGCGTCATAGACATGGATAAAAAAAAATAGAGCTTCGCGTTTGTTGTTACAAACGCAGAGTGGTCAGTTTCATCAGACACTGTCCAGGTAAGTTATGAATATGCTTATGTCAGAAAAAAAGGATCAAGAACTTTAACATTCCCAGTACCAATTATTTGTACAAAACAAAAGCGTCTTTAAGGGTATGATAAATTTCAGTAAACATTTAGGTACACGTACAAGTTATTTCCGGCTTGATGACGTCTTCAGTCAAAAAAGGGAAGGGAGGACACTTATTTATCATTAAGTAAAAATAACGGATGGGAATATGGAAATTAGGTGTATGTAATAATAACACCCAACTTCCGGTTTGATGACGTCACAATATTTGGAAGCAAAAGGTCAATATTAAGTGTAACAGATGTCATATTTTGGGCAAAAAACAAAGTCATGAGACAGGGATCATAATGATGATCCCTGTTTGGGAATCTGTGTCGATTTTGTTCAGCAGGAAAGTGAACCAACTGCATTTTTGCACCACAACTTCAAGACAATGGTGCCCCATGATGCGTGACCCTGGAATGTAACCCAAGGTATCATTGAAAAGCGCACAGCTTCAGCTTTAAGATGATACCATGCTTCTTGCTTGTACACAAATAGTCTGGCCATAATAACCCTTTCAAGTTGGGTTACCTTTTTTTGAGACACCCTGTATAAGAGAAGGATTTCTTAAATTCGCATCTGAATTCAAGTGAACATTCCAATTCAACTGGCAGTTGAACTGGAAATGGCAAGTTGTTTTCCACTGGTTTTGAACCAGGTTAACAACTAAAACTTGTTCAAAGCCAGGACATTTTACCTGGTACATTTGTAATACAGTTGAGGACCAGTTGAACTGGTTTCAACTGGACATTTTACCTGGGGAGAATCTTCATTTCTCATTCTTCATGAATTTAATATTTTTTTATTTAAAAAAATGCCCCCCCCCCTAAAAAAAGATGGGGATAAAACTACAACTGGTTTAATACTTTCCAATTAGGTTGACATTCCAATTTCGACTCAAATTAGTGAAATTGCAAAATAAAAGTGACAATGTAATGCAGAATAATTTTGTTTCGAGATTGAGAGAAAACAAACACCTTTTATTGACAATAAGGTCGGCAATAATACATTAAAGATCAGGTTTATCTGACAGATCTGGAAAATAAAAATATTTCCAGAAAACTTTATATTTAAAAATAACAGAAAACAGACACTCAAAACAAACACAGGTAAGGGTGCGTGTGTGGTCTGATTATATCCAAACTTATATGAAATTATCCCCCCCCCCCAAAAAAAAATAATAAGGCCAAAAAAAAAAATACTCCGTCTCTGGTCAGCGCGCGCGTCGATTTTAATCATGCGCGTCAACCTTTTTTTTTGTTCAAATTAACACGGAAGCTACAACAGCGCCCTCCATTGCCGCGCCTCCTCACATTTTTGTACCAAGGAGCACCAAGGAATGGGGAAATTGCACCAAGGCAAATGATAAACTGCACCAAGGCAAATTATGGAGGACACCAATGTATAATGAGGACACAAAAAAGCAAAATAGTACCCACCTTGTCTGTACAATACAAGCTTGAAAAAAAAAAAGCCACCAATAAAACCCCCCAAAACGCGTTGCCGCATCAATTACGGAACTTCGGTCTGACCAGAGACCGACTATTTTTTTGGGGGGCCCAATAATAAAAAACATAATTCATTCATTGATATTTTGATAAGTTGAATTTGCCCAAATTACAAAGGCAATCAAAGGGCACTTCTATTTATCGTACGAAAATGTGGCATCAATAACTCATGTTACTATGTAGAAAAACATGGACACAAATGGTATTGTTTTAAACACAAACTATAAAACAACCTGCTTGAAAAATAGCTGAGGTGGTATGGAAATGGCAGGACAATAGAAGTGACGATGATCATTGAGCTTTTCATAGTGTTCTCAATGCAAGATGCAACAAACAATTCAATTTACATTTCTAGATCTTATAATAGGTATACTGTATGCAAATTGTAGACTTACAATGAAGTTCCACAATATATGCAAATATGTAATCTAAATATGCATAATTTATGCACATATATTAAATTTATATACATTCAGAAACTCATTTCAGCAGGTCAAAGAGTGAGAGTTCGTCTCCAATGCCTGATATCCCAGGCTGCCCCTGGGCCGGTTGCCGTGACAACTGTTGCTGGGGAACCTGTGCTTGCTGCTGCTGCTGCTGCTGCTGTTGCTGTTGCTGCATCATGATTGGCTGCTGTGGTTGCTGGAGGCGGAACTGTTGCTGTTGATTGACAGCGGGCTGCTGCTGCTGCTGCTGCTGCTGCTGTTGTTGCTGCCACTGCAGTTGCTGTTGCTGCTGCTGCTGTTGAGTTTGACCCTGTGCTGGCAAGCCCGGCTGGACAGTTCCCTGAACAAAGAAATGAAGGAAATCAGTTGATGTTGGACTAGTCTTGGTCCTGAGATTTTGAATTGAGTTTAGATTAGATTAGATTTCTTTATTGTCATGCTCAAAATTACATGGAACTTCATTTCCCAGTGTACAATTAAAAATATGTGTACATCCAATAATTAAAAAAATACATAAAACAAGACCAAAATATATCATAACATGTACATATACAAAACACAGTTACTACTATACAATCATAACAACTCTAGGAGCAGTAAAGTAGGATTTCGGGCTGTGGGGTGATTAGGGAAGGAAATGAGGACAAATAGGACGGGACAGGATGGAAACAGCTGGGTCTGGCAATGTGCAAAATGTATAGGGCAGGGTATGATTGAGGGGTAGAGGGGGGTGAGAAGGGAAAAGGGGAGGAGAGCATGGAAAGAGAGGGTAGGATAAGGGAAACATTGGAACAGGGTAGGGTAGTGTAGGGAGGGGCAGGGCTGAGTAGAGTTGGGTATGGAATAACTGAGTTATAAAACACAGCTAAAGAGCAACTTATCTAGAACATTTGAATGAAATAAAAACCACAAGCGTAGGGATAAAAACTATCTGGTGAATGTTGAGTTAAAAATCTGAATATAGCCCATAGCGCGGTTCTTGTGTCTTTACGCAAAACACTTCAATTTCTTAGAGTCAACAATAAAATAGTAACATCAGAGGGCAGTATTAACTGGCGAAGTCGTGACGTCACTCAGAGAGCAATTTGGTGCAACCGTGGTTGCATGTTTACAGCCACTGCAACGGCCCAGAGAACACCGTTGTTTGGCTATAGCTGTTGTGAATCCGTTTCATAATTGGCCTGATTCTCCTCTTTGAAGCGAAATAAGCACAACTGTGTTTGTAATTCGCTCGTACCCCCCGCCCTGCAAACAGGACGCTGGGATACTCTGATGAGCTTCACAGAATCTTGTGAAGGAAGTGGCCTATGACCTATGTATAAAAGCATCTGGCTGCAGCTGTTCAAGACCGCATTTAGACAATGTGCGCAAATATTAATGCTATCCGAAAACCTCCTATAGAATTGCGCACATTCAATACCGGATGTGATTTCTGTTTCATTGCGGACCATGTGGACAAAATTTTGCGCGTCGCATAATGCAATCCGACCGTTCATGATTCGAAACGGAGCCTGAGCGAGTGACAGAAAATGTAAATTTACAACACAGATAAGTTTTACAGAATTTCCTACATTATTACGCTTTTCAACGAGAAATAAAACATCTCTAAACTGGAATAAAAGAGTAATGAATCAGTCTTAACGGCCGTTTCAAACCTTGCTGAGTCATAACCTTGATGACGCGTAGGTCACTGGTTAGCAAAATCCAACCAATCAGAGCGTGAATTCATCAGAGTATCCCAGCGTCCTGTTTGCAGGGCGGGGGGTACGAGCGAATGTTTGTAACTGGTGTGGTGACAATCTGCTGAAAGGCAGTGAACCATTTTCAGGTACTAATTTGTGAACATGTTCTATAAACGTAGGATGTAAAACTGCCGTCTGTGATCCCGTGTGTAAACGTACGCGTAATGCGCGTGAACGTGCGTGACCCGTTGTTAAGGAAGTGCGCCTGACTGTGGGAGGTGTCGTCACTCGTTCTTGGCCCATTGCTTGCATAATGAGTTGTGTGTGTCCCATCTCGGGCCATTGGCTTATTAACTCACATGGATATATAGAGGGCACTATTGTCTTACCGGGGGCTGGTTCATGAGAAGATGTCGGAGCTGAGGATTATTGGTCGGCAACTGCTGGCTCTGAGCGGGCGTCGGCCCCCCTGTACCACCTGCCTGGCCAGGTGCCGGCAGCTGAGGGCGCTGTTGCTGCTGCTGCTGGGGTTGGACTGGTGGTGGTGGTTGCTGCTGCTGCTGCTGCTGTTGCTGCTGTAACCTTCAATGTTGTAAAAAAATGGAAACAGATTTACAGGGCACGCTTATACACTCTGATACATACTTATTTATAATGAAGTGAATTAACTGCAATCAGAAACATTTCTATTAATAAAACCAAGTAAAAAAATTACTATTTTTTTTTAGTATGCCCAACTACGAACCGAGAAATAACGGACTACTTTGAAAAGGATGCCTAACTAGAAACTGAGACAAAATGGACTATTTTGAAAGGATGCCCAACTAGGAACTGGGTACCCGAGTACCCGGCGCTGATGTCAGGAAGCCCTTCCAAATTATGGGATCGGGAACCCATAACCAACTTAAAGGGACACTGGGTCCTGGAACAGCCCAATTGGGCTACACAACGCGCTTTGAACGAGATGATGATAATCGGAAATAACTTTTAAAAATAGGATATAAACATCCACACAACTATCCTTTCAAAACTGGGCGTTTTTGTGTTATTCCTGTATTATGCGTGCGAGAACGAATTTCGGGGTCCACTTTTGCGACCCCATAAATTCGAGCTGTTTGGATGCTAGTTGTGATTTCATTCGTACGCGTAAAGCGTTCGCCTTTTGCGGACGTTGAAGAAACCACAATTTTTTGCATTGCTGATTGGTCACCGCGTGCTGTTCCCAAGACACACAACGTGTATAGCGTACATGAGAACGACATGAAAAACGTATTTGTACTCCGTCATGTCCGATGTAAACAAGCTTGTTTTTTTTCGTCTTTTCTCGGGAACGGTAAGACATTAGGTTGGTTTCCTTTCAACCAGATGTTTGAAATAGGCTAAGTAAACAATCCAAAACATAACAGTTTCGGGGATTTCAGGACCTAGTGCCCCTTTAACGTAACTTCTCAGATTGGTGGGGAATATTCAAAATGAAAACCAGGCTACTGGAACACCAAAACAGATTTCACATCGATGTCCATTTTAATGCGCAACATACGACAAGTAGCAGTTTGCACCGTTAAGCTTTAAAGCCCTTCAGACAACTTCTGGGATTGGAATTGTGGGGTTGGGTTTCTTTTAGGGGTACCAAAGCACCTCTATTTGATTCCAATTAGGTACCCTTAAACCACTGCTATGACATCACACTATTGTTAAAAGTGTGAATTCGGATCTACGAATCTCTTACACTGGTCACAAAGTGTGGATTCGGAACGACGAATCTTTAGTAAAGTGTGGATTCAGAATTACGAATCCACACTTTGAACACGTCGGACAGTTGCTCTCCATAATGAGCAAGAATAGGACCGTCTGCGTGAAAATTTGTTTTCCGAAAATTACCAATGCATCTTCACTGTCAGATTTTCCGCTTTCACTGCAAAATCTACTTTTAGTCAGAAAGAAATCGTCGTCTGAACTATCCATTTTGACGTAAGGAGCCCGTGTGTTGATACACATGCTAAACACGTCAGGAAACAATGTTGCAACCTGACGCCACTTCCGCACTTGTGTACAACGTCTATGGAGAGTCATTTCAAGTACTTCCCAACAATTTTGGGAACATTTATCAGTCCCAGATTCATGTCTTATCACCATTTTTGCAATAAACGGCCTTCATTGAGATGATATATGAAGAAAAAAGTGGCGTCAGGTTGCAGCATTCTTTCCAATACCTCTGTTGACGCTTCGCGCCTCGTGAATTCTTAAATTACGAATCCACACTTTCTTGTGTATTCTCCTTAACAGCTCGCACACTACCCATAAATGCACGCCACTACGCCCAACTATCATTTCATAGCTTGGCTGGCGCAGTGAACAAGTTGCGGTCCAAAGGTCTGAATTCTAGTTCGATTTGAGACAAAACTGTCTGTTATCAAGACAAACCTACCTCTGTTGCTGCTGCTGCTGCTGCTGCAGTTGTTGTTGCTGCTGTTGTTGTTGCTGCTGCTGAAGTTGTTGCTGCTGCAACTGCGCCTGTTGTTGCTGCAACTTCTGAGCCAACTGCAGTTGCTGTTGCTTCTTGAGTTGCTGCAGTTCCCGGTTTTTAGCCATTTCCATGAAACGCTGCACCAACAGATCAAATATGGAACAGTCTTTTATAAAATAAAATCTTTATCAAAAGAATGCGAGGGTCCTATGGGTACAGTGTTCGACTCACGTGCCGTAATACGTGGGTTCGAACCGTGATGGGGAGCACAGTGCCTGTGTTCTTGGGCAAGACACTTTACTACAATTGCCTCTCTCCACCCAGGTGTATAAATGGGTACCTGTGAAGGTAGAGACCAGAATGCACTATCTCGAGCTGCTGCAGAAAAATAGTCTCATGGTCTGATGAACGGGGCAACAATAGTGAAGCGCTTTGAGACCTTTGGTATAAAGCGCTCTACAAGCACCATATTGATATTTTTATTAAACTAATCACGATTGGTGTAATATCGGAAGAAATAAAACCATGAAGAGTTTTTTTTTTTAACTAACCTGCTGCTGCGCTCGCTGCTGCTGCTGCACGGCAGCTGCGGAATTGCCTTGCATTGCAGCATTCCCATTACCGCCAGCACCCCCTCCGGAACTCAACCCAGCTGCGGTTGAGGGAACACTAGACATGCCCATCGTTGAGATGTTGGTAGAGCCGGGCATACTGCCAGGCATTGTGGGTAGTCCACCCTGTTGTTGTTGTTGTTGTTGTTGCTGTTGTTGTTGGTTTACTGGGGTCGGGAACTGTCTGGCTTGAAGCTGGCCTCCTGGGCCCATGGCCTGCTATGGAGACAATACAATCATATTTTGAATTGTGCCCTCTCGTGACATCACATGAAATCAGGATTCGGAACCCGATTCTCATGGGACTCGCTTGCACCCATTCACGGATTCACAACGCATGGGGGCGGTATTCACTGAAATTTCCAAAAATGTGTCACTTAACACATCTTTGGAAATGACCTTCTTTGACTGTTTTCTTTAAAAGGGACAGCATGCCAGAAGGAACAATTTCACAGGGTGCCATTACTATCTTTCAACCTAGTAAGCTTTTTCACATTGATTTGGTCGGTTATGTTTTGGAAAGCTGCAAATGGTGCACTCTACCTTTAACCTAGTCCGCCCTAACTGTTACAATTGTAATTTGGGTTTTAAATACTGCATTCACATCCTTTGGTTTAGCTTGACTCAGAAACAACAGTGTGAAACACACTTAACACTACAGGTTTTTTTTACTTTGCAACGTATTAAAGACAGCAAAAACAAGACAGTCCGATTTTTTGTGTGTTGAGCAATCAGGCTCGGTTCAAGGCAAGATAATTTGGGAGGCTAATCATCCTTACTCGCAGCTGGTATGCTGAATTGCGAAGGACGCGGCTACAACGTGGTCAGGCCGCTGGCACGTAAAGGCGCCTCTGGCTGCCGGCCACGTCGACCCATATAAGACCACGGAGCACAGCCTGAGATCGAAAGTGCTTGATTTTTCCGGAGGGAGGAAAACCGGAGGGCCCGGAGAAAAACCCTCGCGGCACAAGAGAGAACCAACGCACAACTCTACTCACATGCGATCCGCGGCCAGGATTCGAACCGTGGTCACCTTGGTGAGAGGCAAGCGCTTTACGCACAAGCCACCCATTTCTCACATGAAAGAAACAATATTTTGACAATGAAAAGAGTGCCTTTAGCAGATTTGTAGGACTCATGACTCGGACTTGAGTCCTGCTCGAGTCCCATTTTCCGTGACTTGGACTTGATGTTTGGTGACTCAAATACAAGTCTTGCATTAAGTTCATGTCCGCACGAGTATCCTGGGCTACGGCTAGGTCCACCGTCAGCATGTGACGATGTAGTTTTAATTGTCAAAGACCTAGCCAGTAGCCCTTGACAAGAGATTTAGATGTGGCTTAGGTATCGCTCTATGTTCTTGTGAGTGCTGCGGCCTCGTGGTCTGGAGCATTGAATTCGTGGTCTGCAGGTAATTCTGCAGGTTGTGGGTTCAAGTCCAGCCTGGGGCTATGGTGTGTGTGCCCTTGGGCAAGGCACTTTGTCACGCATTGCTTCTCCCCACCCAGGAGTAAATGGGTACCTGTGATCGTAGAGATGGTTACTTGTGATTGGTTTTAGCTTCTTTGTGCCGAAATGGCAGCATGGGGCTGTATGGGCTCCGTGCGCCAACAAAAGAGGGCGCGTTTTTACCACTTTTGAGAGCTCCGTGGACGGGATCACACACAGCGTGTGCGTACTGTATACTGTAATGGTTTCGGGCGGGAAGTACATGTACGCACGACTTCCTGAATGTGCCAAAGCTATTAGCCACAGCGTCTTTGCGTGTACACCAGACATTGTCGGCACGTGAATACGTTCGAATTTAACTTGCGATGATCTCGCAGACTAATCCCCGCCCCCCAATAACTTTGGATCATTTGAAATACACTGTGGATGGACCGGGAACCAGTCTAGGTCTCCCCCAACTCTCCTTTTCTGGTCGTTGAAGGGGTACTTGTGCACGGAGCCCATAATCCCCAGGGAGCTGAGATTGTCTTTAGAATGTTTCATTGGCCCAATGAGCAGGGTTAATAATGATGTAGCGCCTTGAGCACCAATACTGGTGGATATGTGCGCAATATTATTTACCATTTGGCCTCTTGCTCTGTCTACGTGATTCTTCTTCTGTTTGGTGAGTACCATGCGGAACTGGTTGACAAATCCTGCCTGGTCGTTGGGAATGAAGCCGATAAACATGGACTTCCGCTGGGAATACAGCAGCATCAAAATACGGATGTTGCACGGAACGTCGGTGGGGAAATGAACACTGCCAGCCTGTCAATCACAAGTCAATCACAAGTCAATCGCTTATCCATCACTAGTCCCTCGCTAGTCTATCAATAGTCCATCAGTAGTCCATCACTAGTCATTCACAAGTCAATCACTAGTCAGTCCCAAGTTAGTCACACGTCAGTCACAAGTCAGTCACAAGTCAATCACTAGTCAGTCACTAGTCAATCACTTCTCCCTCACTAGTCATTCAAAAGTCAATCACTAGTCAGTCACAAGTCAGTCACAAGTCAGTCACAAGTCCATCACTAGTCCATTACTAGTCATTCACAAGTCAATCACTAGTCAGTCACCAGTTAGTCACAAGTCAGTCACAATTCAATCACTAGTCAGTCACTAGTCAATCACTTCTCCCTCACTAGTCATTCACAAGTCAATCACTAGTCAGTCACAAGTCCATCACTAGTCAGTTACAAGTCAGTAACAAGTCAATCACAAGTCGATCACTAGTTAATAATAAGTCAATAATAAGGCAATCACAAGTCGATCACTAGTCCATCACTAGTCATTCACAAGTCAATCACTAGTCAGTCACAAGTCCATCACTAGTCAGTTACAAGTCAGTAACAAGTCAATCACTGGTCGATCACTAGTTAATAATAAGTCAATAGTAAGGCAATCACAAGTCGATCACTAGTCCATCACAACTTCTTCACAAGAATTACAAGTCAATCACTAGTCAATCATGTCAATCACAAGTCATCAGTTGTCTTAGCAAAATGCTTCTGTGCATATGCCACAAGCTTTTCGTTAGAGTGATGTTTGCGTGTATTAGTTCCACGATTGCTTAGTTCCACGATTGCTTTAAGTAAAGTTCCCTAATTAGTTAGTTAATTAGGTCCACGATTGCTTAGCAAAGCGCATGCACAGAAGAAGATCGCACGGGTAACCCATTAAATAGTCGACTGCGCATATGTATTTACCCTGTGTGAATCCTCACATGCGTGCTTGGTAAACAGCGAAACTAGCGGCTGACATGTGATGGTGAATGGACCAGTAAGAATTCGGCTCTCTCTCATGAATATGCATGAGGTACAGTGATGTAATATCATTGATGACTAGCCTGAATTCTCCCTCCCTTTCTTAACAAAGGAGACAACTTACAAAGCTGCTTTGCATGACTTTCATGAGGGCTCTCATAGCATCGGGATCGTTGCCTTGCTCAGGAAACTGGAAGCCAACTTGTTGAGAGCTACACAGTAACGTACTCAATCCTTGCTGCATTGAGAAAAGCAAAACAAGTTTTACAAATTGAAAAAAAAAAGAAATTTTACAGAACAGGACTGGAACCTGCCATAATCAAGCCTCTACCAACCCCCATGTCTCTAAATAAAAGTTGTGGGTTCGAGTCCCACTCAAGTAACCTTGTCAATTGGTTTGTTTCATAAGCCTTCAGACAACACTGAGCACACAAAGCTTATGAAATAAGGGAACGTCACAAAAGTCAGAATGCTTGGAACGTTCCACCGGGGAACATCGCCTGTCCCAAATGGGAACTTTCGTTGTTCCCAATGGAAACGGCCCAGGACCGCCAGATGCTCATGGCAGATGTCACGCGTGGGAACGTTGGTCTATGCACGTGCACGACTACTCAGGAACCGCCTTTTCCAGTTGAGAACACTCTGGAAACACAGCGCATACCTGATGGGAACACACAGTGTCCTAAAACATGCTGTGAATCCTCTTTTAAAGAGAAAACCTGACTAAATGTCTTATATTCGGGTTTTTGATCAAGACCGAACCAGGGTTTGGAACACATCTTATCTCAAGATTGTATCTCCTCAGGGCAAGTAAGCACCAGATGAATACCTTCCACCAGCAGGGAACAATTAATATAGCTTGACTTAACGACTTGTTTGGCATGCCTGAATCATTCCTCAGTGACCTAAATGCACCTGGATTTTTCATAAATTAAATATCAAACGTAAAATTCGTTTTGGTCGGGTAATGAAACCATGTTTTCTTTTTTTTGATCTTTGAAACTGATGCACAGACAACCGGAATCATGAATTTGTCGGACTGTGCATACAGGTACATGTAACAAGTATGGAGTTTCCAAAAGGTAAACCCAGCAGGAACTAAATAGTACCGTTTGGACTGGCCTCCTGTGGTGCAACTACATTTGTAATTGTCTTAACCCTGCGGGATGCGCAGGGGCTCACGCGCTAGTCCCTTTTTTGGTTTCTTAACTTTTTTTGATGAAGCTATCGCCCAATTCCCTTGAAACTACATGTAATCCTAGAGTGAACCTTGTGGTTTGAGATGGCATGGTCGCTTTTCTTGTAGGAGTTCACTTGGGGGTCAGCCGCCCCTGGGAAAGTTGGGCCTCCAGCCAAAGCCCATTCACTTGTGCACAAAAAAAGTTCTCTGCGTTTTACATACCGCCGTCACAACAATGTCATCAATCATCCTCTACTGCTGGCCCAGTGACAGCTGTCTAGAGCCACAGAAAGGCTGTCTCGACTGTTTCATGTCCATCTTTTTTGGGGGGATCCAACATGTAATGGTCGATCCAACATGTAATGGTCAATCCAACATGTAACGGTCACAGTGCATGCAGTGTATATGTACATGACTGTGCAGTCACAATGTCTGTGAGTGACCTACTGGAGGGGATTCAATCTTGTGTGGGTTCGGGGGACCTGCATTCATAATATTTAAACCATTAGAGAAAGGATTGTGTCCACAAAATAGTATTTTATACGCGAAATCAAAACTGCCTCACGCGTGAGCACCTCAGCTACGCGGCGTAAATTTTTACGCTTCGCAGCTCGCAGGGTTAAGGGATTAACCAGATAACGTTACCCTGGGTTCAGTCAAACATAAACATCGAAAACCTGGTATTTTAATAGGGAAATTCACCTCATGAAGGAGAGTTTCACATAAAACGGGAACGTTCCGACTTTTGCGATGTTCCACTATGTTGGTGGAGGGCAAGACCCAATATTCAAGCTTGCCAGTTTTGCAAGTAGGATTGCGCCAACGAGAGCAAGACGAAAGGTGAGACAAATTTGGAATTGATCTTACCAAAAGTTGTTGTGGAATGAGTTGCATGATAAGTTTCGGCGGCCACTGTTCCACCTTCAGGGTGCTCTCTGGTCCGACTGTCACATGACACTTGTGAGTACGAGTGATCTTAGCTTCAGGGGCGGCCATCTTGGGGCGCTGGAGAGACAGCAGAAAACAAAAATACACATATTAATTAGAATAATTATTATAATACACTAGCATCAGTTTCCTTTCGTGGTTTATCTGCAGATTTGTACTAAAAAGCCTCTCTGAGTGATCCCCGTTTGCTATTTCCCAGGTTTGCAGCATTGCTGATGTTGCTAGCATCGTGACTTTAAGGCGTGATTCCTAGCCTTTAGTCAAGTCCCACGCGCCTATACCCGGACCATCTGGACAAGTAACGCACCCCGGATGCTGGCACGTAAAAAGACTAGCACGAGCGGCGAAGCCGCGAGGGCCTTTACTATCTCATGGAACTTATCACTTATTCATTTATTCACGTAATATAAATCAAGCAATATAAACCAATCATCTCACGGTGGTTTGCGGTTACCAGCAACAGCAACCACACCATGGCGCACGTGCTGTTTGGCGCCAGACGACGGCTGATTTGCGTTAGTAATTCTGCATTTTCATTGGTCAGTTCACAACGGGTAATGTATTATGCATGTCTACCAAATCGGTAGACAAATGTAAAGGAAAACGTAAGCGTTCTCCACGAGATGGTAAAGGCCCTCGCAGCTCGCCGCTTGTGCTAGTCTTTTTACGTGTCAGCATTCGGGGTGCATCACATGTCCGGGTAAGTGCGTGGGACTTGACTAAAGGCTACGTGATTCCTGGCTACATGGCATATACATGTACAAGTTTATGGCATAGGAATAGCGTCCCTTGAGCAAAGACATTGACGAAATTGGGGAACCGCCAATATAGGGCTGAATAGAGCACCAGAACGGCAATCCAGAGGTCGCAGGTTCAAACCCCGCTCCAGTCAATTTCTTTGTTCAACTTTAAAAAAAATTACAACGAAGTTCAAGATAGATAATGCTCTTATCATTGATTAGGACTCTATTAAGTCAACCTCCATGCCCTCACCACTGACGAATGCGTCAGGCGAGCGCTGCGGAGGGAATACTGAAGGTTTTTTTATGTTGAGCATTGGACTGACTCTCCATGCCCGCTCAACAGCTGCTGTTTGCAACTAGAGCTAAACTTGAATGAATGAATGAATGAATGCCAATGCATCAAAATCCATCGGGGGTTTGGAGGATTTCGCAGTATTGGGAAAACTATTGGTGGATTTTGAAGGATGTACGTAGGATCCTACAAAACACAATGTTAGGCTCATGCAACGTTCAAGGCAATCTTCCTGAAACCTTTCTAAAACTTCCGAATCCACCACAGTGTTGGAACCCTTTCACACTCTTTGCAATCTTAACTTCCAAGGGGCTCAGAGCCCTATGAATAGTCCTACAAAATCCTTTGGTGGATTTTGTCGGATCCAGGAGGCTGGGTTAATGATTACACTGACCTCATGCCATTCCAGTTGCCCACGCCACACCACCGTGCTGATCTGGCCTGGTTGAATACCCGCCATTTGCTGCTGCTGCTGTTGCTGCTGCACAGCAATGGACTCTACAGGCTGACAGTTACAAATGAAGGAATGGGAAATGCCACGTTAGTTTTTTCTGTTTTCAGTTGTTGTGGGTAAAATACCGGTAGGAATGCATGCTTGCTTAGGAAAGGAGAAAGGTTAGATAGTGTAGATCATTATTCAGTTGTGCTTTAATAGCCCTAACAGTCCTGAATCCTCCAATTTCAATACGATTTTGCACACCCCCTAGGGAGCTAGGGTTAAGGGAATAACAGTGTGAGGAGCCGATATTTCGTGAGGAGTCACTGATATTTGTGACTCGAGTCGAGTCGAGTCGAGTCATTAGGTCAAGAAAGTTGAGTGCTTTTTCCGAGTGTGTGGGCCTGCTAATTCGGAAATCTCCTAGAGGTTTTGTGAACAGCATGTAATGAATATATTTAAAAAAAAAAAATCATAAAGTTGCTGCGCTTAATTTTCAGATGCCACTTTTTTGCCAACGTTAACTTTTTGTCGACAATGGTTCATTGTTCTCATTCTCTTGGCAGGTTAAAGCCCTTGACAGTTATAAAATACTGCTACACACTCCAACAGCCCGTAGTATTGATCACCGCACTGGCATGCTTAAATATATAGTCCATCATTTGTAATTTGTGCATTTTGTTCGTTTGAAGCAACAAGTCTCACCTCAGCTTCAGCTGTATATTACGAGTAAAACAGCATTCTAGGATCTCAATTTTAAATCAAAAGTTGCTGAATCATATTTTGAATTGTTTTGAATTGCAGCTACATGTATGCGCGATGTCGCGCACTGATCCGACTAATTATAGCAACTGCGCACATGCCAATGCTTGCGCGCGCTGCGCCGAATAACAAAACGAACTACTAATTAAAATTTTCCTACGGTGCATCTTAAGACGCACCGTTGGAAAGGCCTTCTTTCGTTGATTACTTCAAAATGACAGCTTGCCAGAAAGAATAATTTCACAGGGAGTTTAGTCCCCTTACTATCTTTCAACCAAGTATGTTTTTTCAACAATAATACGCCAGTTACTTTTTCGGATGGCTGCAAATGATGGACTATAGCTTTAACATGCAACTTTTGAGCAGCGTGGCATGGAGTTGTAGCTGGAGCGTGTAAAATTTGATCGGCGAGTTTTGATGATTCAAATATTCGGTCAAACACAGTTTCGAATAATCAAATAATACTATTAAGTGAATAAAATGTGACCTGTTCTGTCAAAATCTGACTTTTCTGTGCATAAGGTCGAAAATGATATTTTTACATATTGTTAACATATGTTCTTTTTTCTTTTTAATAGGTGGTTTAATTTTTGAAACCTGTCATTCCTGGGCAGAGTTATGCTATTTTGAAGTTCATTGTGTCGAAAAGTAGAAAACGGAGAAAATGGTCACGAACGTCACAAAACAGTTATTTCTTTAACTGATATACCTTATCAAAATCATCAAAAATAGTATAAGTAGAGTTCAAATTAGGGTTTCAAACTTTTATAATATAGTTTAGACATGTTTAGACAGGATTACAAATATGCAAAAATTTGAAAATCGAAATTTCAACCTCTGCCCAGAAGCGTCTGCTTTTGACTGAACAGGTCACAAATGTGTACTTGGAAGGTATTACACATTGTGTTTCAGATTGGTTGGAGTCTGGAATGCTGATCATTACCCCAGGCGAATCCCATTCATAAATACCTTTTTCATCAAAAGAACAAATCGTTTCGGTCCAAAAATTTAAAATCAGTCAAAACTAGACGTTGCCAACCATTTTGTTCAACAATTTGACTTCAAATTTTATGAAACACCCCTCTGACTGTAATATGGAGTGTCCCTCTACAACTCCTTACCTTATAAGGAGATTGGCGCGCCTCACGCGTACTGTGCGATGTAGCGCAAAACGCAGTTGGGCTGGTGTAGTGTGAATTTCGGACAATGAAATATATTGAATCACGGTAGTATTGCGCGCGCATGCCTAGCTACGTGAGGATTGTGAACGTTCAACCACTAAAACAGTAAAAGGCACTGGATTTCATAGGAGTCCACATTTCATGTGACACTGGAAAAGTGTTTAAGACCAGCCAGCTGATGTCTTTATCAACCGTTTAAGACCGGGCACGTGACGGGCTCTCGACCAATTGGAATTGGTATACTGTTTTAGGTACTTATGATTTATTATTATAGAACGCTGATTCCTTGTACAGTGGAACGCCGCTATACCGAACATTCGGCTATACCAAACATCATCCTTGGCTCCCGGTTTTAATGTACAAAATATACCGAATATCGTTGTTGAAAAAAGTCAACAGATTAAAAAAAACTATACCGGTTGTACATGTACATGTATTAAACACTGTTTGGGTCACTTTTAATTCCCGAACATCAAACCACCCATGGTTACATCGTGTTTGAATGTTGAAGAGCGATAGATGGATATTATTTCCCCAAGGAATAAAAGGGAAAACCACCCGTTGCTAAAGTATTAAACACTGTTTGCTTAAGTATTAAACACTGTTTGGGCCACTTTTAATTCCCGAACATCAAACCATCCATGTTTACATCGTGTTTGAATGTTGAAGAGCGATAGATGGCTATTATTTCCCCAAGGAATAAAAGGGAAAACCACCCGTTGCTAAAGTTTTGTGACAACTCCTCGTGCGGCGGTGGGATGTGAGAAATACCAGTTCAGTGACTTTACTATGGTAGGTCAAAAGAGTCAAAATCGCTATACCGAACAATCGTTATTACTTTCTGTGAAACCTACGATGTTGGTTATAGCAGCTGTACTGGGTTTGTTTACCCACAGAAATGCCAGTTTTTATTGTTTTTTTTTGTGAAAACTCCTCAGATGAACGCTTACCGGTACCAGTGAACCCATTCCCATAGACGGCTGCTGCGATGATACTAGCTGCTGCTGCTGCTGTTGTTGCTGAAGCATCGGGTTGACAACGCCAATGGGTGTAGGCTGTTGCTGCTGGATACCGGTGACTGCGGCGGAGGGAACCAGTGACGACTGCCCTTGTTGTTGTTGTTGTTGTTGTTGCTGCTGCAGTGTCGTGTTTATGGTTGATGGTGTACTTGGCGTGGGGCCTGGTATGCCAGGTATACTACCGGTAGGTTTGACTGGCATACGCTGGCCTTTATTTGTAAACAAATAAACAGACAAACAAACAAACAAACAAACTTTGAAAATTCTTCTAGTGCCATGTAAATTTTAAAGGTAAAACACAACATTTGCTTTTGCTGTAAATTTAAATGGATGGATTTGGGGGAGTGCTTTATAGCAAATATGTGACCTGCCGTATCATAATGAAGAATAACCCCCACTTTTGACTTTTCAAGTTATCGGTACATACATTATGTTAAAACGCAAATCATTGGCAAACCAATGATACCAAAATTATTTATGTAGCTTAATTTATTCCAAAGATATGCTACAGGAACTTCAACACTGTCTCGCCGAATTTCGCCAACCTCATTTCGACCTCACGGCTTTGAAAAAAGAAATACGCATTGCGCCGACAACGGCAGTGAAAAACGTGAACTTCAGTTTCCAACTTTTGGGGATATTTTTCGGGGGAACAAAATAGTGTGAATCTTGGATACCTTGGCTACTCAAAAATAAGAAAACACCGATATTGATTTTGACATGATCTTTTTAGTGAATGTAACTTCGGGCATTGATTACTGAACACGTGGTTTTGGGGGACATTCCTCATTTTGCCACAGTATGTCACATATGTGATATGCTCCACAAAAAAGGGTATTAAGTCACGCTGTGCATTATCATGTGATGGCATGCTCAACGTTGAGAGGGTGGAAATTTCGTCAAAATGTGATTTTCATTTTTTGTCATGAAGGACATCTTTAATATCTAAAGTTTCAGGGTTAATTCACAGAAATGTTGATTTCGATGAATAAATAGGGAAAAAAAACTACAATTTTGAGTGCATCTTGCCCACATCTACAACAGAGCCAGGTATTTTAAAGCCCGTTTTCTCAATTGTGTAATTTGAACTCCAAGGAAGTAATTCATGTGCAAATACGTCATATGTCCAGAATGAAAGGGGCCATGGAGCTCTATTAAATATCAAATGAAAGCTTACATTGTGGGCTTTCCAACCATGTATATAAATCAATTTCACTTTTTTGCAACATAACACCCTTTTCCGCGGAATGGGTCACATATGTGACCTGCCATAGCACAATGAGGAATATCCCCACCTTTGACTTTCACATTATGTGCATGATGTTGAAGCGCAAATCTTTGGCTTTCCAATGGTACCAAATTTATTTCTGTAGCTTAATTTATTCCAAAGATAATGACAAAGGAACTTCAGCAGTGTCCCGCCAAGTTTCGGCAGTGAAAAACATTCTTAAGTTTTTCCACTTTTTGGGGCATTTTTTTCCCCATACCTTGGCTACTCAAAAATACAAAAAAAAATCAATATCGATTTTGACAAGATTTTTCTAGTATATTCGGCTTTGGGCATTGATTACTCAAAACAAGGTTTTGGGGGACATTCCTCATTTTGCCTCAGTAGGTCACATATTCTTTACTCTGACCTTTTGTTTTCATGAAAGTTTTCATGGGTGCCAGAAAAAAAACAAGAGTAAATGGTGTTCTTGTAGTCTGGTTCCCTGTTCCGATGCTTCA
Organism: Patiria miniata; assembly: GCF_015706575.1. NCBI lineage: Eukaryota > Metazoa > Echinodermata > Asteroidea > Valvatida > Asterinidae > Patiria > Patiria miniata. Next base: position 991,253 of record NW_024037047.1, read on the forward strand.
GACGAAACACAACAATTTATAGGCATCAGGGAATTGACAGGTCAGGGAATCAGACTAGCTGGCTTGCACTCGTTCCAGGGATATGTGTTTTTTTTCCATCGGTGATTCGGCCGAACCATTGTGGAAAATGACACAAAATTTCACTTTTCTTGAGAATGTCAGCATACCGGGCACAACAATTTCACAGGATGCTTGAGACTGACTATTATTCACTTCCAGTCACGTGTGGTTTAGCCGTAGGCATGTGTGGTCTAACAGTAAAGCATACGATTCATGATCGTGAGATTGTTGGTTCGGGCCCGGTGCGGCCATGCGTGTTGTGCCCTTGAGTAAGGCGCTTTACCTCAACTACTCCTCTCAACCCAGGTGTTAAATGGGT